>NC_084562.2:24170000-24217500 GCF_033978685.3 Nerophis lumbriciformis
GGTCTGCTTCTTGGTATCTGCAGAGGAGGTCGTGAACACACCATGCCCACACACACTCAAAGGCACCACAAAGGTCGCAACATATTTGATATTAGCTCAGCAAAACTAAGAAGGTCAAAATAATAACAAATAAACCATTTTTGTTCAATTTCAGAATTTGTTCTGCAAGTTTCCAACAAAGTATATTCAGAGGTAAGACTACAATGAAAGTATCTCATCAATCCAAGCATGGATTTTGATCACTGAAATGTTATCAAGACACAAAATAAGTCAATTAAAACCATGTAAAAAAAAAAGGTCTTACCTCTGGTTCTTGGTGCTCTCTTCCTGCGGTCCCTGAAGGCAGCGCCTGATTGAAGAGCTTCCAGCAAACTGTCCATCACACCCGTCTCATCGTTCTCTGAAACACAGGAAGAATTCAAGCTTGTTAAAAAAATCAGGAATTATCTCTTTTGGTTGGAAGCAAACCGATTAATGTTACAAAACTGACCACAGTAGCAGAAATCTAAACATCTCACCATCATATAACCATTTCTAACAAGTTACAGGTTGCTCTTACCGTGGGCCTTTCCCTACGACTGTGACACACTTAGTTTTCTCCCACACTCGTCGTCATTTTCTCCCACACTCGTCGTAATTTTCTTCCACATGTCGTATTTTTCTTCGACACAAGTCGTATTTTTCTTCCACACTCGTATTTTTCTTTGACACAAGTCATATTTTTCTTCCACACTCGTCGTATTTTTCTTTGACACAAGTCGTATTTTTTTTCCTCACTCGTCGCATTTTTCTTCGACACAAATCGTATTTTTCTTCCACACTCGTCGTATTTTTCTTCCACACTCGTCGTATTTTTCTTCCACACTCGTCGTATTTTTCTTCCACACTCGTCGTATTTTTCTTTGACACAAGTCGTATTTTTCTTCCACACTCGTCGTATTTTTCTTCGACACAAGTCGTATTTTTCTTTGACACAAGTCGTATTTTTCTTCCTCACTCGTCGTATTTTTCTTCGACACAAGTCGTATTTTTCTTCCTCACTCGTTGTATTTTTCTTTGACACAAGTCGTATTTTTCTTCGACACAAGTCGTATTTTTCTTCGACACAAGTCGTATTTTTCTTCGACACAAGTCGTATTTTTCTTCGACACAAGTCGTATTTTTCTTCGACACAAAATACGACACTAGTCGTATTTTTCTTCGACAAAAGTCGTATTTTTCTTCGACACAAGTCGTATATTTCTTCGACAAATGTCGTATTTTTCTTCGACACAAGTCGTATTTTTCTTCGACACAAGTCGTATTTTTCTTCGACACAAGTCGTATTTTTCTTCGACACTTCGTATTTTTCTTCGATACTCGTCGTATTTTTCTTCGACACAAGTCGTATTTTTCTTCCTCACTCGTCGTATTTTTCTTCCACACGTGATATTTTTTTTTGACACAAGTCGTATTTTTCTTCGACACAAGTTGTATTTTTCTTCGACACAAGTCGTATTTTTCTTCGACACTTCGTATTTTTCTTCGATACTCGTCGTATTTTTCTTCGACACAAGTCGTATTTTTCTTCTTCACTCGTCGTATTTTTCTTCCACACTCGTCGTATTTTTCTTCGACACAAGTCGTATTTTTCTTCCTCACTCGTCGTATTTTTCTTCGACACAAGTCGTATTTTTCTTCCTCACTCCTCGTATTTTTCTGCGACACTTGTCGTATTTTTCTTCCACAAGTCGTATTTTTCTTCCACACTCGTTGTATTTTTCTGCGACACTTGTCGTATTTTTCTTCCACACTCGTCGTATTTTTCTGCGACACGTCGTATTTTTCTTCCACACAAATCGTATTTTTCTTCGACACAAGTCGTATTTTTCTTCCACACTCGTCGTATTTTTATTCGACACAAGTCGTATTTTTCTTCCTCACTCGTCGTATTTTTCTGCGACACTTGTCGTATTTTTCTTCCACAAGTCGTATTTTTCTCCCACACTCGTCGTATTTTTCTGCGACACGTCGTATTTTTCTTCCACACAAATCGTATTTTTCTTCGACATTCGTCGTATTTTTCTTCGACATTCGTCGTATTTTTCTTCGACATTCGTCGTATTTTTCTTCGACACTTCGTATTTTTCTTCCACACTCGTCGTATTTTTCTTTGACACGTCGTATTTTTGTTCGACATCCGTCGTATTTTTCTTCGACATTCGTCGTATTTTTCTTCGACATTCGTCGTATTTTTCTTCGACACATGTCGTATTTTTCTTCGACACTCCGTATCTTTCTTCGACCCACGTCGTATCTTTCTTCGACCCATGTCGTATCTTTCTTCGACACTCGGCGTATCTTTCTTTGACGCTCGTTGTATTTTTCTTCAACGCTCGTCGTATTTTTCTTCGACCACGTCGTATTTGTGCGACTCACATCGTATTTGCGCGACACGCATTGAACATTTTCTTTGGAACGCTTGGTTTTTGTGCGACGTATTTTTCTTCCACACTCGTCGTATTTTTCTTCGACACTCGTCGTATCTTTCTTCCACACTCGTCGTATTTTTCTTCGACACCCGTCGTATTTTTCTTCGACACTTCGTATTTTTCTTCCTCACTCGTAGTATTTTTCTTCGACACAAGTCGTATTTTTCTTCGACACTTCGCATTTTTCTTCCTCACTCGTAGTATTTTTCTTCGACACAAGTCGTATTTTTCTTCGACACAAGTCGTATTTTTCTTCGACACAAGTCGTATTTTTCTTCGACACAAGTCGTATTTTTCTTCGACACAAAATACGACACTAGTCGTATTTTTCTTCGACAAAAGTCGTATTTTTCTTCGACACAAGTCGTATATTTCTTCGACAAATGTCGTATTTTTCTTCGACACAAGTCGTATTTTTCTTCGACACAAGTCGTATTTTTCTTCGACACAAGTCGTATTTTTCTTCGACACTTCGTATTTTTCTTCGATACTCGTCGTATTTTTCTTCGACACAAGTCGTATTTTTCTTCCTCACTCGTCGTATTTTTCTTCCACACGTGATATTTTTTTTTGACACAAGTCGTATTTTTCTTCGACACAAGTTGTATTTTTCTTCGACACAAGTCGTATTTTTCTTCTTCACTCGTCGTATTTTTCTTCCACACTCGTCGTATTTTTCTTCGACACAAGTCGTATTTTTCTTCCTCACTCGTCGTATTTTTCTTCGACACAAGTCGTATTTTTCTTCCTCACTCGTCGTATTTTTCTGCGACACTTGTCGTATTTTTCTTCCACAAGTCGTATTTTTCTTCCACACTCGTCGTATTTTTCTGCGACACGTCGTATTTTTCTTCCACACAAATCGTATTTTTCTTCGACATTCGTCGTATTTTTCTTCGACATTCGTCGTATTTTTCTTCGACATTCGTCGTATTTTTCTTCGACACTTCGTATTTTTCTTCCACACTCGTCGTATTTTTCTTTGACACGTCGTATTTTTGTTCGACATCCGTCGTATTTTTCTTCGACATTCGTCGTATTTTTCTTCGACATTCGTCGTATTTTTCTTCGACACATGTCGTATTTTTCTTCGACACTCCGTATCTTTCTTCGACACTCCGTATCTTTCTTCGACCCACGTCGTATCTTTCTTCGACACTCGGCGTATCTTTCTTTGACGCTCGTTGTATTTTTCTTCAACGCTCGTCGTATTTTTCTTCGACCACGTCGTATTTGTGCGACTCACATCGTATTTGCGCGACACGCATTGAACATTTTCTTTGGAACGCTTGGTTTTTGTGCGACGTATTTTTCTTCCACACTCGTCGTATTTTTCTTCGACACTCGTCGTATCTTTCTTCCACACTCGTCGTATTTTTCTTCGACACCCGTCGTATTTTTCTTCGACACTTCGTATTTTTCTTCCTCACTCGTAGTATTTTTCTTCGACACAAGTCGTATTTTTCTTCGACACTTCGTATTTTTCTTCCTCACTCGTAGTATTTTTCTTCGACACAAGTCGTATTTTTCTTCGACACAAGTCGTATTTTTCTTCGACACAAGTCGTATTTTTCTTCGACACAAAATACGACACTAGTCGTATTTTTCTTCGACAAAAGTCGTATTTTTCTTCGACACAAGTCGTATATTTCTTGGACAAATGTCGTATTTTTCTTCGACACAAGTCGTATTTTTCTTCGACACAAGTCGTATTTTTCTTCGACACAAGTCGTATTTTTCTTCGACACTTCGTATTTTTCTTCGATACTCGTCGTATTTTTCTTCGACACAAGTCGTATTTTTCTTCCTCACTCGTCGTATTTTTCTTCCACACGTGATATTTTTTTTTGACACAAGTCGTATTTTTCTTCGACACAAGTTGTATTTTTCTTCGACACAAGTCGTATTTTTCTTCTTCACTCGTCGTATTTTTCTTCCACACTCGTCGTATTTTTCTTCGACACAAGTCGTATTTTTCTTCCTCACTCGTCGTATTTTTCTTCGACACTAGTCGTATTTTTCTTCCTCACTCGTCGTATTTTTCTGCGACACTTGTCGTATTTTTCTTCCACAAGTCGTATTTTTCTTCCACACTCGTTGTATTTTTCTGCGACACTTGTCGTATTTTTCTTCCACACTCGTCGTATTTTTCTGCGACACGTCGTATTTTTCTTCCACACAAATCGTATTTTTCTTCGACACAAGTCGTATTTTTCTTCCACACTCGTCGTATTTTTATTCGACACAAGTCGTATTTTTCTTCCTCACTCGTCGTATTTTTCTGCGACACTTGTCGTATTTTTCTTCCACAAGTCGTATTTTTCTCCCACACTCGTCGTATTTTTCTGCGACACGTCGTATTTTTCTTCCACACAAATCGTATTTTTCTTCGACATTCGTCGTATTTTTCTTCGACATTCGTCGTATTTTTCTTCGACATTCGTCGTATTTTTCTTCGACACTTCGTATTTTTCTTCCACACTCGTCGTATTTTTCTTTGACACGTCGTATTTTTGTTCGACATCCGTCGTATTTTTCTTCGACATTCGTCGTATTTTTCTTCGACATTCGTCGTATTTTTCTTCGACACATGTCGTATTTTTCTTCGACACTCCGTATCTTTCTTCGACCCACGTCGTATCTTTCTTCGACCCATGTCGTATCTTTCTTCGACACTCGGCGTATCTTTCTTTGACGCTCGTTGTATTTTTCTTCAACGCTCGTCGTATTTTTCTTCGACCACGTCGTATTTGTGCGACTCACATCGTATTTGCGCGACACGCATTGAACATTTTCTTTGGAACGCTTGGTTTTTGTGCGACGTATTTTTCTTCCACACTCGTCGTATTTTTCTTCGACACTCGTCGTATCTTTCTTCCACACTCGTCGTATTTTTCTTCGACACCCGTCGTATTTTTCTTCGACACTTCGTATTTTTCTTCCTCACTCGTAGTATTTTTCTTCGACACAAGTCGTATTTTTCTTCGACACTTCGTATTTTTCTTCCTCACTCGTAGTATTTTTCTTCGACACAAGTCGTATTTTTCTTCGACACAAGTCGTATTTTTCTTCGACACAAGTCGTATTTTTCTTCGACACAAGTCGTATTTTTCTTCGACACAAAATACGACACTAGTCGTATTTTTCTTCGACAAAAGTCGTATTTTTCTTCGACACAAGTCGTATATTTCTTCGACAAATGTCGTATTTTTCTTCGACACAAGTCGTATTTTTCTTCGACACAAGTCGTATTTTTCTTCGACACAAGTCGTATTTTTCTTCGACACTTCGTATTTTTCTTCGATACTCGTCGTATTTTTCTTCGACACAAGTCGTATTTTTCTTCCTCACTCGTCGTATTTTTCTTCCACACGTGATATTTTTTTTTGACACAAGTCGTATTTTTCTTCGACACAAGTTGTATTTTTCTTCGACACAAGTCGTATTTTTCTTCTTCACTCGTCGTATTTTTCTTCCACACTCGTCGTATTTTTCTTCGACACAAGTCGTATTTTTCTTCCTCACTCGTCGTATTTTTCTTCGACACAAGTCGTATTTTTCTTCCTCACTCGTCGTATTTTTCTGCGACACTTGTCGTATTTTTCTTCCACAAGTCGTATTTTTCTTCCACACTCGTTGTATTTTTCTGCGACACTTGTCGTATTTTTCTTCCACACTCGTCGTATTTTTCTGCGACACGTCGTATTTTTCTTCCACACAAATCGTATTTTTCTTCGACACAAGTCGTATTTTTCTTCCACACTCGTCGTATTTTTATTCGACACAAGTCGTATTTTTCTTCCTCACTCGTCGTATTTTTCTGCGACACTTGTCGTATTTTTCTTCCACAAGTCGTATTTTTCTCCCACACTCGTCGTATTTTTCTGCGACACGTCGTATTTTTCTTCCACACAAATCGTATTTTTCTTCGACATTCGTCGTATTTTTCTTCGACATTCGTCGTATTTTTCTTCGACATTCGTCGTATTTTTCTTCGACACTTCGTATTTTTCTTCCACACTCGTCGTATTTTTCTTTGACACGTCGTATTTTTGTTCGACATCCGTCGTATTTTTCTTCGACATTCGTCGTATTTTTCTTCGACATTCGTCGTATTTTTCTTCGACACATGTCGTATTTTTCTTCGACACTCCGTATCTTTCTTCGACCCACGTCGTATCTTTCTTCGACCCATGTCGTATCTTTCTTCGACACTCGGCGTATCTTTCTTTGACGCTCGTTGTATTTTTCTTCAACGCTCGTCGTATTTTTCTTCGACCACGTCGTATTTGTGCGACTCACATCGTATTTGCGCGACACGCATTGAACATTTTCTTTGGAACGCTTGGTTTTTGTGCGACGTATTTTTCTTCCACACTCGTCGTATTTTTCTTCGACACTCGTCGTATCTTTCTTCCACACTCGTCGTATTTTTCTTCGACACCCGTCGTATTTTTCTTCGACACTTCGTATTTTTCTTCCTCACTCGTAGTATTTTTCTTCGACACAAGTCGTATTTTTCTTCAACACTTCGTATTTTTCTTCCTCACTCGTAGTATTTTTCTTCGACACAAGTCGTATTTTTCTTCGACACAAGTCGTATTTTTCTTCGACACAAGTCGTATTTTTCTTCGACACAAGTCGTATTTTTCTTCGACACAAAATACGACACTAGTCGTATTTTTCTTCGACAAAAGTCGTATTTTTCTTCGACACAAGTCGTATATTTCTTCGACAAATGTCGTATTTTTCTTCGACACAAGTCGTATTTTTCTTCGACACAAGTCGTATTTTACTTCGACACAAGTCGTATTTTTCTTCGACACTTCGTATTTTTCTTCGATACTCGTCGTATTTTTCTTCGACACAAGTCGTATTTTTCTTCCTCACTCGTCGTATTTTTCTTCCACACGTGATATTTTTTTTTGACACAAGTCGTATTTTTCTTCGACACAAGTTGTATTTTTCTTCGACACAAGTCGTATTTTTCTTCTTCACTCGTCGTATTTTTCTTCCACACTCGTCGTATTTTTCTTCGACACAAGTCGTATTTTTCTTCCTCACTCGTCGTATTTTTCTTCGACACAAGTCGTATTTTTCTTCCTCACTCGTCGTATTTTTCTGCGACACTTGTCGTATTTTTCTTCCACAAGTCGTATTTTTCTTCCACACTCGTTGTATTTTTCTGCGACACTTGTCGTATTTTTCTTCCACACTCGTCGTATTTTTCTGCGACACGTCGTATTTTTCTTCCACACAAATCGTATTTTTCTTCGACACAAGTCGTATTTTTCTTCCACACTCGTCGTATTTTTATTCGACACAAGTCGTATTTTTCTTCCTCACTCGTCGTATTTTTCTGCGACACTTGTCGTATTTTTCTTCCACAAGTCGTATTTTTCTCCCACACTCGTCGTATTTTTCTGCGACACGTCGTATTTTTCTTCCACACAAATCGTATTTTTCTTCGACATTCGTCGTATTTTTCTTCGACATTCGTCGTATTTTTCTTCGACATTCGTCGTATTTTTCTTCGACACTTCGTATTTTTCTTCCACACTCGTCGTATTTTTCTTTGACACGTCGTATTTTTGTTCGACATCCGTCGTATTTTTCTTCGACATTCGTCGTATTTTTCTTCGACATTCGTCGTATTTTTCTTCGACACATGTCGTATTTTTCTTCGACACTCCGTATCTTTCTTCGACCCACGTCGTATCTTTCTTCGACCCATGTCGTATCTTTCTTCGACACTCGGCGTATCTTTCTTTGACGCTCGTTGTATTTTTCTTCAACGCTCGTCGTATTTTTCTTCGACCACGTCGTATTTGTGCGACTCACATCGTATTTGCGCGACACGCATTGAACATTTTCTTTGGAACGCTTGGTTTTTGTGCGACGTATTTTTCTTCCACACTCGTCGTATTTTTCTTCGACACTCGTCGTATCTTTCTTCCACACTCGTCGTATTTTTCTTCGACACCCGTCGTATTTTTCTTCGACACTCGTCGTATTTTCTTTGACACTCGTCATATTTTTCTTCCACACTCGTCGTATTTTCTTCGACACTCGTCATATTTTTCTTCCACACTTGTCGTATTTTCTTCGACACTCGTCATATTTTTCTTCCACACTCGTCGTATTTTTCTTCGACACTCGTCGGATTTTTCTTCGACACTCGTCGGATTTTTCTTCGACACTCGTCGGATTTTTCTTCGACAGGTCGTATTTGTGCGACACGCATTGAACATTTTCTTTGGAACGCTTGGTATTTGTGCGACATATTTTTCTTCGACACTCGTATTTTTCTTCTACACTCGTCGTATTTTTCTCCGACACTCGTCGTATTTTCTTCGACACTCGTCATATTTTTCTTCCACACTCGTCGTATTTTCTTCGACACTCGTCATATTTTTCTTCCACACTCGTCGTATTTTCTTCGACACTCGTCATATTTTTCTTCCACATTTGTCGTATTTTCTTCGACACTGGTCGTATTTTTCTTCCACACTCGTCGGATTTTTCTTCGACACTCGTCGGATTTTTCCTCGACACGTCGTATTTGTGCGACACGCATTGAACATTTTCTTTGGAACCCTTGGTATTTGTGCGATGTTCATCGTATTTGATTGACGCTCATCCTATTTTCACGTTTGTTTTTGTGAAACACACATCAAATTGTTCTTTTACTCTTCGCATTTGCGCGACACTCTTCGCATTTGAGCGACACTCTTCGCATTTGCGCGACGCACTTCGCATTTGCGCGACACACTTCGCATTTGCGCGACACTCTTTGCATTTGCGCGACACTTTTCGTATTTGTGCGACACTTGGCATTTGCGCGACACACTTTGCATTTGCGCGACACTCTTCGCATTTGCGCGACACTCTTCGCATTTGTGCGACACTTGGCATTTGCGCGACACTTTTCGCATTTGCGCGACACACTTCGCATTCGCGCGACACTTTTCGCATTTGCGCGACACTCTTCGCATTTGCGTGACACTCTTCGCATTTGCGCGACACACTTCGCATTTGCGTGACACACTTCGCATTTGCGCGACACACTTCGCATTTGCGCGACACACTTCGCATTTGCGCGACACACTTCGCATTTGCGCGACACTCTGCATTTGCGCGACACACTTCGCATTTGCGCGACACACTTCGCATTTGCGCGACACACTGCATTTGCGCGACACACTTCGCATTTGCGCGACACACTTCGCATTTGCGCGACACACTTCGCATTTGCGCGACACTCTGCATTTGCGCGACACACTTCGCATTTGCGCGACACACTTCGCATTTGCGCGACACACTTCGCATTTGAGCGACTCACATCGTATTTGCGCGACACGCATTGAACATTTTCTTTGGAACGCTTGGTATTTGTGCGATGTTCATCGTATTTGATTGACGCTCATCCTATTTGCACGACGTTCGTTTTTGTGAAACACACATCAAATTTTTCTTTGACACTTGTCGTATTTTCTTCGACACTCGTCGTATTTTTCTTCAACACTCGTCGTATTTTTCTTCGACACGTCGTATTTTTCTTCAACACGTCGTATTTTTGCGACACGCATTGAACATTTTCTTTGGAACGCTTGGTATTTAGGCTACGTATTTTTCTTCGACACTCGTCGTATTTTTCTTCCACACTCGTCGGATTTTTCTTCGACACGTCGGATTTGTGCGACACGCATTGAACATTTTCTTTGGAACGCTTGGTATTTGTGCGATGTTCATCGTATTTGATTGACGCTCATCCTATTTGCACGACGTTCGTTTTTGTGAAACACACATCAAATTTTTCTTTGACACTTCGCATTTGTGCGACACACTTCGCATTTGCGCGACACTCTTCGCATTTGCGCGACACAATTCGCATTTGCGCGACACTCTTCGCATTTGCGTGACACACTTCGCATTTGCGCGACACTCTTCGCATTTGCGCGACACTCTTCGCATTTGCGCGACACTTGGCATTTGCGCGACACTTCGCATTTGCGCGACACTTCGCATTTGCGCGACACTCTTCGCATTTGTGCGACACAATTCGCATTTGCGCGACACACTTCGCATTTGCGCGACACTTTTCGCATTTGCGCGACACTTTTCGCATTTGTGCGACACTTGCCTTTTGCGCAACATTCTTCGCATTTGCGCGACACACTACGCATTTGCGCGACACACTTCGCATTTGCGCGACACTTCGCATTTGAGCGACACTCTTCGCATTTGCACGACACTTTTCGCATTTGCACGACACACTTCGCATTTGCGCGACACACTTCGCATTTGCGTGACACTCTTCGCATTTGCGCGACACTTCGCATTTGCGCGACTCTTCTCATTTGCGTGACACTCTTCGCATTTGCGCGACTCTTCTCATTTGCGCGACACACTTCGCATTTGCGCGACACACTTCGCATTTGCGCGACACTTCGCATTTGCACGACACTTCGCATTTGAGCGACACTCTTCGCATTTGCACGACACTTTTCGCATTTGCACGACACTTTTCGCATTTGCGCGACACTTCGCATTTGCGCGACTCTTCTCATTTGCGTGACACTCTTCGCATTTGCGCGACTCTTCTCATTTGCGCGACACACTTCGCATTTGCGCGACACACTTCGCATTTGCGCGACACTTCGCATTTGCACGACACTTCGCATTTGAGCGACACTCTTCGCATTTGCACGACACTTTTCGCATTTGCACGACACTTTTCGCATTTGCGCGACACTTCGCATTTGCGCGACTCTTCTCATTTGCGTGACACTCTTCGCATTTGCGCGACTCTTCTCATTTGCGCGACACACTTCGCATTTGCGCGACACACTTCGCATTTGCGCGACACTTCGCATTTGCACGACACTTCGCATTTGAGCGACACTCTTCGCATTTGCACGACACTCTTCGCATTTGCGCGACACTCTTCGCATTTGCGCGACACACTTCGCATTTGCGCGACACACTTGGCATTTGCGCGACACACTTCGCATTTGAGCGACACTCTTCGCATTTGCGCGACACTTCGCATTTGAGCGACACTCTTCGCATTTGTGCGACGTTCGTATTTGTGCGACGTTCCTTTTTGTGCGACGTTCCTTTTTGTGCGACGCGCATCTAGATTTTTTTTGACACTCATCGTATTTTTCTTCCACACTCGTATTTTTCTTCGACATTCGTCGTATTTTTCTTCGACACATGTCGTATTTTTCTTCGACACTCCGTATTTTTCTTCGACCCACGTCGTATCTTTCTTCGACACTCGGTGTATCTTTCTTCGACACATGTTGTATCTTCCTTCGACACATGTCGTATTTTTCTTCGACGCTCGTTGTATTTTTCTTCGACGCTCGTTGTATTTTTCTTCGACCACGTCGTATTTGTGCGACTCACATCGTATTTGCGCGACACGCATTGAACATTTTCTTTGGAACGCTTGGTATTTGTGCGACATATTTTTCTTCGACACTCGTCATATTTTTCTTCCACACTCGTCGTATTTTTCTTCCACACTCGTCATATTTTTCTTCCACACTAGTCAAATTTTTCTTCGACACTCGTCGTATTTTTCTTCCACACTAGTCAAATTTTTCTTCGACACTCGTCATATTTTTCTTCCACACTCGTCATATTTTTCTTCCACACTCGTCGTATTTTTCTTCCACACTAGTCAAATTTTTCTTCGACACTCGTCATATTTTTCTTCCACACTCGTCGTATTTTCTTCGACACTCGTCATATTTTTCTTCCACACTCGTCGTATTTTCTTCGACACTCGTCATATTTTTCTTCCACACTGTCGTATTTTCTTCGACACTCGTCGGATTTTTCTTCCACACTCGTCGGATTTTTCTTCCACACTCGTCGGATTTTTCTTCCACACTCGTCGTATTTTTCGTCCACACTTGTCGTATTTTTCTTCCACACTCATCGGATTTTTCTTCGACACGTCGTACTTGTGCACCACGCATTGAACATTTTCTTTGGAACGCTTGGTATTTGTGCGATGTTCATCGTATTTGATTGACGCTCATCCTATTTGCCCGACGTTTGTTTTTGTGAAACACACATCAAATTTTTCTTTCACACTTCGCATTTGAGCGACACACTTCGCATTTGCGCGACACACTTCGCATTTGCGCGACACTCTTCGCATTTGCGCGACACACTTCGCATTTGCGCGACACACTTCGCATTTGCGCGACACACTTCGCATTTGCGCGACACACTTCGCATTTGCGCGACACACTTCGCATTTGCGCGACACACTTGGCATTTGCGCGACACTCTTCGCATTTGCGCGACACTTCGCATTTGCGCGACACTTTTCGCATTTGCGCGACACTTCGCATTTGCGCGACACTCTTCGCATTTGCGCGACACAATTCGCATTTGCGCGACACTCTTCGCATTTGCGCGACACTCTTCGCATTTGCGCGACACACTTCGCATTTGCGTGACACACTTCGCATTTGCGCGACACACTTCGCATTTGCGCGACACTCTTCGCATTTGCGCGACACTCTTCGCATTTGCGCGACACTTGGCATTTGCGCGACACTCTTCGCATTTGCGCGACACTTCGCATTTGCGCGACACTTCGCATTTGCGCGACACACTTCGCATTTGCGTGACACTCTTCGCATTTGCGCGACACTCTTCGCATTTGCGCGACACTTCACATTTGAGCGACACTCTTCGCATTTGCGCGACACTCTTCGCATTTGCGCGACACACTTGGCATTTGCGCGACACACTTCGCATTTGCGCGACACACTTCGCATTTGCGCGACACACTTCGCATTTGCGCGACACACTTCGCATTTGCGTGACACTTTTCGCATTTGCGCGACACTCTTCGCATTTGCGCGACACACTTCGCATTTGCGCGACACACTTCGCATTTGCGCGACACACTTCGCATTTGCGCGACACACTTCGCATTTGCGCGACACAATTCGCATTTGCGCGACACACTTCGCATTTGCGTGACACTTTTCGCATTTGCGCGACACTATTCGCATTTGCGCGACACTCATCGTATTTGTGCGACGTTCGTTTTTGTGCGACGTGCATCTAATTTTTCTTTGACACTCATCGTATTTGCGCGACACACGTATGTTTCTTCGACGCTCATCGTATTCGTACGACACTCATCATATAGGTACAAGTCTAAAATGAAGTGCACAACAACACTCATGGTATTTGTGCGACAGCTACCGAATGTGTATTAAAGTCACTTGTTAGGTACGTCTATCTTGTGTGCTTAGCTGTTGTGTAGCTGCTAGCTTCCAGTAGCCTATGGCCTAGCACGTTTACCTTTTGTAACTAACTTGACAGAAATAGAAGCAATGGTGTGCATATTTGAGAACTATTAGATGTGAACTTTGCATAAGTAAGCACGCTACTTGTATCGGGGATTATATCGGACATTTGACATGCAAGCCAATATCATCGACACTTGCTTTTTTTGCGGATATCAGCGCGATATCTGATATCATTAACAGATCTATACACCCTCAGTCTGTATTTATGTATCAGATGGTCCTGAGCAAAGTCAAATAATATATGTACAATTATTTGAAATGACCTGGATGGGAGGAAATACAAACACTATAGGGATCATCAGCCCTAAGTGATCAGTGATTATATACACTTCACCTTTTTCTCTCTCAGGCTCATACTACTTGTCTGGATCAATTCCAACCCAGAGTCATATGTGCAGTTTTCTCCTTCAACATTACTCGGAGAAGAGATTTCTGAGCAGACCCAAAACTCTTTGACGCCGAGACAATCCATCCCCTGTTGCATGGCGTGTTGCACACCACAACAAATGCCAGTCTTGCCACAATAAAGAGTGATTGCAGGAAAACAATCCAACAAACAAGAGCAATGAATTGAAAGCTGCAGTGTGTGGCATGGAGTGTTCAACATGAAACATCACGCTGGGATAAATAAGGACACTCAGAACTTGGAGATCAAGATTACATGGGAGTAGGAATAAAGTCAAATTGTACGCATCGCTCAGAAGCAACCTGGAGTCGTCAGTCTGGCACACAATGTCACAATATTCAATAAATAATTTTTTTTTTTTTGCCTGTCATTTATTATGAGAGACAAGAACATGTCTTTTTTTTAGGGTTTTAAAGATGATTAAAAAAAAACATTGGAAGATGTGGCTAATAGGAGTAACCGTCTCTAAGTCTTTAAAACGGCTTCAAAACATTGTTTTATATACACACTGCAAGTATATATATATATAATGTAGTAACAGACACCTTCATAACAATATGTAATATGTACAATATACACACTGCAAGTATATATATATAATGTAGTAACAGACACCTTCATAACAATATGTAATATGTACAATATACACACTGCAAGTATATATATATATATATATATATATATATATATATATATATATATATATATATATATATATATAATGTAGTAACAGACACCTTCATAACAATATGTAATATGTACAATATACTATATTGTACAATATACTATATTGTACAATATACTATATTGTGCAGTGTGTATATTGTACATATTACATATTGTTATGAAGGTGTCTGTTACGACATTATATATATGACCAGACCAGATCATCTGGGAGCCGCGCTGAGCGCACCTCCAAGCGCGCTCGCGCCACTCAAACTGCTGCAGGCAGCTGAGTTCTATCTTGTTTTAACATCCTGTGGCACTCTTCTGGGATCACGGCGGACGAAACTGCTCATGCTCAGGGTGTTTGTGGAGGTTCGGGGTTTTTCACAAATGTGATGCACCATGTTAGATGTCCCGGTTTTGTGACTGTCGTAGACATAAACAGCGTCGCAGCTCTTGCAAATCACGTAGCCAGCATTACTATCATCCTGATTTACAACCTCATAAAAACGAGTCCACGCTGAACTTTTCTGGCCTTTTTTTCCCCTGGTCTTTAGTATTCCCTTTTTTTAGTTTGTCGCGTACCACGTTTGCTGCCGGCGTTGCCATCTTTTTTTTTTCTTCTTCTTCTGTTGTGGCATATGCTGCAGGTGCCTGCTCGTTTTTCGTATGTGGGTAACAACATTTAACTATGTATATATATTTCCGAATTGGTTTAACTGCCACCCGCCTGAATCTATTTAAAATCTAATTTTTTTTAAATTTCAAACGCCCGACCCGACCCGCGGATAAAATCTAATTTTTTTTTATTTCAACCGCCCGACCCGACCCGCGGATAAAATCTAATTTTTTTTTATTTCAACCGCCCGACCCGACCCGCGGATAAAATCTAATTTTTTTTTATTTCAACCGCCCGACCCGACCCGCGGATAAAATCTAATTTTTTTTTTATTTAAACCGCCCGACCCGACCCACGGATAAAATCTTTTTTTTTTTTTTTATTTCAACCGCCCGACCCGACCCGCGGATAAAATTTAATTTTTTTTTATTTCAACCGCCCGACCCGACGATAAAATCAATTTTTTTTTAATTTCAACCGCCCGACCCGACCCGCGGATAAAATCTAATTTTTTTTTTATTTAAACCGCCCGACCCGACCCACGGATATAATCTTTTTTTTTTTTTTTTTCAACCGCCCGACCCGACCCGCGGATAAAATTTAATTTTTTTTTATTTCAACCGCCCGACCTGACCCGCGGATAAAATCAAATTTTTTTTAATTTCAACCGCCCGACCCGACCCGCGGATAAAATCTAATTTTTTTTTATTTCAACCGCCCGACCCGACCCGCGGATAAAATCTAATTTTTTTTTATTTCAACCGCCCGACCCGACCCGCGGATAAAATCTAATTTTTTTTTTATTTAAACCGCCCGACCCGACCCACGGATAAAATCTTTTTTTTATTTTTTTTTTATTTCAACCGCCCGACCCGACCCGCGGATAAAATTTAATTTTTTTTTATTTCAACCGCCCGACCCGACGATAAAATCAATTTTTTTTTAATTTCAACCGCCCGACCCGACCCGCGGATAAAATCTAATTTTTTTTTTATTTAAACCGCCCGACCCGACCCACGGATATAATCTTTTTTTTTTTTTTTTTCAACCGCCCGACCCGACCCGCGGATAAAATTTAATTTTTTTTTATTTCAACCGCCCGACCTGACCCGCGGATAAAATCAAATTTTTTTTAATTTCAACCGCCCGACCCGACCCGCGGATAAAATCTAATTTTTTTTTATTTCAACCGCCCGACCCGACCCGCGGATAAAATCTAATTTTTTTTTATTTCAACCGCCCGACCCGACCCGCGGATAAAATCTAATTTTTTTTTTTATTCAAACCGCCCGACCCGACCCACGGATAAAATCTTTTTTTTTTTTTTATTTCAACCGCCCGACCCGACCCGCGGATAAAATCTAATTTTTTTTTATTTAAACCGCCCGACCCAACCCACGGATAAAATCTAATTTTTTTTTTATTTAAACCGCCCGACCCGACCCACGGATAAAATCTTTTTTTATTTTTTATTTCAACCGCCCGACCCGACCCGCGGATAAAATCTAATTTTTTTTTATTTCAACCGCCCGACCCGACCCGCGGATAAAATCTAATTTTTTTTTTATTTAAACCGCCCGACCCGACCCACGGATAAAATCTTTTTATTTTTTTTATTTCAACCGCCCGACCCGACCCGCGGATAAAATCTAATTTTTTTTTATTTCAACCGCCCGACCCGACCCGCGGATAAAATCTAATTTTTTTTTTATTTAAACCGCCCGACCCGACCCACGGATAAAATCTTTTTTTTATTTTTTTTTTATTTCAACCGCCCGACCCGACCCGCGGATAAAATTTAATTTTTTTTTATTTCAACCGCCCGACCCGACGATAAAATCAATTTTTTTTTAATTTCAACCGCCCGACCCGACCCGCGGATAAAATCTAATTTTTTTTTTATTTAAACCGCCCGACCCGACCCACGGATATAATCTTTTTTTTTTTTTTTTTCAACCGCCCGACCCGACCCGCGGATAAAATTTAATTTTTTTTTATTTCAACCGCCCGACCTGACCCGCGGATAAAATCAAATTTTTTTTAATTTCAACCGCCCGACCCGACCCGCGGATAAAATCTAATTTTTTTTTATTTCAACCGCCCGACCCGACCCGCGGATAAAATCTAATTTTTTTTTATTTCAACCGCCCGACCCGACCCGCGGATAAAATCTAATTTTTTTTTTTATTCAAACCGCCCGACCCGACCCACGGATAAAATCTTTTTTTTTTTTTTATTTCAACCGCCCGACCCGACCCGCGGATAAAATCTAATTTTTTTTTATTTAAACCGCCCGACCCAACCCACGGATAAAATCTAATTTTTTTTTTATTTAAACCGCCCGACCCGACCCACGGATAAAATCTTTTTTTATTTTTTATTTCAACCGCCCGACCCGACCCGCGGATAAAATCTAATTTTTTTTTATTTCAACCGCCCGACCCGACCCGCGGATAAAATCTAATTTTTTTTTTATTTAAACCGCCCGACCCGACCCACGGATAAAATCTTTTTATTTTTTTTATTTCAACCGCCCGACCCGACCCGCGGATAAAATCTAATTTTTTTTTATTTCAACCGCCCGACCCGACCCGCGGATAAAATCTAATTTTTTTTTATTTCAACCGCCCGACCCGACCCGCGGATAAAATCTAATTTTTTTTTTATTTAAACCGCCCGACCCGACCCGCGGATAAAATCTTTTTTTTTATTTATTTAAACCGCCCGACCCGACCCGCGGATAAAATCTTTTTTTTTTTTTATTTCAACCGCCCGACCCGACCCGCGGATAAAATCTAAAATTTTTTTTATTTCAACCGCCCGACCCGACCCGCGGATAAAATCTAATTTTTTTTTATTTCAACCGCCCGACCCGACCCGCGGATAAAATCTAATTTTTTTTTATTTCAACCGCCCGACCCGACCCGCGGATAAAATCTTTTTTTTTTTATTATTTCAACCGCCCGACCCGACCCGCGGATAAAATCCTTTTTTTTTTATTATTTCAACCGCCCGACCCGACCCGCGGATAAAATCTAATTTTTTTTTATTTCAACCGCCCGACCCGACCCGCGGATAAAATCTAATTTTTTTATTTATTTAAACCGCCCGACCCGACCCGCGGATAAAATCTTTTTTTTTTTTTATTTCAACCGCCCGACCCGACCCGCGGATAAAATCTAAATTTTTTTTTATTTCAACCGCCCGACCCGACCCACGGATAAAATCTAATTTTTTTTTTATTTCAACCGCCCGACCCGACCCGCGGATAAAATCTAATTTTTTTTTATTTCAACCGCCCGACCCGACCCGCGGATAAAATCTTTTTTTTTTTTATTATTTCAACCGCCCGACCCGACCCGCGGATAAAATCTTTTTTTTTTTATTATTTCAACCGCCCGACCCGACCCGCGGATAAAATCTAATTTTTTTTTATTTCAACCGCCCGACCCGACCCGCGGATAAAATCCAATTTTTTTTTTATTTCAACCGCCCGACCCGCGGACAATCCGCGGACTCCGCGGTTGTGTCCGCAAACCGCGCATCTCTAGTAGGGGGGGGGTGTATGGTGTGTGCTCATTAAATATGTATTCTGATATATGTTCTTCACAGAAAATGAGCCAGTCAGTGAGTCTCAGTTTGAAAAATTAATTGTATCATTTTCTTTTAATACAAAATAAAAACGGGTCCCACAGACCCGAACACCACACACGGGTTAAACGTGTGGACAATGCTGAAGAAACATGTCGATTTCAGAAAACCAACAAATTTAGCTGAACTGCACCAATTTTGTCAAGAGGAGTGGTCAAAAATTCAAGCAGAAGCTTGTGGATGGCTACCAAAAGTAGCCATCTACCTGAGACAGATTTGAGGACATGTAAAGTGATGCTCAGTGTAGCAGAAAGATGTGTCCTTCAGTGTGATGGAGACATGCAGCCTTTCTGGGGCTTTCAGGGAATGGATGGATAATCAAATGATTACATACCAAATCTCCGCTATCCTACCCCGACAAAGAGAAAGCTCTTCCGTTAATAAACATGCTCCCGGACGGACAAAGAGAAAGGGAAAGTGAGTTTGTGGGAAAGAGCGAGTGGGTGAATTCGGTCCGGACTCGGTGGAAAGAATGCCAAGTAGCTGTTAAATATTCATTTCATTCTGACAATCTGTGCTCATCATGTGGATATCATTTGTGTTTGCCATCCTCGGCTACGTTTTAATGCACGAACAAAGGCCGACTAATATAAAAAAAAAACGTGTTGGGTGGAGCACTAGGAAGGAAAATGTACACAACGCGTTTTAAACTTTGCCTATTTGAGTGTTTATTTGCATCTTCCATCCATCCATTTTCTACCGCTTGTCCCTTTCAAAAACTGTAAAAAAAAAAAAAAATCCCGGATTTCCAAGAATTCTCAGTTTTTAGGGATATTTTCCCCATTTCAGAAGATCCTTAATACCTTTTCTCAATTAAAAATGTTACTACTTTAACATTTCTCGACCGATTTGAAAAAATCACCAACTTTTTCAACTCAACATTGACATTTTTTGACATTTTCCCCAAAATTCCCTCTTTTCCCAAAATCCCCAATTTTCCATGAAATTCCCATTGAAAAGAATGGGACATTTTTCCAAAGATCCACAACTCCCCCTCAAACCGTTCCAACTTCAAAATATTCAGCCTGTTCAAGAATTGTGTGCTCCCTTTCAAAAACTGTAAAAAAAAAAAAATCCCGGATTTCCAAGAATTCTCAGTTTTTAGGGACATTTTCCCCATTCCAAATGAATTATCCATTTTTCACATTTCCACAATTCCAACATTTTTCAACTGATTCAAACCATTCAACATATTCCACTCATACTGGACATTCAAACTAAGTCTTTCCCAAGTTCCAAACCAAATCCCGGTTTTCCCAAAATTCCAGGAGTTCCCTAATACCATTTCTCAATTAAAAATGTTACTACTTTAACATTTCTCGACCGACTTGAAAAATCACCAACCATTTCAACTCATTCAGAAAATTCAACATTTTTTTTTGCATTTTCCCAAAAATTCCCTCTTTTCCTGAAATCCCCAAATTTTGAATAGTTCCCAGAAAAAAGGGTCAAAAAAGGAAATTTTTCAATCCACTTCAACTGTTCCACCGTCAAAACATTCCTCTTAATCTGGACAAAAAACAAAGTGGTTTTTTGAACTGGCAAAATTTCCATTTTTCCCAAAATTCCAGGAATTCTGTAACTCCATTTCTCAATTCAACATGTTACTACTTCAACATTTCTCGACCGATTTGAAAAATTCCAACACCAACCATTTCAACTCATTCAGACCATTCAAGTTTTTCACAATTTAAAAAAAAAAAAATCCCGCATTTCCCGAAATTCCCAAATTGTTTAGAAATTCCCATTGGAATCTTCTTCAAAGTTCCACAACCCCCACATTTGTTATCTGATTCAAACCGTTCAAACTTCAAAATATTCCGCCTGTTCAAGAATTGTGTGCTCCCTTTCAAAAACTCTAAAAAAAAAAAATCCCGGATTTCCAATAATTTTCAGTTTTTATGGACATTTTCCCCATTCAAAATGAATTATCCATTTTTCACACTTCCACAATTCCAACATTTTCCAACTGATTCAAACCATTCAACATATTCCACTCATCCTGGACATTCAAACTAAGTCTTTCCCAAGTTCCAAACCAAATCCCAGTTTTCCCGAAATTCCAGGAGTTCCCTAATACCATTTCTCAATTAAAAATGTTACTACTTTAACATTTCTCGACCGACTTGAAAAATGACCAACCATTTCAACTCATTCAGAAAATTCAAGATTTTTTTGCATTTTCCCAAAAATTCCCTCTTTTCCTGAAATCCCCAAATTTAGGATAGCTCCCAGAAAAAAGGGTCAAAAAAGGAAATTTTTCAATCCACTTCAACTGTTCCACCGTCAAAACATTCCTCTTAATCTGAACAAAAAACAAAGTTGTTTTTTGAACTGGCAAAATTCCCATTTTTCCCAAAATTCCAGGAATTCTGTAACTCCATTTCTCAATTCAACATGTTACTACATCAACATTTCTCGACCGATTTGAAAAATTCCAACACCAACCATTTCAACTCATTCAGACCATTCAAGTTTTTTACCATTTAAAAAAAAAAAAAATCCCGCATTTCCCGAAATTCCCAAATTGTTTGGAAATTCCCATTGGAATCAATGGGACATTCTTCAAAGTTCCACAACTCCCACATTTGTCATCTGATTCAAACCGTTCCAACTTCAAAATATTCCGCCTGTTCAAGAATTGTGTGCTCCCTTTCAAAAACTGTACAAAAAAAATAAAATTCCCGGATTTCCAATAATTCTCAGTTTTTAGGGACATTTTCCCCATTTCAGGAGATCCTTAATACCATTTCTCAATTAAAAATGTTACTACTCTAACATTTCTCGACCGATTTGAAAAATCACCAACCGTTTCAACTCATTCAGAACATTGAAATATTTTGGCATTTTCCCAAAAATTCCCTCTTTTCCAGAAATCCCCAAATTTCCATGAAATTCCCATTGAAAAGAATGGGACATTTTTCCAAAGTTCCACAGCTCCCACTCAAACCGTTCCAACTTCAAAATATTCCGCTTGTTCAAGAATTGTGTGCTCCCTTTCAAAAACTGGAAACAAAAAAATCCCGGATTTCCAATAATTCTCCGTTTTTAGGGACATTTTCCCCATTCCAAATGAATTAACCATGTTTCACATTTCCACAATTCCAACATTTTTCAACTTATTCAAACCATTCAACATATTCCACTCATCCTGGACATTCAAACTAAGTCTTTCCCAAGTTCCAAACCAATTTCCGGGTTTCCTGGAAATTCCAATGCTTCAACATTCAAAACATTCCAACACTCAAACTATTCTTACTTCATTCTGTCAGCATTGGAGCATTCACATGCAATTCCTTCAGGAATTGCCTCATCTAGTAAATTTATAAACTACCGCATTTTCTCCGACTTGACTTTCAGATTGCAGCCAAAGGCACATTTTTTTTTTGCTGTTTTTATCTGCCACACGTAGTAAGCCGGGGTCCGTGAAAGTAATGCATACATTAAACCGGTCCCTGGTGGAAAAAAAGGTTGGGGACCCCTGCCGTAATACTAACCGTCGGACGTTTTGAAGCGGTTATTACTTGACGTTTATTGGTAGTACAAACGCCCGCGGCCGCAGAGTTCGATGCAAGAGTGAGCGCTCTCACCCAACACTCACATTAAAAACAAACTTCAATAAGAACGTAAGAGCCGTGGCCCTCCTCGCCTCACAAGGAGTCCGGTTAACTCGCTGACTTCATTTTCACTTATCGTCGATTCATTGACTTATGGAATATCAGCCCTAGTGATGTCATTTAAAGCAATGTGAGATTAGACCTTCCCTGTGAGAACATCATCATAAATGGACTTTACTATACATATGACATCATGTCTGCAGATTCATAAGTGGAATATACAAAACCCAAAAGCAGTGAAGTTGCCACGTTGTGTAAATGGTAAATAAAAAGAGAATACAACAAATCCTTTTCAATTTATATTCAATTGAATAGACTGCAAAGACAAGATATTTTATGTTCCAACTGAGAAACATTTTTTTTTTTTTGGCAAATAATCATTACCTTAGAATTTATTGGCAGCAACACATTGCAAAAAAAGTTGTCCCAAGGGCATTTTTACCACTGTGTTACATAACCTTTCCTTTTAACAACACTCAGTAAACGTTTGGGAACTGAGAAGACACATTTTTGAAGTGGAATTCTTTCCCATTCTTGCTTGATGTACAGCTTAAGTTGTTCAACAGTCCGGGGGTCTCCGTTGTGCTATTTTTCAATGGGAGACAGGTCTGGACTACAGGCAGGCCAGTCTAGTACCCACACTCTTTTACTATGAAGCCACGCTGTTCTAACACGTGGCTTGGCATTGTCTTGATGAAATAAGCAGGGGCGTCCATGATAATGTTGCTTGGATGCTCCAAAACCTGTATGTACCTTTCAGCATTAATGGCGCCTTCACAGATGTGCAAGTTACCCATGTCTTGGGCACTAATACACCCCCGTACCATCACACATGCCTTTTGAACTGTGCGCCGAGAACAATCCGGATGGTTCTTTTCCTCTTCATTCCAAAGGACACGACGTCCACAGTTTCCAAAAACAATTTGAAATGTGGACTCGTCAGACCACAGAACACTTTTCCACTTCGCATATTTTTAGATGAGCTCGGGCCCGGCAAAGCCGGCGGCGTTTCTGGGTGTTGTTGATAAATGGCTTTGCATAGTAGAGTTTTAACTTGCACTTACAGATGTAGCGACCAACGGTAGCTACTGACAGTGGTTTTCTGACGTGTTCCTGAGCCCATGTGGTGATATCCTTTACACACCGATGTCGCTTTTTGACGCAGTACCGCCTGAGGGATCGTAGGTCTGTAATATCATCGCTTACTTGCAGTGATTTCTCCAGATTCTCTGAACCTTTTGATGATATTACGGACCTTAGATGGTGAAATCCCTAAATTCCTTGCAATAGCTGGTTGAGAAATGTTGTTCTTAAACAATTTTCTCACGCATTCGTTGACAAAGTGGTGACCCTCAGCCCCGTCCTTGTTTGTGAATGACTGAGCATTTCATGGAAGCTGCTTTTTATACCCAATCATGGCACCCACCTGTTCCCAATTAGCCTGTTCACCTGTGGGATGTTCCAAATAAGTGTTTGATGAGCATTCCTCAACTTTTTCAGTCTTTTTTGCCGCTTGTGCCAGCTTTTTTGAAACATGTTGCAGGCCTCAAATTCCAATTGAGCAAATTTTTGCAAAAAATTTACAAAGTTTTCCAGTTGGAACATTAAATATCTTGTCTATTTCAGTCTATTCAATTGGTTGAAAAGGATTTGCAAATCATTGTATTCTGTGTTTATTTACCATTTACACAACTTCACTGGTTTCGGGGTTTGTTCATCCAAAAATAAAACCTCGGAGTAAGGCTTCAACAAGGATGTACCAGACCTGAAAATGTGCTTTGTACTTTGATTGAAAGTTGATTTATCATGCGAGGAATTAAGAGATGAAAGGTAAAGACTGATCAATGTTTACCTGCATTAAGTTCCAGCAGTCCTCTCTTCTTCTGCTGCCTTTCTTGCTTCTCGCGCTCGGCTTTTTCTTTGGCTGCCTGAGCTCGTCTCTGCTTCTCCTCGGCCTCTCGTCGCTTCATGTTGTCTTTCAGCGCTTGCTGGAGAATGACAAATACTCAAGTGATTACAGAGTAGGCACCATTATTGTACAGTGTGTACTCTTTCCATCTTCCCTCCAATTAAGTATATCAAATGAAAGCTACCTCAAAACATGTCATTGCACTTTCCAAACAGGTGCAACCAAACTATGGAAGGCTCTTTTCAAAACGTGCAACCCTGGCAAAATTAATACACCAAAAACAAATGGCTAGTGCAGAGGATGCTGGTTCTCAAAACAACAGTAACTAGAATTTGCAATTCCAGCAAATGCTTGAATGTCCAGGGTGAGTGGAATGTGTGGATGGTAGAACGGTTCAAATCGGATGAGAAATGTGGGATATGCAGAGTTTTTTGTTTTTTCTCCAGCAATGGAGAGAAAATCCTGGTAATTCCTGGTAATCAGGGACATTTTGCTGGCTTGAATGTCCAGGGTGAGCGGAGTGTGTGGAGTTTGGAACAGTTCAAATCGGACGAGAAATGTGGGATATGAGGATTTTTTTTTTTTAATTTTCCCTAATGAAGGGAAATTTCTGATAAATCTGGGTAATCAGGGAATATTCTGAACCGGGAAACATGCAGGCTTGAATGTCCAGTGTGTGGACGGTAGAACGGTTCAAATCGGATGAGAAATGTGGGATATGCAGAGTTTTTTGTTTTTTCTCCAACAATGGAGAGAAAATCCTGGTAAGTCCGGGTAATCAAGGGAATTTTGCTGGCTTGAATGTCTAGGGTGAGTGGAGTATGTGGATGGTAGAACGGTTCAAATCGGATGACAAATGTGGGATATGCAGAGTTTTTTGTTTTTTCTCCAACAATGGAAGGAAAATCCTGGTAATTCCGGGTAATCAGGGGAATTTTGCTGGCTTGAATGTCTAGGGTGAGTGGAGTGTGTGGATGGTAGAACGGTTCAAATCGGATAAAAAATGTGGGATAAGCGGAGTTTTTTGTTTTTTCTCCAACAATGGAGAGAAAATCCTGGTAATTCCGGGTAATCAGGGGAATTTTGATGGCTTGAATGTCCAGGGTGAGCGGAGTGTGCGGATCTTGGAACAGTTCAAATCGGACGAGAAACGTGGGATATGGGGAGTTTTTTTTTTGTTTTTTTTCCCCCATTGGAGGGAAATTCCTGATGAATCCGGGTAATCAGGGAATATTCTGAATCGGGAAACATACAGGCTTGAATGTCCAGTGTGTGGATGGTAGAGCGGTTTAAATCGGATGAGAAATGTGGGATATGCAGAGTTTTTTGTTTTTTTCCTCCAACAATGGAGAGAAAATCCTGGTAATTTCGGGTAATCCGGGAAATTTTGCTGGCTTGAATGTCCAGGGTGTGGAGTGTGTGGATGGTAGAACGGTTCAAAACGGATGAGAAATGTAGGATATGCGGAATTTTTTGTTTTTTCTCAACAATGGAGAGAAAATCCTGGTAATTCCGGGTAATCAGGGGAATTTTGCTGTCTTGAATGTCCAGGGTGAGTGGAGTGTGTGGATCTTGGAACAGTTCAAATCGGATGAGAAATGTGGGATATGGGGATTTTTTTTAAATTTGTTTCCCTAATGAAGGGAAATTCCTGATAAATCCGGGTAATCAGGGAATATTCTGAACCGGGAAACATGCAGGCTTGAATGTCCAGTGTGTGGACGGTAGAACGGTTCAAATCGGATGAGAAATGTGGGATATGCAGAGTTTTTTGTTTTTTCTCCAACAATGGAGAGAAAATCCTGGTAATTCCGGGTAATCAGGGGAATTTTGCTGGCTTGAATGTCCAGGGTGAGCGGAGTGTGTGGATCTTGGAACAGTTCAAATCGGACGAGAAATGTGGGATATGGGGATTTATTTTTTTCCCCAATGGAAGGAAATTCCTGATAAATCCGCATAATCAGGGAATTTTCTGAACCGGGAAACATGCACGCTTGAATGTCCAGTGTGTGGACGGTAGAACGGTTCAAATCGGATGAGAAATGTGGGATATGCAGAGTTTTTTGTTTTTTCTCCAACAATGGAGAGAAAATCCTGGTAATTTCGGGTAATCAGGGGAATTTTGCTGGCTTGAATGTCCAGGGTGTGGAGTGTGTGGATGGTAGAACGGTTCAAATCGGATGAGAAATGTGGGATATGCTGAGTTTTTTTTGTTTCTTTTCCCCCCAATGAAGAGAAAATCCTGGTAATTCCGGGTAATCAGGGGAATTTTGCTGGCTTGAATGTCCAGGGTGAGTGGGGTGTGTGGATCTTGGAACGGTTCAAATCGGATGAGAAATGTGGGATATGCAGAGTTTTTTGTTTTTTCTCCAACAATGGAGAGAAAATCCTGGCAATTCCAGGTAATCAGGGGGATTTTGCTGGCTTGAATGTCCAGGGTGAGTGGAGTGTGTGGAGTTTGGAACGGTTCAAATCGGATGAGAAATGTGGGATATGGGGAGGTTTATTTGTTCCCAATGGAGGAAAATTCCAGATAAATCCGGGTAATCAGGAAATATTCTGAACCGGGAAACATGCAGGCTTGAATGTCCAGGGTGTGGAGTGTGTGGATGGTGGAACGGTTCAAATAGGTTGAGAAATGTGGGATATGGAGTCGATTGTATATTTCCCATTCATTGTCAATGGGAAGAAAATTACCGGAAATTCCGGGAAAACAGGGAATTTTGAATATATTGATGAGTAGTGTGAGGGGGAAGGTTAAAAAGTCGGAATCGGGTTTAAAAATGGCGCACAATTTTGAGAATTTAGTGCATTGTATAACTGAGAATATACCAATTCATTTTAAGGGGAATTTCCTGGAAAATTGGGAATTGTTAAAAATATTGATGCACAATTGTCCTAGACAATATGAATGGAATCGTGTTGACATTTTTAGAATCGGTTGATATATGTTGACATAGTGACAGTTTAAATTGAGATTGGGTATTTCGGAATTCCTGGAATTTTCAGGAAACCGGGAACTTGTATGGAAAAAAAAAACGCATTTGTTATCCCAACTAAGAGGAATGCTTTGAAGGTGGAATGGTCAAAAATGTTCGAAAAACGTGGGCTGTGAAAACTTTCCAGGAAGAGGTTAAAATAGGGCTTTGGAAAACTGGAAATTCTGGATTATTTTTTTTTATAAAACTTGAAAATGGTAGTTTGATTTTCTAAGGTAAGTTGAGTGGGTGGATGTTGGAACGGTTCAAATCGGTAGAGAAATGTGAGATATGGGGAGTTTTTGTTTTTTTTCCTGATAATTCCGGGTAATCAGGGGAATTTTGCTGGCTTAAATGTCCAGGGTGAGTGGAGTGTGTGGATGGTGGAACGGTTCAAATTGGTTGAGAAATGTGGGATATGGAGTCGATTGTATATTTCCCAATGGGGAGAAAATTACTGGAAATTCCTGGAAAACCGGGAATTTTGAGAAAGAGAAAACATGTTTTACTTTCAATATATCGGACGAGTACTGTGGGTGGAAGGTTAAAAAAAGTCGGAATCGGGTTTAAAAATGGCGCACAATTTTGAGAATTTAGGGCATCGCATAACTAAGAATATGCCTATTCATTTAAAGGGGAATTTCCTGGAAATCTTTGAAAATGTTGATACTCGCACAATTGTCCGAGATGATATGAATGGGTTTGTGTTGACATTTTTAGAATCGGTTGATATATGTTGACATAGTGACAGTTTAAATTGAGATTGGGTATTTCGGAATTCCTGGAATTTTCAGGAAACCGGGAACTTGTATGGAAAAAAAAGAGCATTTGTTATCCCAACTAAGAGGAATGCTTTGAAGGTGGAATGGTCAAAAATGTTCGAAAAATGTGGGCTGTGAAAACTTTCCAGGAAGAGGTGAAAATAGGGCTTTGGAAAACTGGAAATTCTGGATTATTTTTTTTATAAAACTTGAAAATGGTAGTTTGATTTTCTAAGGTAAGTTGAGTGGGTGGATGTTGGAACGGTTCAAATCGGTAGAGAAATGTGAGGTATGGGGAGTTTTTGGTTTTTTTCCCTGATAATTCCGGGTAATCAGGGGAATTTTGCTGGCTTGAATGTCCAGGGTGAGTGGAGTGTGTGGATGGTGGAACGGTTCAAATTGGTTGAGAAATGTGGGATATGGAGTCGATTGTATATTTCCCAATGGGGAGAAAATTACTGGAAATTCCGGGAAAACCGGGAATTTTGAGAAACAGAAAACATGTGTTACTTTCAATATATCGGAAGAGTAGTGTGGGTGGAAGGTTAAAAAAGTCGGAATCGGGTTTAAAAATGGTGCACAATTTTGAGAATTTAGGGCATCGCATAACTAAGAATATGCCTATTCATTTAAAGGGGAATTTCCTGGAAATCTTTGAAAATGTTGATACTCGCACAATTGTCCTAGATGATATGAATGGGTTTGTGTTGACATTTTTAGAATCGGTTGATATATGTTGACATAGTGACAGTTTAAATTGAGATTGGGTATTTCGGAATTCCTGGAATTTTCAGGAAACCGGGAACTTGTATGAAAAAAAAGAGCATTTGTTATCCCAACTAAGAGGAATGCTTTGAAGGTGGAATGGTCAAAAATGTTCGAAAAACGTGGGCTGTGAAAACTTTCCAGGAAGAGGTGAAAATAGGGCTTTGGAAAACTGGAAATTCTGGATTATTTTTTTTATAAAACTTGAAAATGGTAGTTTGATTTTCTAAGGTAAGTTGAGTGGGTGGATGTTGGAACGGTTCAAATCGGTAGAGAAATGTGAGATATGGGGAGTTTTTGTTGTTTTTCCCCAATGAAGAGAAATTCCTGATAATTCCTGGTAATCGAGGGAATTTTTCTGGCTTGAATGTCCAGGGTGAGTGTTATGTGTGGATGGTGGAACGGTTCAAATTGGTTGAGAAATGTGGGATATGGAGTCGATTGTATATTTCCCAATGGGGAGAAAATTACTGGAAATTCCGGGAAAACCGGGAATTTTGAGAAACAGAAATCATGTTTTACTTTCAATATATCGGAAGAGTAGTGTGGGTGGAAGTTTAAAAAAGTCGGAATCGGGTTTAAAAATGGCGCACAATTTTGAGAATTTAGGGCATTGCATAACTAAGAATATGCCTATTCATTTAAAGGGGAATTTCCTGGAAATCTTTGAAAATGTTGATACTAGCACAATTGTCTTAGACGATATGAATGGGTTTGTGTTGACATTTTTAGAATCGGTTTATATATGTTGACATAGTGACAGTTTAAATTGAGATTGGGTATTTCGGAATTCCTGGAATTTTCAGGAAACCGGGAACTTGTATGAAAAAAAAGAGCATTTGTTATCCCAACTAAGAGGAATGCTTTGAAGGTGGAATGGTCAAAAATGTTCGAAAAATGTGGGCTGTGAAAACTTTCCAGGAAGAGGTGAAAATAGGGCTTTGGAAAACTGGAAATTCTGGATTTTTTTTTTTATAAAACTTGAAAATGGTAGTTTGATTTTCTAAGGTAAGTTGAGTGGGTGGATGTTGGAACGGTTCAAATCAGTAGAGAAATGTGAGGTATGGGGAGTTTTTGGTTTTTTTCCCTGATAATTCCGGGTAATCAGGGGAATTTTGCTGGCTTGAATGTCCAGGGTGAGTGGAGTGTGTGGATGGTGGAACGGTTCAAATTGGTTGAGAAATGTGGGATATGGAGTCGATTGTATATTTCCCAATGGGGAGAAAATTACTGGAAATTCCTGGAAAACCGGGAATTTTGAGAAACAGAAAACACGTTTTACTTTCAATATATCGGAAGAGTAGTGTGGGTGGAAGGTTAAAAAAGTCGGAATCGGGTTTAAAAATGGCGCACAATTTTGAGAATTTAGGGCATTGCATAACTAAGAATATGCCTATTCATTTAAAGGGGAATTTCCTGGAAATCTTTGAAAATGTTGATACTCGCACAATTGTCCGAGATGATATGAATGGGTTTGTGTTGACATTTTTACAATCGGTTGAAATATGTCAACATAGTAACAGTTTAAATTGAGAATGGGTATTTCGGAATTCCTGGAATTTCCGGGAATCTGGGAATTTGTATGAAAAGAAAATGTGAGCATTTCCAACTAAATGTGAGTATTACCAACTCAGAGGAATGTTTTGAAGGTGGAATGGTCAAAAATCTATCACTATGCACCCTTTTCCTTCTATACTTGCTACCAATGTAAACGGAGCCTTCTCACATACATCTAAGAAAGACAATTTTGTTTGACTACTTGATTAGAAATTTACCAATACAGTTCGATTAATTAATGTATTTTTCGTTAGGTTTTAATAATGTAATGCACGGCTGTTAACACAATTTTACTAGTTTGATGCACGCCAATCATTTTGGCCCTCAGGATGTGTTATTTTGACGGGGTTGTTGAACAAATAAGGAGCCCCTCGCCGAGTCAGTCGGGGCGAAAACAAATTGTTGCCAGCTGTAACATAATCACCCATGCAGCAAATATTGATTTATTTGCTTAGTTAGATCCAGGTGGTGACCTTTTTTTGGCCTTAGTAGAGTTAATTTGCAGATTCATAGTGAGGGGGAGGGGAAGGAACCGCTTTGGCTGGCAGCTGCTGGAGAAAGCAATGTTTAGTCAATGACGGGTCAATACGACAAGGGTCTATTTAAGAGTGAGGAACCATCCATCCATCCATCTTCTTCCGCTTATCCGAGGTCGGGTCGCGGGGGCAGCAGCTTAAGCAGGGAAGCCCAGACTTCCCTCTCCCCAGCCACTTCGTCCAGCTCCTCCCGGTGGGATCCCGAGGCGTTCCCAGGCCAGCCGGGAGAGATAGTCTTCCCAGCGTGTCCTGGGTCTTCCCCGTGGCCTCCTACGGGTCGGACGTGCCCGAAACACCTTCCTAGGGAGGCGTTCGGGTGGCATCCTGACCAGATGCCCGAACCACCTCATCTGGCTCCTCTCCATGTGGAGGAGCAGCGGCTTTACTTTGAGCTCCCCCCGAATGACAGAGCTTCTCACCCTATCTCTAAGGGAGAGCCCTGCCACTCGGCGGAGGAAACTCATTTCGGCCGCTTGTACCCGTGATCTTGTCCTTTCGGTCATGACCCAAAGCTCATGACCATAGGTGAGGATGGGAACGTAGATCGACCGGTAAATTGAGAGCTTTGCCTTCCGGCTCAGCTCCTTCTTCACCAAAACGGATCGATACAGCGTCCACATTTCTGAAGACGCCGCACCGATCCGCCTGTCCATCTCACGATCCACTCTTCCCTCACTCGTGAACAAGACTCCGAGGTACTTGAACTCCTCCACTTGGGGCAAGATCTCCTCCCCAACCCGGAGATGGCACTCCACCCTTTTCCGGGAGAGAACCATGGACTCGGACTTGGAGGTGCTGATTCTCATCCCAGTCGCTTCACACTCGGCTGCGAACCGATCCAGCGAGAGCTGAAGATCCTGGCCAGATGAAGCCATCAGGACCACATCATCTGCAAAAAGCGGAGACCTAATCCTGCAGCCACCAAACCAGATCCCCTCAACGCCTTGACTGCGTCTAGAAATTCTGTCCATAAAAGTTATGAACAGAATCGGTGACAAAGGGCAGCCTTGGCGGAGTCCAACCCTCACTGGAAACGTGTCCGACTTACTGCCGGCAATGCGGACCAAGCTCTGACACTGATCATACAGGGAGCGGACCGCCAAAATCAGACAGTCCGATACCCCATACTCTCTGAGCACTCCCCACAGGACTTCCCGAGGGACACGGTCGAATGCCTTCTCCAAGTCCACAAAACACATGTAGACTGGTTGGGCAAACTCCCATGCACCCTCAAGGACCCTGCCGAGAGTATAGAGCTGGTCCACAGTTCCACGACCAGGACGAAAACCACACTGTTCCTCCTGAATCCGAGGTTCGACTATCCGGCGTAGCTTCCTCTCCAGTACACCTGAATAGACCTTACCGGGAAGGCTAAGGAGTGTGATCCCACGATAGTTAGAACACACCCTCCGGTTCCCCTTCTTAAAGAGAGGAACCACCACCCCGGTCTGCCAATCCAGAGGTACCGCCCCCGATGTCCACGCAATGCTGCAGAGTCTTGTCAACCAAGACAGCCCCACAGCATCCAGAGCCTTAAGGAACTCCGGGCGGATCTCATCCACCCCCGGGGCCTTGCCACCGAGGAGCTTTTTAACTACCTCAGCAACCTCAGCCCCAGAAATAGAAGAGCCCACCACAGATTCCCCAGGCACTGCTTCCTCATAGGAAGACGTGTTGGTGGGATTGAGGAGGTCTTCGAAGTATTCCCTCCACCGATCCACAACATCCGCAGTCGAGGTCAGCAGAACACCATCCTCACCATACACGGTGTTGATAGTGCACTGCTTCCCCTTCCTGAGGCGGCGGATGGTGGTCCAGAATCGCTTCGAAGCCGTCCGGAAGTCGTTTTCCATGGCTTCCCCGAACTCCTCCCATGTCCGAGTTTTTGCCTCTGCAACCGCTGAAGCCGCACACCGCTTGGCCTGTCGGTACCTGTCCGCTGCCTCAGGAGTCCTATGAGCCAAAAGAACCCGATAGGACTCCTTCTTCAGCTTGACGGCATCCCTCACCGCCGGTGTCCACCAACGGGTTCTAGGATTACCGCCACGACAGGCACCAACTACCTTGCGGCCACAGCTCCAATCAGCTGCCTCGACAATAGAGGTGCGGAACATGGTCCAGTCGGACTCAATGTCCAGCACCTCCCTCGTGACATGTTCAAAGTTCTTCCGGAGGTGGGAATTGAAACTCTCTCTGACAGGAGACTCTGCCAGATGTTCCCAGCAAACCCTCACAATGCGTTTGGGCCTGCCAGGTTTGTCCGGCATCCTCCCCCACCATCGCAGCCAACTCACCACCAGGTGGTGATCGGTTGAAAGCTCCGCCCCTCTCTTCACCCGAGTGTCCAAAACATGAGGCCGCAAATCCGATGACACAACTACAAAGTCGATCATGGAACTGCGGCCTAGGGTGTCCTGGTGCCAAGTGCACATATGGACACCCTTATGTTCGAACATGGTGTTCATTATGGACAATCTGTGACGGGCACAAAAGTCCAATAACAGAACACCACTTGAGTTCAGATCCGGGCGGCCATTCTTCCCAATCACACCTCTCCAGGTTTCACTGTCGCTGCCAACATGAGCATTGAAGTCCCCCAGTAGAACGAGGGAATCACCCGGGGGAGCACTCTCAAGTACTCCCTCGAGCGAATCCAAAAAGGGTGGGTACTCTGAGCTGCGGTTTGGCGCGTAAGCGCAAACAACAGTCAGGACCCGTCCCCCCACCCGAAGGCGGAGGGAAACTACCCTCTCGTCCACCGGGTTGAACTCCAACGTGCAGGCTCTGAGCCGGGGGGCAACAAGAATTGCCACCCCAGCCCGTCGCCTCTCATTGCCGGCAACGCCAGAGTGGAAGAGAGTCCAGCCCCTCTCGAGAGAACTGGTTCCAGAGCCCTTGCTGTGCGTCGAAGTGAGTCCGACTATATCTAGCCGGAACTTCTCAACCTCGCGCACTAGCTCAGGCTCCTTCCCCCCCAGCGAGGTGACGTTCCACGTCCCAAGAGCTAGCTTCTGTAGCCGAGGATCGGACCGCCAAGTGCCCTGCCGTCGGCTGCCGCCCAGCTCACAATGCACCCGACCTCTATGGCCCCTGCTATGGGTGGTGAGCCCATTGGAGGGGGGGACCCACGTTGCCTCTTCGGGCTGTGCCCGGCCGGGCCCCATGGGGACAGGCCCGGTCACCAGGCGCTCGCCATCGTGCCCCACCTCCGGGCCTGGCTCCAGAGGGGGGCCCCGGTGACCCGCGTCCGGGCGAGGGAAATCTGGGTCCTTTATTTTTATTCGTCATGGAGGTCTTCGAGCTGCTCTTTGTCTGATCCCTCACCTAGGACCAGTTTGTCTTGGGAGACCCTACCAGGGGGCATAAAGCCCCCGGACAACATAGCTCCTAGGATCATTGGGACACGCAAACTCCTCTACCACGGTAAGGTGGCAGCTCAGAGGCTTAGCTTCAGTTTCTTCTTCAATTTCGTTTTTGCTACCTGCCTCCACACTACAACCATCCGTTTCAATACATGCGTAATCTGTTGAATCGCTTAAGCCGCTGAAATCCGAGTCTGAATCCGAGCTAATGTTGCTATAGCTTGCTGTTCTATCCGCCATGTTTGTTTGTGTTGGCTTCACTATGTGACGTCACAGGAAAATGGACGGGTGTATATAACGATGGTTAAAATCAGGCACTTTGAAGCTTTTTTTAGGGATATTGCGTGATGGGTAAAATTTTGAAAAATACTTTGAAAAATATAATAAGCCACTTGGAACTGATTTTTAATGGTTTTAACCCTTCTGAAATTGTGATAATGTTCCCCTTTAAAAGGAAAACAAAATAAAACTATATGAGACGAAAAGCTACTTTTGATGACGTTGAAGGAGAGTTTTAGCACGGGTAAAAAGTGAGAAGTCATGCAGGCGGCGAGGAGAGAGAGAGAAACCAGACTGTTGCTCTCAGCTTTCCTTCATCATTCCAGGTCTGTTTTCCCCCTCTTCTCCTGGATGTCGGCCATTAGACACGCTCAATTGGATTCCTGTCAGATGTGCGGCCTCGCCCTGGGTCTCCTTCCTACGGGTGACTGAGCGCGCCGTGTGTGTGTGTGTGTGTGTGTGTGTGTGTGTGTGTATGCCTCCGTGTGCATATGTCATGTTGCTGTTTTTTTTGCGAGGCGTCGCTTTCTCCACACACACACACACACACACACACACACACACACACACACACACACACACACACACACACACACACACACACACACACACACACACACACACACACACATTTTTGTATTTGAGACCTTCTAGGGACCTCCGAATAATGCCTACCTCTTTAGGACCAGCCTTTCTAGATATATAAAGAAGTGTATTTACAACATTAATAATATATACATACTATGCAAATATAATAAAAGCTTGTTGTGAAAAATGAGTTGGAATTTCACAAGAAAAAAGGTCACAATTTCACAAGAACATTTTTGGCATTATTATAATAAAAAGTCGTCATTTGACTCAATGCAAGACAAAATGTTACAAGAAAAACGGAACATTTGTGCAATATTATGATATATGTTGGAATTTTACTCTATAACAATCGCAGTTTTACAAGAAAAGCTTTGAATTTTGGCAATTTTATGAAAAGAGTCGTCATTTTACTCGACAGAAGTCAGTTTTATAAGAAAACTAACATTTAAACGGTAAAATGATGACGAAAGTCATAATTGTACTCAAGAAATGTCAGTATTTTACAAGAACAACACAAGAATTGGCTAATAAAAGTGATAAAAGTCAGAATTTTATATGACAAAAGTCACAATTTTGTAAGAAAGCTTTAACATTTTGGCAACGTCATAAATAACACACACACACACACACACACACACACACACACACACACACACACACACACACACACACACACACACACACACACACACACACACACACACACACACATACACACACACACACACACACACCCACGCATTTTTGTATTTGTGACCTTCTAGGGACCTCCGAATAATGCCTACCTCTTTAGGACCAGCTTTTCTAGATATATAAAGAAGTGTATTTACAACATTAATAATATAAACATACTATGCAAATATAATAAAAGCTTGTTGTGAAAAATGAGTTGGAATTTCACAAGAAAAAAGGTCACAATTTCACAAGAACATTTTTGGCAGTATTATAATAAATAGTCGTCATTTTGACTCAATGCAAGACAAAATGTTACAAGAAAAACAGAACATTTGTGCAATATTATGATATATGTTGGAATTTTACTCTATAACAATCGCAGTTTTACAAGAAAAGCTTGACATTTTGGCAATTTTATGAAGAGAGTCGTCATTTTACTCGACAGAAGTCACTTTTATAAGAAAACTAACATTTAAACGGTAAAATGATGACGAAGAAATGTCAGTATTTTACAAGAACAACACAAGAATTGGCAACATTGTGATAAAAGTCAGAATTGTATATGACAAAAGTCACAATTTTGTAAGAAAGATTTAACATTTTGGCAACGTCATAAATAACACACACACACACACACACACACTCACTCACACACACACACACACACACACACACACACACACACACACACACACACACACACACACACACACACACACACACACACACACACACACACACACACACACACACACACATTTTTGTATTTGTGACCTTCTAGGGACCGCCGAATAATGTCTACCTCTTTAGGACCAGCCTTTCTAGATATATAAAGAAATGTATTTACAACATTAATAATATATACATACTATGCAAATATAAAAAAAGCTTGTTGTGAAAAATGAGTTGGAATTTCACAAGAAAAATGAGTTGGAATTTCACAAGAAAAAAGGTCACAATTTCACAAGAACATTTTTGGCAGTATTATAATAACAAGTCGTCATTTTGACTCAATGCAAGACAAAATATTACAAGAAAAACGGAACATTTGTGCAATATTATGATATATGTTGGAATTTTACTCTATAACAATCGCAGTTTTACAAGAAAAGCTTGAAATTTTGGCAATTTTATGAAAAGAGTCGTCATTTTACTCGACAGAAGTCACTCTTATAAGAAAACTAACATTTAAACGGTAAAATGATGACGGAAGTCATAATTGTACTCAAGAAATGTCAGTATTTTACAAGAACAACACAAGAATTGGCTAATAAAAGTGATAAAAGTCAGAATTTTATATGACAAAAGTCACAATTTTGTAAGAAAGATTTAACATTTTGGCAACGTCATAAATAGACTTAGACTTCCTTTTTATTGTCATTCAAATTTGAACTTTACAGTACAGATAAGAACACAATTTCGTTGCATTAGCTCATGGTAGTGCAGGATAAAAAAACAATAAGGTGCATATATAAATAAATAAATAGGTTACCGTACAGATAAACATATTGCACTTTTTCATAATAATGATCAAAATTTTACTCAGCAAAATGATGATAAAAGTCATAATTGTACTCAAGAAATGTCAGTATTTTACAAGAGCAACACAAAAATTGGCAACATTGTGATAAAAGTCAGAATGTTATATGACAAAAGTCACAATTTTGGAAGAAAGCTTTAACATTTTGGCCATGTCATAATAATAACAATGATCGGAAAATTTTACACGGCAAAATGATGACAAAACTCATAATTTTACTCAAAAAACGTCACTGTTTTACAAGAATTGGCAACAATGTGATAAAAGTCAGAATTTTATATGACAAATGTCACCATTTTGCTTTAAAAAGTACTAATTTTACATACAAAAGTTATAATTTTACAAGAAAATATTGCAATATTACATGAAACAGAAAGAATATGAGAAATTGTTCCCAATTTTATAAGAAAAAAGTCGACAATGTGAGAAAAAGACTGCTTTTAGTTTATTCTTTTTTTGAGTGTGTGTGTGTGTGTGTGTGTGTAAATGGTTTTTAATCTTCATTATTTACTTCAAGTTATTACAGTATGTCTCTATATACATATTATACATATATTTTTTATCAATTTTGGCCAAAGGGGGCGCATTTCAATTTCTTACACACACTTGTCATTACATATGTTGACCAGAGGGGGAGCACTTCAAATTTTTACACACACTTGTTATTTCATATGTTGACCAGAGGGGGAGCACTTCAAATGTTTACACACACTTGTTATTTCATATGTTGACCAGATGGGGAGCACTTTTAAAACTGACACACAGTCAATTTGAAAAATCCCTCCTTTTTGGGACCACACCCAATCTGATAGATTTCACCACCAGGGGTGCAAATGAAATCTCTATTTTTTGTTTTTTTGTAATGTGCTTATGATCGGAAAATTTTACACGGCAAAATGATGACAAAACTCATAATTTTACTCAAAAAATGTCACTGTTTTACAAGAATCGGCAACATTGTGATAAAAGTCAGACTTGTATATGACAAATGTCGCCATTTTGCTTTAAAAAGTACTAATTTTACATAAAAAAGTTATAATTTTACGAGAAAATATTGCAATATTACAGAAACAGAAAGAATATGAGAAATTGTTCCCAATTTTATAAGAAAAAAGTCGACAATGTGAGAAAAAGACTGCTTTTAATTTATTATTTTTGTGTGTGTGTGTGTAAATGATTTTTAATCTTCATTATTTACTTCAAGTTATTACAGTATGTCTCTATATACATATATTTTTTTATAAATTTTGGCCAAAGGGGGCGCATTTCAATTTCTTACACACACTTATCATTACATATGTTGACCAGAGGGGGAGCACTTCAAATGTTTACACACACTTGTTATTTCATATGTTGACCAGAGGGGGAGCACTTCAAATTTTTACACACTTGTTATTTCATATGTTGACCAGAGGGGGAGCACTTCAAATTTTTACACACACTTGTTATTTCATATGTTGACCAGATGGGGAGCACTTTTAAAACTGACACACAGTCAATTTGAAAAATCCCTCCTTTTTGGGACCACACCCATTTTGATAGATTTCACCACCAGGGGTGCAAATGAAATCTCTATTATTTTGTTTTTTTGTATTGTGCTTAAGGCCGATGACAAAGGGGTCAGGGACCACAGATGGCCCCTGTGACGCACTTTGGGCAACCCAGCTGTAGAAGCTAACTGTTAATGGTCACTATAGTCTTAGTAGCGTAGTGTATTTGTTCACCCTATGGTCACATATGGGTTGTCTTACGTCAGCACCGGAAGTCGTAAAATCAGCTGTTCACCTGTCGGGTTTTTTCGGGGATGAATAGGGAAGTCCTTCTTTAGCTGCCATCTTGTTTTATCATATATTGCTGCCTTTTGCACCTGTCAATGTTTCCTTTTGTATGCACATTAAATCAACAAAAAAATCCTGACTTTGGAGCAATGTTCACGGACTCTAGTATTTGGCTCTCTATTAGATGCAATGGTTTTCCGTATTGGGACCATGATTTATGTCCTAACTTGTTCACTCTATGGAAGCTACTTTTCCTTGTTGATGTCTCTAGAAGGGTAGAAATACAAGAACACATACACACACACACACACACACACACACACACACACTAACACGCACACACACTCTCTCAGAAGGCGGGTTCAAGGCTGGGTTCACTTCAGGCGACGGTGTCCAAGCAGCATTAGCATGGACCTTGGCCAGACAGGGTAAACGCTGACACACATTTGAGCAGGAGGTGAACACGCTGAGATCAACTACTAAATTGGCTTCCACGCAGGACGTGACGCCGGGGAAAGACCGTGTGGACCAGATCTGGCCAATTTAAGGCCACATGCGGCCTGTTAGAATAATTATATATACGTTATCACTAGTGATGGGTTGATGAGGCGTCATGAAGCGTTTCGACACATTGCAAAACTGTATTGATACTGTGTCACTAAATACTGACATCTGCTGGACATTAAAAATCCCTACAGGCAACCTATGGACCGACTCAACTGACACTGATTTCATGCCCTAGTACAGGGGTCACCAACCTTTTTGAAACCAAAAACTACTTCTTGGGTACTGATTAATGCGAAGGGCTACCAGTTTGATACACTATTAAATAAATAAATATACTGTCATTTGTAAGTTACACGTAAGTGATTTAAACAAGAATAGCTAAATAAATAAATTTATATATATATAAAAAATGGGTATTTCTGTCTGTCATTCCGTCATACATTTGTTTTCCTTATACATAAGGTTTTTTGTAGAGAATAAATGATGAAAAAAAACACTTAATTGAACGGTTTAAAAGAGGAGAAAACACGAAAAAAATTAAAATAAAATTTTGAAACATAGTTTATCTTCAATTTCGACTCTTTATAATTCAAAATTCAACCGACAAAAAGAAGAGAAAAACTAGCTTATTTGAATCTTTTTGAAAAAATTAAAAAAAGAATTTATGGAACATCATTAGTAATTTTTCCTGATTAAGATAAATTTTAGAATTTTGATGACATGTTTTAAATTGGTTAAAATCCAATCTGCACTTTGTTAGAATATTTAACAAATTGGACCAAGCTATATTTCTAACAAAGACAAATCAGTATTTCTTCTAGATTTTCCAGAACAAAAATTTTAAAAGAAATTCAAAATACTTTGAAATAAGATTTAAATTTGATTCTACAGATTTTCTAGATTTGCCAGAATAATTTTTTTGGATTTTAATCATAGTAAGTTTGAAGAAATATTTCACAAATATTCTTCGTCGAAAAAACAGAAGCTAAAATATTTATTATTCTTTACAATAAAAAATAAATAAATAAACTTGAACATTGATTTAAATTGTCAGGAAAGAAGAGGAAGAAATTTAAAAGGTAAAAAGGTATATTTGTTTAAAAATCCTAAAATCATTTTTAAGGTTGTATTTTTTCTCTAAAATTGTATTTCTAAAAGTAATAAGAAGCAAATTAAAAAATAAATGAATTTATTTAAACAAGTGAAGACCCATCCATCCATTTTCTACCGCTTATTCCAAGTGAAGACCAAGTCTTTAAAATATTTTCTTGGATTTTCAAATTCTATTTGAATTTTGTCTCTTTTAGAATTAAAAATGTCGAGCAAAGCGAGACCAGCTTGCTAGTAAATAAATAAAATGTAAAAAAATAGAGGCAGCTCACTGGTAAGTGCTGCTCTTTGAGCTATTTTTAGAACAGGCGAGCGGGCGACTCATCTGGTCCTTACGGGCTACCTGGTGCCCGCGGGCACCGCGTTGGTGACCCCTGCCCTAGTATATACAATAATATAAACCAAGTCATTGTATTTCATTTAGGATTATTTCATATCTTCATTTAAATAAAAATATATTTGTATCTTTTTTAGATACAGTCAATAAATAACGTGAACATGTATCATAACATGGAAATCTAAGAGAACGTGTTGTGGATGATTGTGGACTGGGAATTTTTTTAGTATTATTTTTTTACACATTTTTATAAAAAATTAAAAATTAAAAAAAAGTTTTTCCGACGTATTACATTTTAGACGATTTCTCTTCTTAGTTATTATTTCTCCGGCTGTAGAAAAGAGCCGCTCACAGGGCACAGAGGAGGCGTCAGTGCGACGCATTTCGCGTATCGGTCACGTGACCAAAACAGCTCATGATCGGTCACGTGACTTTCTAAAAGCGGTACGCGCACCGACACAGGGTTTTGCTCTATGAGCTCGACGCATGCGCCGATGCATCGGTGTTGCCGGACCCATCACTAGTTATCACACATCTCTTATGTGCTTAAAGGCACATAACTTGTTATCTGCCACTGCAAGTTAGGAGTGCCTCGTTGCTGCTGTTTGTGTCTTTCAGCCGGCTAACAGCCAAGGACGGACATCAAGTACCTCAACGCAGACAAAAACGGAGACAGGGCGAAATCACCAAAGGGAGTCCTTATACAATGGGACATAAGGACCTATTGAATTTGTAAGGTTTTATTATTATTATACCGGCCGCCTCTTTGAGCACTAATTTGACCCACTTAACATGCTTCAAAACTCACCATATTTGACCCACACATCAGGACTTGCGAAAATTGCCTTTTAATAAAAAAACCAAACCACAAAACTCAAAATTGCGCTCTAGCGCCCCCTAGGAAAAAAAAAAAAAACTAGACTGCCTGTATCTCCCACTAGGAAGGTCGGAGAGACATGAAACAAAAACCTCTATGTAGGTCTGACTTAGACCTAGATTTCATAATAGTACATTCTCGGGCAAAAATCAACAGGAAGTTGGCAATTCCCCCTTCAAGACAAAAAAAGGACTAAAAACAGTCACTTTTGCCTGTTTGAGCTGCAATTTGACCCCCTTAACATGCTTCAAAACTCACCAAACTGAACGCACACATCAGGACTGGCAAAAATTGCGATCTAATAAAAAAACCTAACCCCAAATCTCAAAAAGGAATAAAACGCAGAAATAACTGCTCCTCGTAAGAAAAAAATGACAAAACTGCCTGTAACTCGCACTGGGAATATTGGAGAAACATGAAACAAATACCTCTATGTAGGTCTCACTTAGACCTACATTTCATTCATTGACATCCTTCAGCAAAAATCTACAGGAAGTTTGCTATTCCCCCTTCAAAACAAAATTTTTGTAAAAACCGGTCACCTCTCGACATCGGGGGCGGTACCTCTGGATTGGCAGACCGGGGTGGTGGTTCCTCTCTTTAAGAAGGGGAACCGGAGGGTGTGTTCCAACTATCGTGGGATCACACTCCTCAGCCTTCCCGGTAAGGTCTATTCAGGTGTACTGGAGAGGAGGCTACGCCGGATAGTCGAACCTCGGATTCAGGAGGAACAGTGTGGTTTTCGTCCTGGTCGTGGAACTGTGGACCAGCTCTATACTCTCGGCAGGGTCCTTGAGGGTGCATGGGAGTTTGCCCAACCAGTCTACATGTGCTTTGTGGACTTGGAGAAGGCATTCGGCCGTGTACCCCGGGAAGTCCTGTGGGGAGTGCTCAGAGAGTATGGGGTAACGGACTGTCTTATTGTGGCAGTTTGCTCCCTGTATAATCAGTGTCAGAGCTTGGTCCGCATTGCCGGCAGTAAGTCGGACACGTTTCCAGTGAGGGTTGGACTCCGCCAAGGCTGCCCTTTGTCACCGATTCTGTTCATAACCTTTATGGACAGAATTTCTAGGCGCAGTCAAGGCGTTGAGGGGATCTGGTTTGGTGGCTGCAGGATTAGGTCACTGCTATTTGCAGATGATGTGGTCCTGATGGCTTCCTCCGGCCAAGATCTTCAGCTCTCACTGGATCGGTTCGCAGCCGAGTGTGAAGCGACTGGGATGGGAATCAGCACCTCCAAGTCCGAGTCCATGGTTCTCTCCCGGAAAAGGGTGGAGTGCCATCTCCGGGTTGGGGAGGAGATCTTTCCCCAAGTGGAGGAGTTCAAGTACCTCGGAGTCTTGTTCACGAGTGGGGGAAGAGTGGATGGTGAGATCGGCGTCTTCAGTAATGCGGACGCTGTATCGATCCGTTGTGGTGAAGAAGGAGCTGAGCCGGAAGGCAAAGCTCTCGATTTACCGGTCGATCTACGTTCCCATCCTCACCTATGGTCATGAGCTTTGGGTCATGACCGAAAGGACAAGATCACGGGTACAAGCGGCCGAAATGAGTTTCCCCCGCCGAGTGGCGGGGCTCTCCCTTAGAGATAGGGTGAGAAGCTCTGTCATTCGGGGGGAGCTCAAAGTAAAGCCGCTGCTCCTCCACATCGAGAGGAGCCAGATGAGGTGGTTCGGGCATCTGGTCAGGATGCCACCCGAACGCCTCCCTAGGAAGGTGTTTCGGGCACGTCCGACCGGTAGGAGGCCACGGGGAAGACCCAGGACACGCTGGGAAGACTATCTCTCCCGGTTGGCCTGGGAACGCCTCGGGATCCCACCGGGAGGAGCTGGACGAAGTGGCTGGGGAGAGGGAAGTCTGGGCTTCCCTGCTTAAGCTGCTGCCCCCGCGACCCGACCTCGGATAAGCGGAAGAAGATGGATGGATGGATGGATGGTCACCTCTCTTCAAACATTATCTCCTCTGAGCATGTTTGTTGTTTCGGCTTCAAACTAATACAGGAGAGAGATTGAACCCTTGTGATTAAAAGTGCAGATGAGCGTTTTGATACCTGCTCCGGTTTTGATTTTATGACCCTTCAAAGAACCGCTGCGCTGCTGTTTTTTTTTAATGGCTGCTTAAAAGCAGGATGCACCAACGTGCCCACACAATGCAGACAAGGTTGGTACACTAGACAAAAGTCTTGGGACACTTATGACTATCACTGGACACAAGTATTGGGACACTTGGGACTACAACTTGACAAAAGTCTTGGGACACTTACGACTAAAAGTAGACAACAGTATTGGGAAACTTAGGACTACCACTGGACAAAAGTATTGGGACACTTACACTGGACAAAAGTATTGGGACACTTGTGGCTAAAACTTGCCAAAAGTATTGGGACACTTGTGGTTAAAACTTGACAAAAGTATTAGGACACTGAGGACAACCACTGGAAAAAGGTATTGGGACACCTACACTGGACAAAACTATTGGGACTCTTAGGACTACAACTGGACCAAAGTAGTGGGACACTTAGGACTACAACTGGACAAAAGTTTTGGGACACTTAGGACTAAAACTGGACAAAAGTATTGGGACACTTCACATTAAAACTTGACAAAAGTATTGGGATACTTATGACTAAAACTTGACATAAGTATTGGGAAACTTCGGACTACCACGGGACAAAAGTATTGGGACACTTAGGACTAAAACTGGACAAAAGTATTGGGACGTAAATTGGACAAAAGTATTGGGACACTTGGGACTAACACTTGACAAAAGTATTGGGACACTTAGGATGAAAACTGGACAAAAGTATTGGGACACTTAGGACTGCAACTGGACAAAAGTATTAGGACACTTCGGACTACCACTAGACAAAAGTATTGGGACACTTAGGACTAAAACTGGACAAAAGTATTGGGACACTTGGGACGTAAATTGGACAAAAGTATTGGGACACTTGGGACTAACACTTGACAAAAGTATTGGGACACTTAGGACTAAAACTGGACAAAAGTATTGGGGCACTTAGGACTGCAACTGGACAAAAGTATTGGGACACTTCGGACTACCACTAGACAAAAGTATTGGGACACTTAGGACTAAAACTGGACAAAAGTATTGGGACACTTGGGACGTAAATTGGACAAAAGTATTGGGACACTTGGGAGTAACACTTGACAAAAGTATTGGGACACTTAGGACTGCAACTGGACAAAAGTATTGGGACACTTGGGACTAACACTTGACAAAAGTATTGGGACACTTAGGATGAAAACTGGACAAAAGTATTGGGACACTTAGGACTGCAACTGGACAAAAGTATTAGGACACTTCGGACTACCACTAGACAAAAGTATTGGGACACTTAGGACTAAAACTGGACAAAAGTATTGGGACACGTATGACTACCACTGTACACACGTATTGGGACACCTACACTGGACAAAAGTATTGGGACACTTAGGACTACAACTTGCCAAAAGTATTGGGACATTTAGGACTAAAACTGGACAAAAGTATTGGGACACTTGGGACGTAAATTGGACAAAAGTATTGGGACACTTGGGACTAACACTTGACAAAAGTATTGGGACACTTAGGATGAAAACTGGACAAAAGTATTGGGACACTTAGGACTGCAACTGGACAAAAGTATTGGGACACTTCGGACTACCACTAGACAAAAGTATTGGGACACTTAGGACTATCACTGGACACAAGTATTGGGACACTTGGGACTACAACTTGACAAAAGTCTTGGGACACTTACGACTAAAAGTAGACAACAGTATTGGGAAACTTAGGACTACCACTGGACAAAAGTATTGGGACACTTACACTGGACAAAAGTATTGGGACACTTGTGGCTAAAACTTGCCAAAAGTATTGGGACACTTGTGGTTAAAACTTGACAAAAGTATTAGGACACTGAGGACAACCACTGGAAAAAAGTATTGGGACACCTACACTGGACAAAACTATTGGGACTCTTAGGACTACAACTGGACCAAAGTAATGGGACACTTAGGACTACAACTGGACAAAAGTTTTGGGACACTTAGGACTAAAACTGGACAAAAGTATCGGGACACTTCACATTAAAACTTGACAAAAGTATTGGGATACTTATGACTAAAACTTGACATAAGTATTGGGAAACTTCGGACTACCACGGGACAAAAGTATTGGGACACTTAGGACTAAAACTGGACAAAAGTATTGGGACGTAAATTGGACAAAAGTATTGGGACACTTGGGACTAACACTTGACAAAAGTATTGGGACACTTAGGATGAAAACTGGACAAAAGTATTGGGACACTTAGGACTGCAACTGGACAAAAGTATTAGGACACTTCGGACTACCACTAGACAAAAGTATTGGGACACTTAGGACTAAAACTGGACAAAAGTATTGGGACACTTGGGACGTAAATTGGACAAAAGTATTGGGACACTTGGGACTAACACTTGACAAAAGTATTGGGACACTTAGGACTAAAACTGGACAAAAGTATTGGGGCACTTAGGACTGCAACTGGACAAAAGTATTGGGACACTTCGGACTACCACTAGACAAAAGTATTGGGACACTTAGGACTAAAACTGGACAAAAGTATTGGGACACTTGGGACGTAAATTGGACAAAAGTATTGGGACACTTGGGAGTAACACTTGACAAAAGTATTGGGACACTTAGGACTGCAACTGGACAAAAGTATTGGGACACTTCGGACTACCACTAGACAAAAGTATTGGGACACTTAGGACTAAAACTGGACAAAAGTATTGGGACACTTAGGACTGCAACTGGACAAAAGTATTGGGACACTTCGGACTACCACTAGACAAAAGTATTGGGACACTTAGGACTAAAACTGGACAAAAGTATTGGGACACTTAGGACTACCACTAGACAAAAGTATTGGGACACTTAGGACTAAAACTGGACAAAAGTATTGGGACACTTAGGACTGCAACTGGACAAAAGTATTGGGACACTTCGGACTACCACTAGACAAAAGTATTGGGACACTTAGGACTAAAACTGGACAAAAGTATTGGGACACTTAGGACTACCACTGTACACACGTATTGGGACACCTACACTGGACAAAAGTATTGGGACACTTAGGACTAAAACTGGACAAAAGTATTGGGACACTTAGGA
>NC_084562.2:24222500-24235000 GCF_033978685.3 Nerophis lumbriciformis
ACAAATACTCATTAAAGTGTTAAAAATCAGCCATACGTTATCTTTGAATTCTTAAATATTTAGATTTTCACATCTAGTTTTTATTTGTTCTTGTTTTAAGCACTTTTTGTCATGGAAAACTTAGTTTTGTATGGCAAACACACAAAATATGCAACATTTTCCCCCTAAAATGTTCAAAATTAAATATTTGATGTAAAATAATAGCAGCCTTAAATAGATCAATAATTCATAACAACATTGATTTTGATTTATTATATGTATATATATAGTTTTTTTTAATAATAAAAAAAACTACAAAAATTGTCAGGGATCCAAAAAGGTCCCTCTCATTTGTGTTAAATACCAATTATACAATATCTTTTGTTTTTACTTTCAGAGCTTAAATATTTAGATATTATGGTTTTTATTATTTCTTTGTTTTTTTATGCACTTTACGTCATAGAAAACTTAGTTTTTTAAGGCAAAAACACAAAATATGCAATCATTCTCCCCCTAAAAATGTTCCAAATTAAATGTTTGATGTGAAGTAATTAGAGCCTTAAATAGGTCAATTATTCATAACAACGGTGATTTATTATAAATTTTTGAGCAATTACAGTTAAACAAAAGAAAATGCCACTAAAATTCTCATATAAAAATAATCCTAAAATTTAAAAAAAATCACTCATACATTATCTTTGATTTTTTTTTTAAATACTTTGAAAGCTTAAATATTTAGATTAACACATCTAGTTTTTATTTTTCTTGTTTTAAGCACTTTTTGTCACGGGAAACTTAGTTTTGTATGGCAAACACACAAAATATGCAAAATTTTCCCCCTAAAATGTTCAAAATTGACTTTTTGATGTGAAGTAATTGGAGCCTTAAATAGGTCAATAACTCATAACAACATTGATTTTGATTTATTGTTATTTTTTTAGTTAACAAAATATCCCACTAAAATTGCCATATGCAAATACTCATAAAAGTGTTAAAAATCAGTCATACATTATCTTTGAATTCTTAAATATTTAGATTTTCACATCTAGTTTTTATTTTTTCTTCTTTTAAGCACTTTTTGTCATGGAAAATTTAGTTTTTTTTATGACAAAAACAAAAAACATGTAATTGGAGCCTTAAATAGGTAAATATTTCATAACAACATTTATTTTGATTTATTGTTATTTTTTGAGTTAACAAAATATCCCACTAAAATTGCCATATGCAAATACTCATAAAAGTGTTAAAAATCAGTCATACATTATCTTTGAATTCTTAAATATTTAGATTTTCACATCTAGTTTTTATTTTTTCTTCTTTTAAGCACTTTTTGTCATGGAAAATTTAGTTTTTTTTATGACAAAAACAAAAAACATGTAATTGGAGCCTTAAATAGGTAAATATTTCATAACAACATTTATTTTGATTTATTGTTATTTTTTGAGCAATGACAGTTAAAAAAAACATCCCACTAAAATTCCCATATACAAATACTCATAAAAGTGTTAAAAATCAGTCATAAAAAAAAAAAAAAAAAAGAATTAAAAAAAAAATTAGTCATACGTTATCTTTGAGATCTTTATATTTAGATCTTCACATCTAGTTTTTATTGTTTCTTCTTTTAAGCACTTTTTGTCATGGAAAATTTAGTTTTTTTTATGACAAAAACAAAAAACATGTAATTGGAGCCTTAAATAGGTAAATATTTCATAACAACATTTATTTTGATTCATTGTTATTTTTTGAGCAATGACAGTTAAAAAAAACATCCCACTAAAATTCCCATATACAAATACTCATAAAAGTGTTAAAAATCAGTCATAAAAAAATAAAAATAAAATAAATGTAAAAAATCAGTCATACGTTATCTTTGAGATCTTTATTTCTTTATATTTAGATCTTCACATCTAGTTTTTATTTTTTCTTCTTTTAAGCACTTTTTGTCATGGAAAATTTAGTTTTTTTATGACAAAAACAAAAAACATGTAATTGGAGCCTTAAATAGGTAAATATTTCATAACAACATTTATTTTGATTTATTATTTTTTGAGCAATGACAGTTAAAAAAAAAACATCCCACTAAAATTCCCATATACAAATACTCATAAAAGTGTTAAAAATCAGTCATAAAAAAATAAAAATAAAATAAATTAAAAAATTTAAAAAAATCAGTCATACGTTATCTTTGAGATCTTTATTTCTTTATATTTAGATCTTCACATCTAGTTTTTATTTTTTTTGTTTTAAGCATTTTAGCATATTAAATTATTATATATATATATATATATATATATATATATATATATATACAGTATATATAATAATTTAATAATAATAAAAAACTACAAAAAATGTCAGGGATCCAAAAAGGTCCCTCTTATTTGTTTTAAATACCAATTATATAAAATCTTTTGTTTTTAGTTTCAGAGATTAATATTTAGATAGTATGGTTTTTATTATTTCTCTGTTTTTTTATGCACTTGTTGTCATAGAAAACTTAGTTTTTTAAGGCAAAAAAACAAAATATGCAATCATTCTCCCCCTAAAAATTTTCCAAATGAAATGTTTGATGTGAAGTAATAGGAGCCTTAAATAGGTCAATCATTGATTTATTATACATTTTTGAGCAATGACAGTTAAAAGAAAATCCCACTAAAATAATCATATAAAAAAATTTTTTTTTTTGTTTTAAGCATTTTTTGTCATGGAAAACTTAGTTTTGTATGGCAAACACACAAAATATGCAACATTTTCCCCCTAAAATGTTCAAAATTAAATACGTGATGTAAAATAATAGGAGCCTTAAATAGATCAATAATTCATAACATTGATTTTAATTATACCTTTGAGATACAAAACATCATGATAGCAGTTTTGTATTATTAGAGTCAACATTGCAACCTTTTCTTGTTACATTTCACCTGTTTTTGCTCTTTTATTCCACTTTTTTTTATGTACAGTAATCATTTTTAGAATGTGCCACACTTTGGACACCTCTTTAAATGTTCTAAAACTTGTATTGATGACATTTTTCACGCCGTTTTTGCACTTTCTAATAACCCAGTAGTATGGGTCGTTTCAGCCATGGCATGTTTCCCCATGCTGTTGCTAACTGTCTGACCTTAATGAGAAGCCGCTGGTTGTTGCCAGATGAACCATAATCACGCATGCAGCAATCATCCAATGGGGGGGCTCTTGCTAATTTGCAGAGTTAAATGCAGGCATGGCGGATCATCAGGTTTTACCTACCGAGAGCGCCATGTGCTGGTTGCACGGCGTTCAAAAGGATATAGCCATTTTGGGGAAGAACATGTCGGCGGGGTCGTCCGGGGACGAGAACGTCTGGAGGTCTTTCTCCAGCTGCAGCAGCTGCTTCTCCATCTGCCTCAGGCTCTTTTCCACATTCTCTGCAGACACTGCGGCGGCCGGCGTGCGTTCGGGCGCACGCACGTCGGGAAAAGCAAAAAAAAGATGAGGCGGGGAAAAGAAGCAAGAGAGACGACGCCTTCATTATTTGTATAATCAAATGCATTAGAATTGTGACGGTTTCAAATACGAACCCCGTTTCCATATGAGTTGGGAAATTGTGTTGGATGTAAATATAAACGGAATACAATGATTTGCAAATCCTTTTCAACCCATATTCAATTGAATGCAAGTTATTTGATATTCTAAAACCCTTTTCAACATGATTCTGACAACTAAGTAGGCTAAATAACTTTAAACTTTAATACATGCTCGGATAGGCCAGTATCGGTCAGTATCGGTATCGGTCAGTATCGGTATCGGTTTCTGAAATGCAAAAACAATATTAAAAAAAGCAAAATCCCCTAATCTAAACTTGAATAAACCTTAGCGATACCGTGATAAAAATGATAACCGTGATCATTTTGGTCACAATAACAAATCATGGACTCTAACTATAGGCTTTTTCTAAATCCATAAATACACAACATGACTCCTTCTGCTCCTCTCTGTAAATCTCCAAAGTTTCTCATTGTCATCCCATTGGGTTGAGTTTTTTCCTTGCCCTGATGTGGGATCTGAGTTGAGGATGTCGTTGTGGCTTGTGCAGCCCTTTGAGACACTCCTGATTTAGGGCTATATAAGTAAACTTTGACTGATTAATATATATATATATATATATATATATATATATATATATATATATATATATATATATATATATATATATATATATATATATATATATATATATATATATATATATATATTAATCAGTCAAAGTTTACTTATATATATATATATTAATCAGTCAAAGTTTACTTATATAGCCCTAAATCATAATATATATATATATATATATATATATATATATATATATATATATATATATATATATATATATATATATATATATATATATGTGACTGACTGATTGATTATATTATAATATTGTAATTATGATAAATGAATGTGTTGTGGCAGTTGCGGATGTCACCAATGCGGAATATATATATATATGACTGATTGATTGATTATATTATAATATTGTAATTATGATAAATTAATGTGTTGTGGCAGTTGTGGATGTCACCAATGCGGAATATATATATATACGACTGATTGATTGATTATATTATAATATTGTAATTATGATAAATGAATGTGTTGTGGCAGTTGTGGATGTCACCAATGCGGCGGTTCGGGGAAACAGTCTTTTTTTAAACATGTTTTTAATGGTCAACTGCCAACATTAGAATTTGCCAAAAAGGATTACTTGAAATGTGCACATTTTAAGAATGTGCTTGTTCTATTTTTGGCCAAAGTAAAACAAAGAAAACTATCTGAAGTCGTCTTTATTTTGAAGTTATTATGCCATTATTTTTTTACCAGTCCAGCAATAGATTTTCCTCCAAATGAGTTTGACACCCTTGCTCTAAGACATTATTGAACAATCTCGTTAAAAATGCATACCTGCACAGGTACGTTATCAAGGCTGACTGAGTTATCGTAATGGATCCTCTTTTAAACCGCATCAGCCTGGAACTTCCAGCTCTTCTCTCACGTTTAACATTCATCAGTCCTAAATATTCTTCCCATGTCTCCCTTCACACTTGTGAGCACGATCTCATCTTAGTCCTTGATGGCTCTAACCTGCTGCACATCCCTCCCACCACGATCCCTCTGCCTTGCCAATCTGCACCAGTCCTATTTCTCCTTTCTTACGTCCCGTCTCTCGGACAACTCGTCAAAGGCCTCTCGTTTAGCTTTCATCAACGCAATCTTTGCCTCACGTCACCTATCGTTTATCTCTTAAATAAACGTACTCAACCAAAATCACCGATGAGAGCATCAGTGCATGGCGGTAACGTAACGGGAGAGGGACGAAATGTTGATATGAATAAATAATAAAATGTTTCAGCTTTTTTATTCTGGACTATAAGACACTGCTTTTTTTACCTACGCTTTGAAGCCTGCGGCTTATAAAAACCCATCCATCCATCTTCTTCCGCTTATCCGAGGTCGGGTCGCGGGGGCAGCAGCCTAAGCAGGGAAGCCCAGACTTCCCTCTCCCCAGCCACTTCGTCCAGCTCCTCCCGGGGGACCCCGAGGCGTTCCCAGGCCAGCCGGGAGACATAGTCTTCCCAACGTGTCCTGGGTCTTCCCCGCGGCCTCCTACCGGTCGGACGTGCCCTAAACACCTCCCTAGGGAGGCGTTCGGGTGGCATCCTGACCAGATGCCCGAACCACCTCATCTGGCTCCTCTCGATGTGGAGGAGCAGCGGCTTTACTTTGAGCTCCCCCCGGATGGCAGAGCTTCTCACCCTATCTCTAAGGGAGAGCCCCGCCACCCGGCGGAGGAAACTAATTTCTTCCGCTTGTACCCGTGATCTTGTCCTTTCGGTCATAACCCAAAGCTCATGACCATAGGTGAGGATGGGAACGTAGATCGACCGGTAAATTGAGAGCTTTGCCTTCCGGCTCAGCTCCTTCTTCACCACAACGGATCGATACAGCGTCCGCATTACTGAAGACGCCGCACCGATCCGCCTGTCCATCTCACGATCCACTCTTCCCCCACTCGTGAACAAGACTCCGAGGTACTTGAACTCCTCCACTTGGGGCAAAATCTCCTCCCCAACCCGGAGATGGCACTCCACCCTTTTCCGGGAGAGAACCATGGACTCGGACTTGGAGGTGCTGATTCTCATCCCAGTCGCTTCACACTCGGCTGCGAACCGATCCAGCGAGAGCTGAAGATCCTGGCCAGATGAAGCCATCAGGACCACATCATCTGCAAAAAGCAGAGACCTAATCCTGCAGCCACCAAACCAGATCCCCTCAACGCCTTGACTGCGCCTAGAAATTCTGTCCATAAAAGTTATGAACAGAATCAGTGACAAAGGGCAGCCTTGGCGGAGTCCAACCCTCACTGGAAACGTGTCCGACTTACTGCCGGCAATGCGGACCAAGCTCTGGCACTGAGCATACAAGGAGCGGACCGCCACAATCAGACAGTCCGATACCCCATACTCTCTGAGCACTCCCCACAGGACTTCCAGAGGGACACGGTCCAATGCCTTCTCCAAGTCCACAAAGCACATGTAGACTGGTTGGGCAAACTCCCATGCACCCTCAAGGACCCTGCCGAGAGTATAGAGCTGGTCCACAGTTCCACGACCAGGACGAAAACCACACTGTTCCTCCTGAATCCGAGGTTCGACTATCCGGCGTAGCCTCCTCTCCAGTACACCTGAATAGACCTTACCAGGAAGGCTGAGGAGTGTGATCCCACGATAGTTCGAACACACCCTCCGGTTCCCCTTCTTAAAGAGAGGAACCACCACCCCGGTCTGCCAATCCAGAGGCACCGCCCCCGATGTCCACGCGATGCGGCAGAGTCTTGTCAACCAAGACAGCCCCACAGCATCCAGAGCCTTAAGGAACTCCGGGCGGATCTCATCTACCCCCGGGGCCTTGCCACCGAGGAGCTTTTTAGCTACCTCAGCAACCTCAGCCCCAGAAATAGGAGAGCTTATAAAAACGTGTGGCTAATTTATGGAATTTTCCAAAAGGTGTGCTATTGTTTGTGGTATGTGTGCTGAAGGGGGTCAAGCATAGTGGTGACTTTCGGGGACTGTTAGTTTCCTTCCCTGACAATGACGACATTGACGTTGACCCCCTCCATCCCTCTCCCATGTAACTATGGTTTGATTGTTTATTGCTAGCTTGCTCGAAAACCAAAACAGCACCTACTTTAATGTAGGGTGTGCTTTAGAAGTGTTGCTCTAGGGCAGGGGTCGGCAACCCGCGGCTCTTTGATCACTCTGATGCGGCTCAGCAGCTTACTTGCCGACCCCCCCGATTTTCCCGGGAGACTTCCGGATTTCAATGCCTCCCGCAGAAAACTCCCGGGATTAATATTCTCCGATTTTCACCCTTAAAGCTATAATAAGGGTGTGCCATGATGGTACAGCATTTGGCGCCCTCTACAATCTGTATTAACAGCGTGCCAGCCCAACCCCTTGTTATGCAGTCTGCATCTTCTGCTCGCACACGTACGTGACAGCAAGGCATACTTGGTCAACAGCCACACAGGTTACACTGACGGTGACCATATAAAACAACTTTAACACTCTTACTAATAATGCGCCACACTTTGAACCAAAACCAAACAAGAATGACAAACACATTTCGGGAGAACATCTGCACCTTAACACAACATAAACACAACAGAACAAATACCCAGAATCCCATGCAGCCCTGACTCTTCCGGGCTACATTATACACCCCTGCTACCACCAACCCCCCCCTCTGTGCGTCGGTTGAGGTGGGCGGGGTTTGGTAGCGGGGGTGTATAATGTAGCCCGGAAGAGTTAGGGCTGCATGGGATTCTGGGTATTTGTCCTGTTGTGTTTATGTTGTGTTAAGGTGCAGATGTTCTACCGAAATCTGTTTGTCATTCTTGTTTGGTGTGGGTTCACAGTGTGGCGCATTATTAGTAAGAGTGTTAAAGTTTTTTTTTTTTTTTATACCGCCACTGTAACCTGTGTGGTTGTTTAGGCACGCCGGTTGTAGTGGGTGCTATATGCTGTACCAACACGTGAGCACGCATGACGCTGACAAGCGCGTGCCGCACCAGCATTCATATTCCATATTAAGGTATGGGCAGCGTGTCTGAGACCCCTGGTTTATACATACCACAAAGCAAAAAAAAACTTTTTATACAGTGTTATTTCATTTTAAATTTCAAAAAAATTTGTGGCTCCCATTGTTATCTTTAATTTGTGAAACTGGTCAAAATGGCTCTTTGACTGGTAAAGGTTGCCGACCCCTGGTCTAGTAGAAGAGATATTTTGGAGAAGATCTGAAGGGGGATTGTGGAGAATGCATATATATGTTCAAGAGTTATTTCTTAATTCATAGTCATGTTTGAATCATCTAGTGTTTTTCCATTTGTACTCTTTCTTTTTTTTTCATTTTATGTCCGCAAGTAAAACTGTGTGTGTTACCTTGAAGACTTGTAATGTAGGAGTTGGAGTACTGCCTTATATCTTATCTGTAGTAGAACAATGAGCCTGTATTCATTTCTGGAGAGGGTTTGGGGCTGTTTGCAGATTCAAGAAGTAGTCTCTTTCCGTTTGAATGCCAGATCAACTAGAGCAGCCGATACAAATGTATTAATTAGGTTGGTCTCCCGAAGCTTTGGAATAAACTAGAAAATATTCCAATTCTGTCTTGATGGTCCTTCTTGCTCAGCATATATGTCATCGAAATAACTTGGGATTGACCAGTAATTTAGATTCCCTTGGAGGAAGAACTGGTCTGACGCAACATATGGCACCATATTTTGGGTTTGCGAGTTTGCGCTGCAGTGCCCTTCTGCTTAGAGCTTAGAACCGGAAGTAGAAGTGCTGTTCCATCTTCTAAGTCATCCATAACGTTTCTACTCGAGCATTTATCGCGCCGAGCAAGGTTTGTAAATTTTTACAGTAAAACTAAAACAATTCTTACTTCTATGTGTGATGTCTGTAGGAGTGTTTTCATGCATATATGTGCGTGCCATCGTAATGTAATGAAGCCAGCGTTGTTATCATTAGCTACTATGCTAACACACGCACGAGTGTCTGCGTTAGTATTATTAACTTACAATGGCATTCTTTTTGTGCCGTTTCAGTTTCACAAAATCCTCAGTAAATTCACCAAAACGTCACTGTGGAGTTATTGAATCTGTTTAGCTGATTGGAGAGCTCGCTTCTATGATTGTGGGTCTATGACGATGACTTTGGTTTTGTTGATCAGCCGTTTTACTGCCCTGTTACAGATACCAGTCGGAATCAACATGTACAAAATATTTGTGTGTAAATAACTCATTCCAAAATGTATATTTATATATCTGCGGCTTACAGTCCGGTGCGGCTAATACATGGAAAAATATTTATTTTCTTCGAAAATTTAGCGTCACACTCCCACCATATTAAAATAATTAAAAAAAATATTATTTGTTTTATATACTTGAAGGCTCCACACCACTGCTGCTCTTTTTAGAATGTAAAATAGTTGACTGTTGATGTTAATTATCATTTTCATAAGCATATTATTGTTTGTTTTGATACACTGGGAGGTTATGGAACAATACTGTTCTTACAAACCCCAAAAGCATTGAAGTTGTCACGTTGTGTAAAAGGTAAATAAAAACAGAATACAATGATTTGCAAATCCTTTTCAACTTATATTCAATTGAATAGACTGCAAAGACAAGATATTTAACATTTGAACTGGTAAACTTTGTTATTTTTGCAAATATTAGCTCATTTGGAATTTGATGCCTGCAACATGTTTCAAAGAAGCTGGCACGAGTGACAAAAAAGACTGAGAAAGTTGAGGAATGCTCATCAAACACTTTTTTGGAAACATCCCACAGGTGAACAGGCTAATTGGGAACAGGTGGGTGCCATGATTGGGTATAAATGCTCAGTCATTCACAAACAATGGGCCGAGGGTCACCACTTTGTCAACAAATGCGTGAGCAAATTGTTGAACAGTTTAAGAAAAACCTTTCTCAACCAGCAATTGCAAGGCATTTAGAGATTCCACCATCTACGCTCCGTAATATCATCAAAGGGTTCAGAGAATCTGGATAAATCACTGCACGTAAGCGGCAATGCCCGTGACCTTCGATCCCTCAGGCTGTACTGCATCAAAAAGCGACATCGGCGTGTAAAGGATATCACCACGTGGGCTCAGGACCCCTTCAGAAAACCACTGTCGGTAACTACAGTTGCTCGCTACATCTGTAAGTGCAAGTTAAAACTCTACTATGCAAAGCGAAAGCCATTTATCAACAACACCCAGAGCTGGGACCAAGCTCATCTAAGAAGGACTGATGCAAAGTGGAAAAAGTGTTCTGTGGTCTGACGAGCAATGTCTTTTTTTGTGCAATTGAATATGAATCGTAGAAATTCATAGGTATCGGTATGGACTGGTATGGTGACGACCCTATTTGCCCGAGTGATTTTATATTAATGAGAGCCAGACATAGGACCATTTCAAAGACTAAAAAAAGTGCTACATTTGAAAAGATCAAATGCCCTCTTTGACACCTTTTGAGTCCTCCGCCAAGCCACCGTGCAGTAAATGAGCCTGGGAAGCACACATCCACACACCCTCTCACAACACTGAGCTCCAGTGGAGATGATTTGCTGTGAGGGAATTAGGAGATTGAAAAAAACAGATGTGCTTCTAGAATATTGAGACAAAAAAGGAAATAGGGGTGCGACTGTGCTTACTGGTGTGAGCTATAGACCTAAAATGCATTAAATACTGCTAACAGACCTGGTCCGATACGCACCAGGATCATGTAGGTATATCAACACATTGCATGTTCCAGTGTGGAATGATCAGTCAGTATCCTTTCCACCAAAGCTCATTTCCCCACACAGCCTTTGGCAAAACTGTAATACGTGAAGAAGCGATTCCTAGAATCATACTGCTTAGTTAACGACCTTCAACCTTAAAGCTTAACATGTTAAATGACCTTATAAGATATCTTCAACAAAACTGTTTGCTGGTTCATTCAAAAGTCACATTTTAGTGCAGCTTTCCGGATTAGGGGTGGAACGGTTCACACAATTCACAGTTCGGATTTTACCACGATTTTTGGTTTGGTTTGTTGTACGTTGTTGTTTTTTTAATGCCCTAGAACAGGGATGCTCACACTTTTTCTGCAGGCGAGCTACTTTTCAATTGATCAAGTCGTGGGGATCTACCTCATTCATATATATAATTTATATTTACTTATTTATGAAACATATGTTTTTGTTAACAAGTTAAAGGTGTTTAATGATAATGCAAGCATGTTTAACACATATAGTTAATATTGTTAATAAATTAAAGGTGTTTAATGATAATACAAGTATGTTTAATACATATAGTTAATATTGTTAACAAGTTAAAGGTGTTTAAAGATAATGCAAGCATGTTTAACACATATAGTTAATATTGTTAATACATTAAAGGTGTTTAATGATAATACACGTATGTTTAATACATATAGTTAATATTGTTAACAAGTTAAAGGTGTTTAAAGATAATGCAAGCATGTTTAACACATATAGTTAATATTGTTAACAAGTTAAAGGTGGTTAAAGATAATACAAGCATGTTTAACACATAGTGAATATTGTTAACAAGTTAAAGGTGTTTAAAGATAATACAAGCATGTTTAACACATATAGTTAATATTGTTAACAACTTAAAGGTGGTTAAAGATAATACAAGCATGTTTAACACATAGTTAATATTGTTAACAAGTTAAAGGTGGTTAAAGATAATACAAGCATGTTTAACACATATAGTTAATATTGTTAACAAGTTAAAGGTGGTTAAAGATAATACAAGCATGTTTAACACATATAGTTAATATTGTTAACAACTTAAAGGTGGTTAAAGATAATACAAGCATGTTTAACACATATAGTTAATATTGTTAACAAGTTAAAGGTGGTTAAAGATAATACAAGCATGTTTAACACATATAGTTAATATTGTTAACAACTTAAAGGTGGTTAAAGATAATACAAGCATGTTTAACACATAGTTAATATTGTTAACAAGTTAAAGGTGGTTAAAGATAATACAAGCATGTTTAACACATATAGTTAATATCGTTAACAAGTTAAAGGTGGTTAAAGATAATACAAGCATGTTTAACACATATAGTTAATATTGTTAACAACTTAAAGGTGGTTAAAGATAATACAAGCATGTTTAACACATATAGTTAATATTGTTAACAAGTTAAAGGTGGTTAAAGATAATACAAGCATGTTTAACACATATAGTTAATATTGTTAACAACTTAAAGGTGGTTAAAGATAATACAAGCATGTTTAACACATATAGATTCCTTTCTTTCATGAAGACAAGAATATAAGTTGGTGTATTACCTGATTCTGATGGCTTGCATTGATTGGAATCAGACAGTAGTGCTGATAACATCCACGTTTTCAAATGGAGGAGAAGAAAAGTTCCTCCTTTCTGTCTAATACCACATG
>NC_084562.2:24245000-24265000 GCF_033978685.3 Nerophis lumbriciformis
TATAAATGATATATATGAATGAGGTAGATCCCCACGACTTGATCAATTGAAAAGTAGCTCGCCTGCAGAAAAAGTGTGAGCACCCCTGCTCTAGCGCCTTGACTTCCAAATGAAATACAAAATTTGCTTTCGTCTGAAAACAGGACTCTGGACCACTCTGTCAAGTCAGACGCTTCTAGAGATTTTAGAGCACTACATGCTTCCATCTGTTGAAAAACTCTATGGAGATGATGATTTCATTTTCCAGCATGATCTGGCACCTGCCCAGAGTGTCAAAACCACCAGTAACTGGTGTACTGACCATGGCATGACTGTCCTCGATTGGCCTGCCAACTCTCCTGACCTGAACCCCATAGAGAATGTGTGGGGTATTGTGAAGAAGAAGCTGAAAGACACCAGACCCAATAATGCAAATAAAATAATAAAAGGCTTGCAATATTTCAGTTGATGTGTAATGAATCCAGAATGTATGACATGTTTTTTTTTTTTTAATTGCATTACAGAAAATAAAGGACTTTATCACTATATTCTAATTTTTTGAGATGGTATTGTTGAGTTTTATAATAATAATCAGCGATATTAAAATAATAAAAGGCTTGCAATATTTCAGTTGATGTGTAATGAATCCAGAATGTATGACATGTTTGTTTTTTTTAATTGCATTACAGAAAATAAAGGACTTTATCACAATATTCTAATTTTTTGAGATGGTATTTTTGAGTTTTATAATAATAATCAGCAATATTAAAATAATAAAATGCTTGCAATATTTCAGTTGATGTGTAATGAATCCAGAATGTATGACATGTTTTTTTTTTTTTTTAATTGCATTACAGAAAATAAAGGACTTTATCACTATATTCAAATTTTTTGAGATGGTATTTTTGAGTTTTATAATAATAATCAGCAATATTAAAATAATAAAATGCTTGCAATATTTCAGTTGATGTGTAATGAATCCAGAATGTATGACATGTTTGTTTTTTTTAATTGCATTACAGAAAATAAAGGACTTTATCACTATATTCTAATTTTTTGAGATGGGATTTTTGAGTTTTATAATAATAATCAGCAATATTAAAATAATAAAATGCTTGCAATATTTCAGTGGATGTGTAATGAATCCAGAATGTATGACATGTTTTTTTTTTTTTAATTGCATTACAGAAAATAAAGGACTTTTTCCACAATATTCTAATTTTCTGAGACAGTCCTGTATATTCATTTACTTGTGGCGGGACAAAAAAATTAAAAGCGTTGAACGGAATGCTAACATGCTAAAGTTAGCATTTTATCAGTTAGCATATGTCAATTATGAAGTTTACAGAAAATAAAGGACTTTTTCACAATATTCTAATTTTCTGAGACAGTCCTGTATATTCATTTACTTGTGGCGGGGCCAAAAAATTAAAAGCGTTGAACGGAATGATAACATGCTAAAGTTAGCATTTTATCAGTTAGCATATGTCAATTATGAAGTTTACAGAAAATAAAGGACTTTTTCACAATATTCTAATTTTCTGAGACAGTCCTGTATATTCATTTACTTGTGGCGGGACAAAAAAATTAAAAGCGTTGAACGGAATGCTAACATGCTAAAGTTAGCATTTTATCAGTTAGCATATGTCAATTATGAAGTTTACAGAAAATAAAGGACTTTTTCACAATATTCTAATTTTCTGAGACAGTCCTGTATATTCATTTACTTGTGGCGGGACAAAAAAATTAAAAGCGTTGAACGGAATGCTAGCATGCTAAAGTTAGCATTTTATCAGTTAGCATATGTCAATTATGAAGTTTACAGAAAATAAAGGACTTTTTCACAATATCCTAATTTTCTGAGACAGTCCTGTATTTTCATTTACTTGTGGCGGGACAAAAAATTAAAAGCGTTGAACGGAATGCTAACATGCTAAAGTTAGCATTTTATCAGTTAGCATATGTCAATTATGAAGTTTACAGAAAATAAAGGACTTTTTCACAATATTCTAATTTTCTGAGACAGTCCTGTATATTCATTTACTTGTGGCGGGACAAAAAAATTAAAAGCGTTGAACGGAATGCTAACATGCTAAAGTTAGCATTTTATCAGTTAGCATATGTCAATTATGAAGTTTACAGAAAATAAAGGACTTTTTCACAATATTCTAATTTTCTGAGACAGTCCTGTATATTCATTTACTTGTGGCGGGACAAAAAATTAAAAGCGTTGAACGGAATGCTAACATGCTAAAGTTATCATTTTATCAGTTAGCATATGTCAATTATGAAGTTTACAGAAAATAAAGGACTTTTTCACAATATTCTAATTTTCTGAGACAGTCCTGTATATTCATTTAATTGTGGCGGGACAAAAAATTAAAAGCGTTGAACGGAATGCTAACATGCTAAAGTTAGCATTTTATCAGTTAGCATATGTCAATTATGAAGTTTACAGAAAATAAAGGACTTTTTCCACAATATTCTAATTTTCTGAGACAGTCCTGTATATTCATTTACTTGTGGCGGGGACAAAAAAATTAAAAGCGTTGAACGGAATGCTAACATGCTAAAGTTAGCATTTCATCAGTCATTTTATCATGAAGTTTAATGACTCCCAGGTGTTCAAATGAAAAAAATAGCTCCACAAGTTCATGTGAAATAGAAACAGTGTAAAGTGTAAATAAGTCTGAAGTTTTTTTGAATGCAGGCGGGTTTCGGCGCCGTATGAAATGGCCTAAAAATGATCGTCTCACGGAAACATCTGGAAGTAATGGATGCTGGCATTGATTGGATTTGGGAGGCAGGACCGCTAAGTTAATTGTGGCGTCAGCGTCCATACAGGGCAGCGGGATGGAATATACAATAGGCTGCCTTGGATTACCACTCTCACGCAATTACGGCAAATTGGAAAATATTGCGTCGGGGCCGGAGGCCTGCACGCCGCCGTGATTGTGCACGTGTGCGAGGGCGCGGGGGTGGGGGGCGCCTCCATTTGGGGGAACCAAATGTGCTGTTTGTTTGCCATCAGAGGTTTAATTAAAGCCTGCTGCAGAGATAGCAGATGACAATTCCGGTCGAGTGTGGTTCGGTCTGCAATGTCAATAAAAATGGAATAGATTTAGATCTGGAATAACAGAAAGTGAAAGTAGAGTTCCGTATTTTCCGGACTCTAATTAGCCTATTTCTGGGGCTGAGGTTGCCGAGGTAGTTAAAAAGCTCCGGGGGTGGATGAGATCCGCCCAGGAGTTCCTTAAGGCTCTGGATGTTGTGGGGCTGTCTTGGTTGACAAGACTCTGCAACAACGCGTGGACATCGGGGGCGGTACCTCTGGATTGGCAGACCGGGGTGGTGGTTCCTCTCTTTAAGAAGGGGGAACCGGAGGGTGTGTTCTAACTATCGTGGGATCACACTCCTCAGCCTTCCCGGTAAGGTCTATTCAGGTGTACTGGAGAGGAGGCTACGCCGGATAGTCGAACCTCGGATTCAGGAGGAACAGTGTGGTTTTCGTCCTGGTCGTGGAACTGTGGACCAGCTCTATACTCTCGGCAGGGTCCTTGAGGGTGCATGGGAGTTTGCCCAACCAGTCTACATGTGCTTTGTGGACTTGGAGAAGGCATTCGACCGTGTACCCCGGGAAGTCCTGTGGGGAGTGCTCAGAGAGTATGGGGTAACGGACTGTCTTATTGTGGCAGTTCGCTCCCTGTATAATCAGTGCCAGAGCTTGGTCCGCATTGCCGGCAGTAAGTCGGACACGTTTCCGGTGAGGGTTGGACTCCGCCAAGGCTGCCCTTTGTCACCGATTCTGTTCATAACCTTTATGGACAGAATTTCTAGGCGCAGTCAAGGCGTTGAGGGGATCTGGTTTAGTGGCTGCAGGATTAGGTCTCTGCTATTTGCAGATGATGTGGTCCTGATGGCTTCCTCTGGCCAAGATCTTCAGCTCTCGCTGGATCGGTTCGCAGCCGAGTGTGAAGCGACTGGGATGGGAATCAGCACCTCCAAGTCCGAGTCCATGGTTCTCTCCCGGAAAAGGGTGGAGTGCCATCTCCGGGTTGGGGAGGAGATCTTGCCCCAAGTGGAGGAGTTTAAGTACCTCGGAGTCTTGTTCACGAGTGGGGGAGGAGTGGATCGTGAGATCGACAGGCGGATCGGTGCGGCATCTTCAGTAATGCGGACGCTGTATCGATCCGTTGTGGTGAAGAAGGAGCTGAGCCGGAAGGCAAAGCTCTCGATTTACCGGTCGATCTACGTTCCCATCCTCACCTATGGCCATGAGCTTTGGGTCATGACCGAAAGGACAAGATCCCGGGTACAAGCGGCCGAAATGAGTTTCCTCCGCCGAGTGGCGGGGCTCTCCCTTAGAGATAGGGTGAGAAGCTCTGTCATCCGGGGGGAGCTCAAAGTAAAGCCGCTGCTCCTCCACATCGAGAGGAGCCAGATGAGGTGGTTCGGGCATCTGGTCAGGATGCCATCCGAACGCCTCCCTAGGAAGGTGTTTCGAGCACGTCCGACCGGTAGGAGGCCACGGGGAAGACCCAGGACACGCTGGGAAGACTATCTCTCCCGGCTGGCCTGGGAACGCCTCGGGATCCCCCGGGAGGAGCTGGACGAAGTGGCTGGGGAGAGGGAAGTCTGGGCTTCCCTGCTTAAGCTGCTGCCCCCGCGACCCGACCTCGGATAAGCGGAAGAAGATGGATGGATGGATGGAATTATTAATTAGTTGAACGTCTTGAATTGCAGATTTTCCCCCCCTAAATTGGTCAAACTGGGTCAAGTGGTTTGTTTTGTTGTCTTTTTGTTGTCCTGTATGACATGTTTTAATGCCTCTGCACATATATTTACTGCTTGTTGACAGCATAGGAAAAATCCATTTAATTTGTTTTAAAGCTTTTTTTAATGAGCCGTTTAAAATAAACTAACGTCAACGTGCCCTTCACTTGTGGAAAAAAAAGAAACCCGTAGGAGTTGGAGAGCTAATATTGTACATTTTGCAATACTTCGGACCATTAAGCACTGTATAAAAAACAGATTCGGGAGTAAATGCTTTGGCATCTTGTAAAATGTGTCTGTGTGGAATGTCAACAACAATTTAAATCCAGGATGAAAGAATAATCCCAAACGCTGCCAGTCATACGGGCCGTGACTGCACAAGTGTGTGTGTGTGTGTGTGTGTGTGTGTGGGGGGGGGGGGTCAGTAAACAGATACTGTCGCTCCACTCCCACTCCTACCAGGGATGACTTGTTTCATGATACAAACTCCCTGTGTTGTGTCGGCCTTCTAAGAATTGTTGCGTTTTGGACCAGTTGTTCCTCCCAGGGAATTCAAGTCACAAGTCGCTCCCAAGCTCTTTACGACACTTAAAGCTGAGTTGAAAAAACCACCAGAGACAGAATAGGTATTTTGTAATACAGGTAAAAGCCAGTAAATTAGAATATTTTGAAAAACTTGATTTATTTCAGTAATTGCATTCAAAAGGTGTAACTTGTACATTATATTTATTCATTGCACACAGACTGATGCATTCAAATGTTTATTTCATTTAATTTTGATGATTTGAAGTGGCAACAAATGAAAATCCAAAATTCCGTGTGTCACAAAATTAGAATATTACTTAAGGCTAATACAAAAAAGGGATTTTTAGAAATGTTGGCCAACTGAAAAGTATGAAAATGAAAAATATGAGCATGTACAATACTCAATACTTGGTTGGAGCTCCTTTTGCCTCAATTACTGCGTTAATGCGGCGTGGCATGGAGTCGATGAGTTTCTGGCACTGCTCAGGTGTTATGAGAGCCCAGGTTGCTCTGATAGTGGCCTTCAACTCTTCTGCGTTTTTGGGTCTGGCATTCTGCATCTTCCTTTTCACAATACCCCACAGATTTTCTATGGGGCTAAGGTCAGGGGAGTTGGCGGGCCAATTTAGAACAGAAATACCATGGTCCGTAAACCAGGCACGGGTAGATTTTGCGCTGTGTGCAGGCGCCAAGTCCTGTTGGAACTTGAAATCTCCATCTCCATAGAGCAGGTCAGCAGCAGGAAGCATGAAGTGCTCTAAAACTTGCTGGTAGACGGCTGCGTTGACCCTGGATCTCAGGAAACAGAGTGGACCGACACCAGCAGATGACATGGCACCCCAAACCATCACCCAACCATGCAAATGTTGCTTTTCCTTTGGAAATCGAGGTCCCAGAGTCTGGAGGAAGACAGGAGAGGCACAGGATCCACGTTGCCTGAAGTCTAGTGTAAAGTTTCCACCATCAGTGATGGCTTGGGGTGCCATGTCATCTGCTGGTGTCGGTCCACTCTGTTTCCTGAGATCCAGGGTCAACGCAGCCGTCTACCAGCAAGTTTTAGAGCACTTCATGCTTCCTGCTGCTGACCTGCTCTATGGAGATGGAGATTTCAACTTCCAACAGGACTTGGCGCCTGCACACAGCGCAAAATCTACCCGTGCCTGGTTTACGGACCATGGTATTTCTGTTCTAAATTGGCCCGCCAACTCCCCTGACCTTAGCCCCATGGAAAATCTGTGGGGTATTGTGAAAAGGAAGATGCAGAATGCCAGACCCAAAAACGCAGAAGAGTTGAAGGCCACTATCAGAGCAACCTGGGCTCTCATAACACCTGAGCAGTGCCAGAAACTCATCGACTCCATGCCACGCCGCATTAACGCAGTAATTGAGGCAAAAGGAGCTCCAACCAAGTATTGAGTATTGTACATGCTCATATTTTTCATTTTCATACTTTTCAGTTGGCCAACATTTCTAAAAATCCCTTTTTTGTATTAGCCTTAAGTAATATTCTAATTTTGTGACACACTGAATTTTGGATTTTCATTTGTTGCCACTTCAAATCATCAAAATTAAATGAAATAAACATTTGAATGCATCAGTCTGTGTGCAATGAATAAATATAATGTACAAGTTACACCTTTTGAATGCAATTACTGAAATAAATCAAGTTTTTCAAAATATTCTAATTTACTGGCTTTTACCTGTATATTGGCAAAGCTTTGCAGATATATTTTGGAGACCAGTCCAGCATAGAACATTCTATCGCGCCGCCCAAATGGTCTGCCTCTCCCGATCCCAAAAACCCTCTCTCCTCTCCCCTCTCCCTAGTCAAAACAAATGCTAGTCATAACACATTCCAAAGAACTCAAGGTTAACACACACAGTTTACTTGCAGAGAAACAGAAAGAGAATAAATGGAAAACACGAGTTGTTTTCAAATATGACTATGAAAGAAAATAAGTAACACTCAAATTCGGATATATGTAAATATCTGCCTCCGACAATTCCCCCTTCAGATCTTCTAAAAAGATCTTTATCACTAGTACAACACTTCTATTCTCGAGCACATAAGTTCTGTAAGCCTTCTTTTAAACCGTTAGGTTTCTCGCCCTGTGCATTCAAGTTGCATGACTGAGGTGTGACTATATGATGAATAAAAAAAGAACAGTTAGCATGCTAACATGTTAACGTTAAAAATGCTAACGGGTAGCAATGGGTCAGGTACTGTACCAAGTTGTACGACTGAGGTGTACCGCTGTATAAATTGGCAAAATTAAGTTAAATTCCTAATGTTAGCAGGCTAGCAGTTAGCATATGTCAATTACCGTATTTTTCGGAGTATAAGTCGCACCTGCCGAAAATGCATAATAAAGAAGGAAAAAAAACATATATAAGTCGCACTGGAGCCCGGCCAAACTATGAATGACACTAGAATGAGACAGTCAGAGATTACAAAGAGAAACATAGCCAGGACTTGTGATCTCGCTAGAAAGATGTCCAGGCATCGAGTAATTGTCTCTGGCGCCCTGCCTGCGAGAGGCAATGATGAGAGATATAGCAGATTAGTCTCGCTTAACAAGTGGCTGGCTAGCTTCTGTAGACAACAGGGACTAACGTTTATTGATAATTGGCCCTCTTTCTGGGGCAAACCAGGCTTGCTGATGAGGGACGGCCTTCACCCTAACCAGGAAGGCGCCATCATCCTGTCTAAGAACATAGACTACTGTTTAAGTCACATTTGACTAACTACACTAAAGCAAGCCCGGTCACAGGCAATTACAGAGCCTGCTAGTCCGGGTGAGGAGTCAGTTAAGCTAGAACTAGCCAGCACCAGGCTGGATAATTCCTGTACGCATAGCAATTTTCTTAGAATAACACACAACTCACATAATGTGTTTTCTGTTGTGAATGTGTCCGGGGTAGATATGCATTGTACTGAGGTGGCAAATCATGATGCGTTCAGTCGATCGCAGCATCAAGCAAACAATCTGAAAATTCCCGTCGTATCAATTCCTAGATATGGTCGAAACTATTTAAAGTGCACTACGTATAATAAACGCAACATTATTAATATTTCTACTACAGATAATTTAAACAAAAACTCGTCAAAACAGCCCAATACTTATAATATGGGCTTTTTAAACATAAGATCATTGTCTCCCAAAACGTTATTAGTTAATGAGGTCATTAGAGACAACAATCTTAACGTCATTGGTCTTAGCGAAACCTGGCTCAAACCAGACGATTTTTTTGCGCTAAATGAGGCATCTCCTCCTAACTATACGAATGCGCATATTGCCCGTCCCCTTAAAAGGGGTGGGGGGGTCGCACTAATATACAATGAAAACTTTAACCTTACCCCTAACCTAAATAATAAATACAAATCGTTTGAGGTGCTTACTATGAGGTCTGTCGCACCGCTGCCTCTCGATATGGCTGTTATCTACCCCAGGGCCCTACTCGGACTTTATTAATGAATTCTCAGAGTTCGTTGCTGATCTAGTGACGCACGCAGACAATATAATCATAATGGGGGACTTTAATATCCATATGAATATTGGACTCTCACAATATTATGTCAGACCCACTCGACATCCATTGCTTTCGGTCTCCCCTAGAGGGGGGGGGGGTTACCCACATATGCGGTCCTCTCCAAGGTTTCTCATAGTCATTCACATCGACGTCCCACTGGGGTGGGTTTTTCCTTGCCCTTATGTGGGCTTTGTACCGAGGATGTCGTTGTGGCTTGTGCAGCCCTTTGAGACACTTGTGATTTAGGGCTATATAAATAAAGATTGATTGATTGATTGATGAAAAAAACTGCGACTTATAGTCCGAAAAATACAGTACAAAATTTTTTTGAGGTAGCGCTTGTGCACGCTTGGCAGAGAGTAAACATTTAGAAAAGTTAGCATGCTAATGTTTACAACAAATATAACCAGATTATGTACTAATACTGTACAATCATAATATATACAAATAATGCAACTAAAAAAATCTAAATAAAATGGACTCTAATGAATGATTAATTGAACGTCTTGAGTTACAGTTTTTTTCCCCCTAAAATTATAAAACTGGGTCAGGTGGTTTGTTTTGTTGTCTTTTTTGGTCTCAATCGCATTATTATTTTTGGATCAATGACGGGTTTTTTTTCTCCAAAAACTCACACTATCCCTCCTTAGATGAAAAATGGATGTGCTCAAAATAATAAGTAATAACTTATCAGGTTTTCAGCATATTTTTTTTTATTATACAATCATAATATATACAAATAACAATGCAACTAAAAACAATCTAACTAAAATGGACTAATTATTAATTAATTGAACGTCTTGAATTGCAGTTTTTTCCCCCTAAATTGATAAAACTGGGTCAGAAGGTTTGTTTTGTTGTCTTTTTTATAGTCAATTGCAATTGTATTACATATATAATGCCTCTGGACATCATATTTAATGCTTGTTGGTAGCATTTAAGGCCTTATTGGTGCAAAATCCAATCAATGTATTTTAAAGCTTTTTAATGCAACTTTAAAATAAAATGAATGCAAGCGTACAATTGATTGAATTGACTATAATAATGTTGAGTAACCTGCAGATTTTTCCCCCCAAAAAACTCACACCAATACCATTCCAAAAGCAAGTTCCAAAGTAGAATATTTTAGATGATGTTAAAAAACAGCCTTTACTAGGTCAATAATTCATAAAAATTATTTTGATGCATTACTATTTTTGGATCAATGACAGTTTTTTTTCCAAAAACTCACACTATCCCTCCTTAGATGAAAAATAGATGTGCTCAAAATAATAAGTAATAACTTATCAGGTTTTCAGCACATTTTTTTATTATACAATCATAATATATACAAATAACAATGCAACTAAAAACAATCTAACTAAAATGGACTAACTATTAATTAATTGAACGTCTTGAATTGCAATATTTCCCCCTAAATTGATAAAACTGGGTCAGGTGGTTTGTTTTGTTGTCTTTTTGTTGTCAACTGCAATTGTATGACATTTATAATGCCTCTGGACATCATATTTAATGCTTGTTGATAGCATTTAAGGCCTTATTTGTGCAAAATCCAATCAATGTATTTTAAAGATTTTTAATGCAACTTTAAAATAAAATGAATGCAAGCGTACAATTGATTGAATTGACAATAATAATGTTGAATAACCTGCAGAAATGTTTTCCAAAAACTCACACTATATCCCTTCCAAAAGTAAGTTCCAAAGTACAGTACTTTAGATCAGTGGTCCCCAACCACCGGGCCGCACAAGAAATGTAAAAAAAAAATAAAAAAAATGTATTAAATCAACATAAAAAACACAATATATACATTATATATCAATATAGATCAATACAGTCTGCAGGGATACAGTCCCTAAGCTCACATGATTGTATTTCTTTATGACAAAACAAAAAACAAACAACCCCCCCACCCGATCCGTGGGAAAAAATTTCAAGCGTTGACCGGTCCGCAGCTACAAAAAGGTCGGGGACCACTGCTTTATATGATGTTAAAAAACAGCCTTACTAGGTCAATAATTCATAAAAAATATTTTGATGCATTATTATTTTTGGATCAATGACAGTTTTTTTTCCAAAAACTCACACTATCCCTCCTTAGGTGAAAAATGGACGTGCTCAAAATAATAAGTAATAACTTATCAGGTTTTCAGCATATTTTTTTATGATACAATCATAATATATACAAATAACAATGCAACTAAAAACAATATAACTAAAATGGACTAATTATTAATTAATTGAACATCTTGAATTGCAGTTTTTTTTCCCCCTAAGATGATAAAACTGGGTCAGGGGGTTTGTTTTGTTGTCTTTTTGTTGTCAACTGCAATTGTAGGACATTTATAATGCCTCTGGACATCATATTTAATGCTTGTTGGTAGCATTTAAGGCCTTATTTTTACAAAATCCATTTTATGTATTTTAAAGCTTTTTAGTGCAACTTTAAAATACATATATTATAATATTATATTATAATATATATAATAATAATGTTGAATAACCTGCATAATTTTTTTTCCAAAAACTCACTATTCCTCAGATGAAAAACTGACACCCACAAAATAATAAGTACTGATAATAACTAGTCAGTATATTTCAATTATTATTACTTTGAGTTACAATGGGAGTCAATGGTGAGCAACATGGTCAAAGGGTGTGTAGTAAATGGTTATCTCCTATTTGGAATCATTTTGCAGAAAGGGCCATGATGCCATTTTATAGAAAAAACTATGTGGGCAAACTTCAGCCCTCTAACATTTAACATTTAGATGGAAAACATTAAAATGCAAAGAAAAATGTCCGTCTCTTGGTCGATGCAGACTCACGGGGTTAAGATGGTCTTTAATGTGTACTTTTTGTCAGCAGCTCTTTAGCTTGCCGGAGACATGCGATGCATAATTGTGAGCAAGTCCTGTTTGAGAAGTCTTTAAGGAGACATAATTAGACGGCAGCGCTGCTCTGGAACGTGCATAAATAAGGCGGGAAGTCCACAGGTGCCATGTCTTTACACTTAAACCTTCCAGTGAGTGGCTTTTAAAAAGCTGTGAATTAGGATACTTTTGGATTTAGACTAAGAGGACTGGGAGAGGAAGATATCATCTGCATTTGGGCTTTAAGAGATTATGGAAAGCAACATGCCATAGGGCTGGGCCGATAAAAATATATCGCGACAGACACAATTGATACAAATAAAACAACAGAGTGCAGAACTGTGTAAATACAATAAATTACACAATATAGCAAATGTGCTACTTAAAAATAATAGTAATAAGGTCCAATAATATTTGAATAATAATTACTGCATAACACAAATTCCTTTCCAATTTTGAATAAGAATAACAGACCAAATAAATGTTACACAGACGTAACTTCCTGGCACTAAACCTGCAGAAAATAGTTCGTCTCAGGTCTCCTCTTTTTACACTTTGCACTATTTTCTTACACTTTATTAAGCATTTCTTACATATTTCTTATTTTAGCATCTTCATTTTAAGAGGTTATTGTTAAGTGTTCATCAGGACTGGCACTAAAACTGCAGAAAATAGTTCGTCTCAGGTTTCCTCTTTTTACACTTTGCACTATTTTCTTACACTTTATTAAGTATTTCTTACATATTCCTTATTTTTGCACCTTCACTTTAAGAGGTTATTGTTAAGTGTTCATCCTTTCCAATTTTGAATAAGAATAACAGACCAAATAAATGTTACACAGACGTAACTTCCTGGCACTAAACCTGCAGAAAATAGTTCGTCTCAGGTTTCCTCTTTTTACACTTTGCACTATTTTCGTACACTTTATTAAGCATTTTTTACATATTTCTTATTTTAGCATCTTCATTTTCAGAGGTTATTGTTAAGTGTTCATCAGGACTGGCACTAAAACTGCAGAAAATAGTTTGTCTCAGGTTTCCTCTTTTTACACTTTGCACTATTTTCTTACATTTTATTAAGCATGTTTTACATATTTCTTATTTTAGCATCTTCATTTTAAGAGGTTATTGTTAAGTGTTCATCAGAACTGGCACTAAAACTGCAGAAAATAGTTTGTCTCAGGTTTCCTCTTTTTACACTTTGCACTATTTTCTTACACATTATTAAGCATTTTTTACATATTTCTTATTTTATCATCTTCATTTTAAGAGGTTATTGTTAAGTGTTCATCAGGACTGGCACTAAAACTGCAGAAAATAGTTTGTCTCAGGTTTCCTCTTTTTACACTTTGCACTATTTTCTTACACTTTATTAAGCATTTCTTACATATTTCTTATTTTAGCATTTTCATTTTAAGAGGTTATTGTTAAGTGTTCATCAGGACTGGCACTAAACCTGCCGAAAACAGTTTGTCTCAGGTTTCCTCTTTTTACACTTTGCACTATTTTCTTACACTTTATTAAGCATTTCTTACATATTTCTTATTTTAGCATCTTCATTTTAAGAGGTTATTGTTAAGTGTTCATCAGGACTGGCACTAAAACTGCAGAAAATAGTTTGTCTCAGGTTTCCTCTTTTTACACTTTGCACTATTTTCTTACACTTTATTAAGCATTTCTTACATATTCCTTATTTTTGCACCTTCATTTTAAGAGGTTATTGTTAAAGTGTTCTTCCTTTCCAATTTTGAATAAGAATAACAGACCAAATAAATGTTACACAGATGTAACTTCCTGGCACTAAACCTGCAGAAAATAGTTTGTCTCAGGTTTCCTCTTTTTACACTTTGCGCTATTTTCTTACACTTTATTAAGCATTTCTTACATATTCCTTATTTTTGCACCTTCATTTTAAGAGGTTATTGTTAAAGTGTTCTTCCTTTCCAATTTTGAATAAGAATAACAGACCGAATAAATGTTACACAGACGTAACTTCCTGGCACTAAATTTGCAGAAAATAGTTTGTCTCAGGTTTCCTCTTTTTACACTTTGCACTATTTTCTTACACTTTATTAAGCATTTCTTACATATTTCTTATTTTAGCATCTTCATTTTAAGAGGGTATTGTTAAGTGTTCATCAGGACTGGCACTAAAACTGCAGAAAATAGTTCGTCTCAGGTTTCTCTATGTTTACATTTTCACACTTTGCACTATTGTCTTACACTTTATTAAGCATTTCTTACATATTCCTTATTTTTGCACGTTCATTTTAAGAGGTTATTGTTAAAGTGTTCTTCCTTTCCAATTTTGAATAAGAATAACAGACCGAATAAATGTTACACAGACGTAACTTCCTGGCACTAAACCTGCAGAAAATAGTTTTGCACTATTTTTTTACACTTTATTAAGCAGTTCTTACATATTCCTTATTTTTGCACCTTCATTTTAAGAGGTTATTGTTAAAGTGTTCTTCCTTTCCAATTTTGAATAAGAATAACAGACCAAATAAATGTTACGCAGACGTAAATTCCTGGCACTAAACCTGCAGAAAATAGTTTGTCTCAGGTTTCCTCTTTTTACACTTTGCACTATTTTCTTACACTTTATTAAGCATTTCTTACATATTTCTTATTTTTGCACCTTCATTTTAAGAGGTTATTGTTAAGTGTTCCTCAGGACTGGCACTAAAACTGCAGAAAATAGTTTGTCTCAGGTTTCCTCTTTTTACACTTTGCACTATTTTCTTACACTTTATTAAGCATTTCTTACATATTTCTTATTTTAGCATCTTCATTTTAAGAGGTTATTGTTAAGTGTTCATCAGGACTGGCACTAAACCTGCAGAAAATAGTTTGTCTCAGGTTTCCTCTTTTTACACTTTGCACTATTTTCTTACACTTTATTAAGCATTTCTTACAAATTTCTTATTTTAGCATCTTCATTTTAAGAGGTTATTGTTAAGTGTTCATCAGAACTGGCACTAAAACTGCAGAACATAGTTTGTCTCAGGTTTCCTCTTTTTACACTTTGCACTATTGTCTTACACTTTATTAAGCATTTCTTACATATTCCTTATTTTAGCATCTTCATTTTCAGAGGTTATTGTTAAGTGTTCATCAGGACTGGCACTAAAACTGCAGAAAATAGTTTGTCTCAGGTTTCCTCTTTTTACACTTTGCACTATTTTCTTACACTTTATTAAGCATTTCTTACATATTTCTTATTTTAGCATTTTCATTTTAAGAGGTTATTGTTAAGTGTTCATCAGGACTGGCACTAAACCTGCCGAAAACAGTTTGTCTCAGGTTTCCTCTTTTTACACTTTGCACTATTTTCTTACACTTTATTAAGCATTTCTTACATATTTCTTATTTTAGCATCTTCATTTTAAGAGGTTATTGTTAAGTGTTCATCAGGACTGGCACTAAAACTGCAGAAAATAGTTTGTCTCAGGTTTCCTCTTTTTACACTTTGCACTATTTTCTTACACTTTATTAAGCATTTCTTACATATTCCTTATTTTTGCACCTTCATTTTAAGAGGTTATTGTTAAAGTGTTCTTCCTTTCCAATTTTGAATAAGAATAACAGACCAAATAAATGTTACACAGATGTAACTTCCTGGCACTAAACCTGCAGAAAATAGTTTGTCTCAGGTTTCCTCTTTTTACACTTTGCGCTATTTTCTTACACTTTATTAAGCATTTCTTACATATTCCTTATTTTTGCACCTTCATTTTAAGAGGTTATTGTTAAAGTGTTCTTCCTTTCCAATTTTGAATAAGAATAACAGACCGAATAAATGTTACACAGACGTAACTTCCTGGCACTAAATTTGCAGAAAATAGTTTGTCTCAGGTTTCCTCTTTTTACACTTTGCACTATTTTCTTACACTTTATTAAGCATTTCTTACATATTTCTTATTTTAGCATCTTCATTTTAAGAGGGTATTGTTAAGTGTTCATCAGGACTGGCACTAAAACTGCAGAAAATAGTTCGTCTCAGGTTTCTCTATGTTTACATTTTCACACTTTGCACTATTGTCTTACACTTTATTAAGCATTTCTTACATATTCCTTATTTTTGCACGTTCATTTTAAGAGGTTATTGTTAAAGTGTTCTTCCTTTCCAATTTTGAATAAGAATAACAGACCGAATAAATGTTACACAGACGTAACTTCCTGGCACTAAACCTGCAGAAAATAGTTTTGCACTATTTTTTTACACTTTATTAAGCAGTTCTTACATATTCCTTATTTTTGCACCTTCATTTTAAGAGGTTATTGTTAAAGTGTTCTTCCTTTCCAATTTTGAATAAGAATAACAGACCAAATAAATGTTACGCAGACGTAAATTCCTGGCACTAAACCTGCAGAAAATAGTTTGTCTCAGGTTTCCTCTTTTTACACTTTGCACTATTTTCTTACACTTTATTAAGCATTTCTTACATATTTCTTATTTTTGCACCTTCATTTTAAGAGGTTATTGTTAAGTGTTCCTCAGGACTGGCACTAAAACTGCAGAAAATAGTTTGTCTCAGGTTTCCTCTTTTTACACTTTGCACTATTTTCTTACACTTTATTAAGCATTTCTTACATATTTCTTATTTTAGCATCTTCATTTTAAGAGGTTATTGTTAAGTGTTCATCAGGACTGGCACTAAACCTGCAGAAAATAGTTTGTCTCAGGTTTCCTCTTTTTACACTTTGCACTATTTTCTTACACTTTATTAAGCATTTCTTACAAATTTCTTATTTTAGCATCTTCATTTTAAGAGGTTATTGTTAAGTGTTCATCAGAACTGGCACTAAAACTGCAGAACATAGTTTGTCTCAGGTTTCCTCTTTTTACACTTTGCACTATTGTCTTACACTTTATTAAGCATTTCTTACATATTCCTTATTTTAGCATCTTCATTTTCAGAGGTTATTGTTAAGTGTTCATCAGGACTGGCACTAAAACTGCAGAAAATAGTTTGTCTCAGGTTTCCTCTTTTTACACTTTGCACTATTTTCTTACACTTTATTAAGCATTTCTTACATATTTCTTATTTTAGCATTTTCATTTTAAGAGGTTATTGTTAAGTGTTCATCAGGACTGGCACTAAACCTGCCGAAAACAGTTTGTCTCAGGTTTCCTCTTTTTACACTTTGCACTATTTTCTTACACTTTATTAAGCATTTCTTACATATTTCTTATTTTAGCATCTTCATTTTCAGAGGTTATTGTTAAGTGTTCATCAGGACTGGCACTAAAACTGCAGAAAATAGTTTGTCTCAGGTTTCCTCTTTTTAAACTTTGCACTATTTTCTTACACTTTATTAAGCATTTCTTACATATTTCTTATTTTAGCATCTTCATTTTAAGAGGTTATTGTTAAGTGTTCATCAGGACTGGCACTAAAACTGCAGAAAATAGTTTGTCTCAGGTTTCCTCTTTTTACACTTTGCACTATTTTCTTACACTTTTTTTAAGCAGTTCTTACATATTCCTTATTGTTGCACCTTCATTTTAAGAGGTTATTGTTAAAGTGTTCTTCCTTTCCAATTTTGAATAAGAATAACAGACCGAATAAATGTTACACAGACGTAACTTCCTGGCACTAAACCTGCAGAAAACAGTTTGTCTCAGTTTTTCTCTATGTTTACATTTTCACACTTTGCGCAATTTTCTTACACTTTATTAAGCATTTCTTACATATTCCTTATTTTAGCACCTTCACTTTAAGAGGTTATTGTTAAGTGTTCATCCTTTCCAATTTTGAATAAGAATAACAGACCAAATAAATGTTACACAGACGTAACTTCCTGGCACTAAACCTGCAGAAAACAGTTTGTCTCAGGTTTCCTCTTTTTACACTTTGCACTATTTTCTTACACTTTATTAAGCATTTCTTACATATTCCTTATTTTAGCATCTTCATTTTAAGAGGTTATTGTTAAGTGTTCATCAAGACTGGCACTAAAACTGCAGAAAATAGTTTGTCTCAGGTTTCCTCTTTTTACACTTTGCACTATTTTCTTACACTTTATTAAGCATTTCTTACATATTTCTTATTTTTGGCATCTTCATTTTAAGAGGTTATTGTTAAGTGTTCATCAGAACTGGCACTAAACCTGCAGAAAATAGTTTGTCTCAGGTTTCCTCTTTTTACACTTTGCACTATTTTCTTACATTTTATTAAGCATTTTTTACATATTTCTTATTTTAGCATCTTCATTTTAAGAGGTTATTGTTAAGTGTTCATCAGGACTGGCACTAAAACTGCAGAAAATAGTTTGTCTCAGGTTTCCTCTTTTTACACTTTGCACAATTGTCTTACACTTTATTAAGCATTTCTTACATATTCCTTATTTTTGCACCTTCATTTTAAGAGGTTATTGTTAAAGTGTTCTTCCTTTCCAATTTTGAATAAGAATAACAGACCAAATAAATGTTACACAGATGTAACTTCCTGGCACTAAACCTGCAGAAAATAGTTTGTCTCAGGTTTCCTCTTTTTACACTTTGCACTATTTTCTTACACTTTATTAAGCATTTCTTACATATTCCTTATTTTTGCACGTTCATTTTAAGAGGTTATTGTAAAAGTGTTCTTCCTTTCCAGTTTTGAATAAGAATAACAGACCGAATAAATGTTGCACAGACGTAACTTCCTGGCACTAAACCTGCAGAAAATAGTTTGTCTCAGGTTTCCTCTTTTTACACTTTGCACTATTTTCTTACACTTTATTAAGCATTTCTTACATATTTCTTATTTTAGCATCTTCATTTTCAGAGGTTACTGTTAAGTGTTCATCAGGACTGGCACTAAAACTGCAGAAAATAGTTTGTCTCAGGTTTCCTCTTTTTACACTTTGCACTATTTTCTTACACTTTATTAAGCATTTCTTACATATTTCTTATTTTAGCATCTTCATTTTAAGAGGTTATTGTTAAGTGTTCATCAGGACTGGCACTAAAACTGCAGAAAATAGTTTGTCTCAGGTTTCTCTATGTTTCCTCTTTTTACACTTTGCACTATTTTCTTACACTTAATTAAGCATTTCTTACATATTCCTTAAGTTTACACCTTCATTTTAAGAGTTTATTGTTGAGTGTTCAATGTCATTTTACAATTTTGTTTACATTTAGTGTTTTCTATGCTTGTGTTGACATTTACTTTCTGCCTTGACAGCTGAGGGATTATAATCAATCAATTAAAAATGTTTACATTTAACATACTTTTCCCTGCTCCCTATTTTCCATAGGTAATGGAAAATATCAATAATTATCGATATTGTTGTCGTATTTTAGGCTTCATAATGCGCCACACATTTTCAATGGGAGACAGGTCTGGACTACAGGCAGGCCAGTCTAGTACCCGCACTCTTTTACTACGAAGCCACGCTGTTGCAACACGTGGCTTGGCATTGTCTTGCTGAAATAAGCAGGGGCGTCCATGGTAACGTTGCTTGGATGGCAACATATGTTGCTCCAAAACCTGTATGTACCTTTCAGCATTAATGGTGCCTTCACAGATGTGTAAGTTACCCATGTCTTGGGCACTAATACACCCCCATACCATCACACATGCTGGCTTTTACACTTTGCGTCTATAACAATCCGGATGGTTCTTTTCCTCTTTGATCCGGAGGTCACGACGTCCAGTTTCCGAAAACAATTTGAAATGTGGACTCATCGGACCACAGGACAGTTTTCCACTTTGCATCAGTCCATCTTAGATGAGCTCGGGCCCAGCGAAGCCAACTTCGTTTCTGGGTGTTGTTGATAAATGGCTTTGGCTTTGCATAGTAAAGTTTTAACTTGCACTTACAGATGTCGCGACAAATTGTAGTTACTGACAGTGGTTTTCTGAAGTGTTCCTAAACCCACGTGGTGATATCCTTTACACAATGATGTCGGTTTTTGATGCAGTACCACCTGAGGAATCGAAGGTCACGGGCATTCAATTTTGTTTTTCAGCCTTGCCGCTTAAGTGCAGTGATTTTTTTCGGATTCTCTGAACCTTTTGATTTTATTACAGACCGTAGATGGTGAAATCCCTAAATTCCTTGCAATAGCTGGTTGAGAAATGTTGTTCTTAAACAATTTTGCTCACGCATTTGTTGACAAAGTGGTGACCCTCGCCCCGTCCTTGTTTGTGAATGACTGAGCATTTCATGGAAGCTGCTTTTATGGCACCCACCTGTTCCCAATTAGCCTGTTCACCTGTGGGATGTTCCAAATAAGCGTTTCATAAGCATTCCTCAACTTTCTCAGTCTTTCTTGCCACTTGTGCCAGCTTTTTTGAAACATTTTGCAGGCATCGAAATTCCA
>NC_084562.2:24270000-24287500 GCF_033978685.3 Nerophis lumbriciformis
AGAAGCCCCCGGATATTGCGTTTCATTTCATTTGTGTGTTTACATCTGTAAAGACCACAAAATGGCTCCTATTAAGAGACACGCGTACAACGCAGAATTCAAACTCAAGGCAATAAGTCACGCAGTAGAACACGGAAATAGAGCAGCAGCGAGAGAATTGAACATAAATGAATCAATGGTGCGTAGGTAGAGGAAGCAACAAGATGACCTGCGCCACTAAGACAGGGAGACAGCGCCGGACGACATACGCCAACATCTGCCAGTGGATTGTAAATGCCTGAGCGGATATATCGGTCTCAACTGTGGTCCGAGCTTTCCGGAAGGCAGGATTCACGGAACTGCTGGACAACAACAGCGACATTGACTCTGATGACTTCGACGAGACGGAGCCGGCCATTTTGGATGCCGTATTCGCCCAACTTTTTAATTCAGACACTGAAGAAGAATTCAAGGGATTTATGGATGAGGAATAATTTCAGAAAGTGAGCTTTAAATCTTTATTTTGTGTGTTGTGTGACATTAACGTTCGAGCAACGTTGAGTTATTGATGTTACTATTGCTCTGCACTAATTTGAGTGTTACTATTTTTGTGATTGCACATTTGCACATTACATTTTGGGAGTGAACAGAGTTGTTAGAACGCTGGTTTGTAATATATTATTAAAGTTTGACTGACCTATCTGACTGTTTTTTTGACATTCCCTTTAGCGCAGCGTAGGCGCAGCTTATAACCCGGGGCAGCTTATAGGTGGACAAAGTTTTGAAATATGCCATTCATTGAAGGTGCGGCTAATAACCCGGGGCGGCTTATAGTGCGGAAAATACGGTATATATATATATATATATATATATATATATATATATATATATATATATATATATATATATATATATAAAAAGATCTATATACCAGGGTGTACTCCACTTTCCGCCCGAATGCAGCTGAGATAGGCTCCAGCACCCCCGCGAACCCGAACGGGACAAGCGGTAGAAAATGGATGGGTGGATATAATATATACAGTAGAGGCTGAAAGTGTGTACACACCTTCTCATTCAATGTGTTTTCTTTATTTTCATGACTATTTACATTGTAGATTGTCACATCAAAACTATGACTGAACACATGTGGAGTTATGAAAGATGAAATAACTGAAAACATGTTTTATTTTCTAGTTTCTTCCAAAACAAAACACCCTTGTGTGTGTGACAATCATTGGTACTTTAACTTTAACTTTGCTCGGATTACTGCTTTGCACACTCTTGGCATTCTCTCCATGAGCTTCAAGAGGTAGTCACCTGAAATAGTTTTCACTTCACAGGTGTGCTTGAAGACATAATATGTGTACATATTATAATAATATAATGGATATATAATTAATATAATTGAATATCTAAACCTCTTAAAGCCCAAGCTGTTTGTTTACATGCTTTTTTTTTTATTTCTCTTTGCTATTTGGACTTATTGGACCCTAGTTAGAATAAAAAACTAAGAATCATCTTTTTATATGATGTACTTAGTCCATAAGTACACAAACGTGTACTTCATGTTTAGTCACATGCTAATTCTTATTTTTTACAATTTTTTTTTCTAAATTCCATTGTATGTTGTACTCTTCTGACACCACCAGATGGCAAGTATAAGTGTCCACATAAGCGGCCATAAGACCCCAATTCAGTAGTGTACACAATTTTGGAAATAGGAACTAAAAGGTGCTGTCCACGCATGTGGCCACTAAGGCCTTTAGAGGTTTTAATATGTGTGAAAGTTTGACTCCTACCTCGTTTACTTCCGTGACAACCTCCTAAAAGTTTTGTAATCAATCAGAAATATCAAGCAGCTAAAATGCGGCAAGTGTTTTGCATTTTTCCCATCATGCTTTGTAATGGCTTTAAATTAGATTTTTTTTATGGTGATTGAACGTTTTTTTTTTGTACAATATCCACAAAGTTCTGTGACCGTGTCTGCTGAAATTTTTTGTTGGTTGGATTTTTTATTTTTTTTGCACCATGACTAGGGAAGGTTGTTTTGCATTTTTCCCATCATGCATTGTATGGCTTTAATTTCGATTTTTTTTTTTTTTTATGGTGAGATTGAATGTTGTTTTTTTTGTATAATATCCACAAAGTTCTGTGACGGTGTCTGTTGACATTTTTTGTTGGTTGGATATTTATTTTTTTTTGCACCATGACTGGGGAAGGTTGTTTTGCATTTTTCCCATCATGCATTGTAATGGCTTTAATTTCGATTTTTTTTATTTTTTATGGTAAGATTGAACGTTTTTTTTTTTGTATAATATCCACAAAGTTCTGTGACCGTGTTTGTTGACATTTTTTGTTGGTTGGATTTTTTTTTTTGCACCATGACTAGGGAAGGTTGTTTTGCATTTTTCCCATCATGCTTTGTAATGCTTTAATTTCGATTTTTTTTTTTATGGTGAGATTGAACGTTTTCTTCTTTTGTATAATATCCACAAAGTTCTGTGACCGTGTCTGTTGACATTTTTTGTTGGTTGGATATTTATTTTTTTTGCACCATGACTGGGGAAGGTTGTTTTGCATTTTTCCCATCATGCATTGTAATGGCTTTAATTTCGATTTTTTTTTTTTTTTATGGTAAGATTGAACCTTTTTTTTTGTGTATAATATCCACAAAGTTCTGTGACCGTGTTTGTTGACATTTTTTGTTGGTTGGATTTTTTTTTTTGCACCATGACTAGGGAAGGTTGTTTTGCATTTTTCCCATCATGCTTTGTAATGCTTTAATTTCGATTTTTTTTTTTATGGTGAGATTGAACGTTTTTTTCTTTTGTATAATATCCACAAAGTTCTGTGACCGTGTCTGTTGACATTTTTTGTTGGTTGGATTTTTTTTTTTTTGCACCATGACTAGTGAAGGTTGTTTTGCATTTTTCCCATCATATTTTGTAATGGCTTTAATTTCGATTTTTTTTTTTTTTATGGTAAGATTGAACTTTTTTTTTTTGTATAATATCCACAAAGTTCTGTGACTGTGTCTGTTGACATTTTTTGTTGGTTGGATTTTTTTTTTTTTTTTTTTTTTTTTGCACCATGACTAGGGAAGGTTGTTTTGCATTTTTCCCATCATGTATTGTAATGGCTTTAATTTCTTTTTCTTTTTTTATGGTAAGATTGAAAGTATTTTTTTGTATAATATCCACAAAGTTCTGTGACCGTGTCTGTTGACATTTTTTGTTGGTTGGATATTTTTTTTTTGCACCATGACTAGGGAAGGTTGTTTTGCATTTTTCCCACCATGCTTTGTAATGGCTTTAATTTCGATTTTTTTTTTTTTTTATGGTAAGATTGAACAGTTTTTTTTGTATAATATCCACAAAGTTATGTGACCGTGTCTGTTGACATTTTTTGTTGGTTGGATTTTTTTTTTTTTTGCACCATGAATAGGAAAGGTTGTTTTGCATTTTTCCCATCATGCATTGTAATGGCTTTAATTTATTTTCTTTTTTTTATGGTAAGATTGAAAGTTTTTTTTTGTATAATATCCACAAAGTTCTGTGACCGTGTTTGTTGACATTTTTTTTCGTTGGATTTTATTTTATTTTTTGCACCATGACTAGGGAAGGTTGTTTTGCATTTTTCCCATCATGCTTTGTAATGGCTTTAATTTCGATTTTTTTTTTTTTTTTATGGTAAGATTGAACGTTTTTTTTTTTTTGTATAATATCCACAAAGTTCTGTGACCGTGTCTGTTGACATTTTTTGTTGGTTGAATTTTTTATTTTTTTGCACCATGAAAGAGGGAAGGTTGTTTTGCATTTTTCCCATCATGCTTTGTAATGGCTTTAATTTCGATTTTTTTTTTTGTTAAGGTAAGATTGAACGTTGTTTTTTGTATAATATCCACAAAGTTCTGTGACCGTGTCTGTTGACATTTTTTGTTGGTTGGATTATTTTTTTTTTGCACCATGACTAGGGAAGGTTGTTTTGCATTTTTCCCAGCCTGCATTGTATGGCTTTAATTTCGATTTTTTTTTTTTATGGTGAGATTGAACTTTTTTTTTTGTATAATATCCACAAAGTTCTGTGACCGTGTCTGTTGACATTTTTTGTTGGTTGGATTTTTTTTTTTTTGCACCATGACTAGGGAAGGTTGTTTTGCATTTATCCCATCATGCATTGTAATGGCTTTAATTTCTTTATTTATTTTTTTTATGGTAAGATTGAAAGTATTTTTTTGTATAATATCCACAAAGTTCTGTGACCGTGTCTGTTGACATTTTTTGTTGGTTGGATTTTTTTTTTTGCACCATGACTAGGGAAGGTTGTTTTGCATTTTTCCCATCATGCATTGTAATGGCTTTAATTTCGATTATTTTTTTTATGGCAAGATTGAAGGTTTTTTTTTTGTATAATATCCACAAAGTTCTGTGACCGTGTCTGTTGACATTTTTTGTTGGTTGGATATTTTTTTTATGCACCATGACTGGGGAAGGTGGTTTTGCATTTTTCCCATCATGCTTTGTAATGGCTTTAATTTCGATTTTTTTTTTTTTATGGTAAGATTGAACGTTTTTTTTTTGTATAATATCCACAAAGTTCTGTGACCGTGTCTGTTGACATTTTTTGTTGGTTGGATTTTATTTTTTTTGCACCATTACTAGGGAAGGTTGTTTTGCATTTTTCCCATCATGCTTTGTAATGGCTTTAATTTCGATTGTTATTTTTTATGGTAAGATTGAAAGTTTTTTTTTGTATAATATCCACAAAGTTCTGTGACCGTGTCTGTTGACATTTTTTGTTGGTTGGATTTTATTTTTTTTGCACCATGACTAGGGAAGGTTGTTTTGCATTTTTCCCATCATGCTTTGTAATGGCTTTAATTTCATCCATCCATCCATCCATTTTCTACCGCTTAATCCCTTCGGGGTCGCGGGGGGCGCTGGAGCCTATCTCAGCTACAATCGGGCGGAAGGCGGGGTACACCCTGGACAAGTCGCCACCTCATCGCAGGGCCAACACAGATAGACAGACAACATTCACACTCACATCCACACACTAGGGCCAATTTAGTGTTGCCAATCAACCTATCCCCAGGTGCATGCTTTAATTTCGATTTTTTTTTTTTTTTAATGGTAAGATTGAACGTTGTTTTTTGTATAATATCCACAAAGTTCTGTGACCGTGTCTGTTGACATTTTTTGTTGGTTGGATTTGTATTTTTTTTTTTTTGCACCATGACTAGGGAATGTTGTTTGCATAGGGTTTTATAAATAAATTCTGCACAATCAGTACAAAACAAATGTTCATTGACCAGGCAGAACTCATGTTGACCACTCGATGGAGACAAAAGAGCAGCAACAAACTTCTTGAATTTTTAAAATGCATGTGGGCCAATTTTTTTTATTTATTTTTTTTGCACTATGACTAGGGAAGGTTGTTTGCATAGGGTTTTATAAATAAATTCTGCACAATCAGTACAAAACAAATGTTCATTTAAAATGCATGTGGGACAATTTTCAGACCATAATTTGGACACCGCCGACTTAAAGTAAGTGGGTCAAATAACTCTTGTCAATGAGTGTGGGGATAGTGAAACATGAGGCTTATGTACTTGCACGGGCTCTCTCCAAGTACCTTAGATTACCCAGTACAAAAACCTGATGGAGGACTTCTACGAGTCCAGGTATCAGGAGGCTGGCTGACTGGCATAGGCTCCGGCCCTTGATGTAATGGTTCCAGATGAGCCAACATAATGACAGCTTGCAATATGACGTGGAACCTCACATATGCAACCTGGGTAATGGCTTCTGGACTCTGATCTCCGAAGGCATGAATCACTTACTCTCCTATTCTTTCTGCACATACCAGTCTCATTATTTCCGCTACATGATTCAGCACTATTTATGGGCTGATTACACTCATTTTCTGTTCATTTAGGAACCAAAGGTCAGCGCTCCTCTTGATAATAGCCAATGAGATGCTGAGATCTTCGGGAAAAAATGGTCAATTTCACTCACTGGCATTTAATTACTACATTAAGAGCCTCTTTATCGCTAGGGATGTGAACCGTCCACATTTGAACTGATACGGTACCTAGGATTCGATACTTTTAGGTACTTTTGTGTGTGTTAATATTATAAATATAGTTTTTGATAATAAAATGTAATTTTTATTGCAACATTTAAATTAAAAAAAAGCTGATTATGATGACAGCTGTCCAGTTATCTTGTTTTATTATCACATTTCTAAGTCTCATTTGCAGGTGTGACACTAAGTTGCAATTACATTAGATGGCGGTAGCGTACAGTTTATGGTGTGTCGGTCAGTTCGGTCTTTGCTGTCCGTTGCGCTCTAAAAAGTGTTCGTAAATACACCGAAACATTCCGTGGCGTTTTTTTGCTGATTGGGTCCATCACGACGACTTCCGTTTTGTTTGATCAGCCGTTTGACTGCCGTGTCACAGGCGTTGTTTGGAAAACAATTAATGTGAGGAAAATGAACATTTATAAAATATTTCTGTGTAAATAATGCATATCACAACGTATATATCTGCTGTGGTTTACACGTGGAAAAACATGTTTTTCTTTTAAAATTGAGTGGATGCTGCTTATCCCCTACGTAGTCCGACTTAACGGTACCAGTTTTAGGGACTTGTGTGTGTGTTGATAATATAAATATTGTTTTTGATAATACAATTGCATTTTTTTTGCAACATTTAATACTGTAAGTATTGTACTTATTACGCGCCAGCTGTTTGATTCTGTCGTTGCGGCCTAAAACGTGTTAATACTGATTCTGTCGTTGCGGCCTAAAACGTGTTAATACTGTAAGTATTGTACTTATTATGCGGCAGCTGTTTGATTCTGTCGTTGCGCCCCAAAACGTGTCATTACTGTAAGTATTGTACTTATCAACTGCCAGTTGTTTGATTCTATTGGTGCGCCCTAAAACGTGTTAATACTGTAAGTATTGTACTTATTAGGCGCCAGATGTTTGATTCTATTGGTGCGGCCTAAAACGTGTTAATACTGTAAGTATTGTACTTATTACGCGGCAGCTGTTTGATTCTGTCGTTGCGGCCTAAAACGTGTTAATACTGTAAGTATTGTACTTATTAAGCACCAGCTGTTTGATTATGTTGTTGCGCCCTAAAACGCGTTAATACTGTAAGTATTGTACTTATTATGCGGCAGCTGTTTGATTCTGTCGTTGCACCCTAAAACGTGTTAATGATGTAAGTATTGTACTTATTACGCGCCAGACGTTTGATTCTGTCGTTGCGCCCTAAAAACTGTTAATACTGTAAGTATTGTACTTATTACGCGCAAGCCCTTTGATTTATCGTTGAGGCCTAAAACGTGTTAATACTGTAAGTATTGTACTTATTACGCGCCAGCTGTTTGATTCTGTCGTTGCGCCCTAAAAACTGTTAATACTGTAAGTATTGTACTTATTACGCGCAAGCCCTTTGATTTATCGTTGAGGCCTAAAACGTGTTAATACTGTAAGTATTGTACTTATTACGCGCCAGCTGTTTGATTCTGTCGTTGCGCCCTAAAACGTGTTAATACTGTAAGTATTGTACTTATTACGCGGCAGCTGTTTGATTCTGTCGTTGCGCCCTAAAACGTGTTAATACTGTAAGTATTGTACTTATTACGCGCCAACTGTTTGATTCTGTCGTTGCGCCCCAAAACGTGTTATTACCGTAAGTATTGTACTTATTAACCACCAGCTGTTTGATTCGGTCGTTGCGCCCTAAAACGTGTTAATACTGTAAGTATTGTACTTATTACGCGCCAACTGTTTGATTCTGTCGTTGCGCCCCAAAACGTGTTATTAGCGTAAGTATTGTACTTATTAACCACCAGCTGTTTGATTCGGCCGTTGCGCCCTAAAACGTGTTAATACCGTAAGTATTGTACTTATTACGCGCCAGCTGTTTGATTCTGTCGTTGCGCCCTAAAACATGTTAATACTGTAAGTATTGTACTTATTAGGCGCCAGACGTTTGATTCTATCGGTGCGGCCTAAAACGTGTTAATACTGTAAGTATTGTACTTATTAACCACCAGCTGTTTGATTCGGTCGTTGCGCCCTAAAACGTGTTAATATTGTAAGTATTGTACTTATCAACTGCCAGCTGTTTGATTCGGCCGTTGCGCCCTAAAACGTGTTAATATTGTAAGTATTGTACTTATTACGCACCAGACGTTTGATTATATCGTTGCGGCCTAAAACGTGTTAATACTGTAAGTATTGTACTTATTACGCGCCAGACGTTTGAGTCTGTTGTTGCGCCCTAAAATGTGTTAATACTGTAAGTATTGTACTTATTACGCGCCAACTGTTTGATTCTGTCGTTGCGCCCCAAAACGTGTTATTACCGTAAGTATTGTACTTATTAACCACCAGCTGTTTGATTTGGTCGTTGCGGCCTAAAACGTGTTAATACTGTAAGTATTGTACTTATTACGCGCCAGACGTTTGATTATATCGTTGCACCCTAAAATGTGTTAATACTGTAAGTGTTGTACTTATTACGCGCCAGCTGTTTGATTCTGTCGTTGCGCCATAAAACGTGTTAATACTGTAAGTATTGTACTTATTACGCGGCAGCTGTTTGATTCTGTCGTTGCGCCCTAAAACGTGTTAATACTGTAAGTATTGTACTTATTATGCGCCAGATGTTTGATTCTATCGGCTGCGCCATAAAATGTGTTAATACTGTAAGTATTGTACTTATTATGCGGAAGCTGTTTGATTCTGTCGTTGCGCCCTAAAACGTGTTAATGCTGTAAGTATTGTACTTATTATGCGCCACCTGTTTGATTCCGTTGTTGCGCCCTAAAACGTGTTAATACGGTAAGTATTGTACTCATTACACGCCAGCTGTTTGATTGTATCGTGCATCTTAGTTGTAGTTTTCACTGTAGTTGAAATTGCCATGTAAAATCGCTAATTAGTAGCATGTCAATAGCAAAGCCAATGTTTATTAGCATCAAGCTAGCACATTTTAAGACAAGTGGAGTCTTACTTTACTTACGTTGGAGCATTTTGAGTTTTTTGGAACTGCTTTGTTGCCATTGAAAAGTGCAACGTTGTGTTTGTCAATAAATGGCAGACATTCATACGTCAACAGAAGAGGAAATGGCAGGAAGACCTTCATGAATACTTACATAGATTCTGTGCTATCTTGGGATCCAGCACCTTCAGCTGTTTGATTCGCTTCTTAATTAATTTCTTATCATCGAGATCCTCCTCTTCTCTTTTTGCTGATGGAAAAAAAAAAGGGGGGGGGGGGAAAGGTGATTATTAGCAATGCATCAAGTGTGAAGAATTGCACTTGTGAAGGATTATTTTACTACAGACGTATGCATAATTGTATATTTTACAAGATCACACTGTTCAAACCCAGAGGCACGTTGTTTCATCAAAAAAACATGCTTTTTTTTTAATTTCAATACCAGAAAATAATAATTAAAAGGCTGACAATGATTTATGAACACCAATAAACAATTAAAGCTGCAAGCAGCATTGGTCGGGCCCGCGTATTTGGCAGGTGCTAGTCCTAAGTGTCCCAATACTTTTGTCAAGTTGTAGTCCCAAGTGTCCCAATACCTTTGTCCAGTTTTCGGCCTAAGTGTCCCAATACTTTTGTCCAGTTTTCGGCCTAAGTGTCCCAATACTTTTGGCAAGTTGTGGTCCTAAGTGTCCCAAGACTTTTGTCAAGTTGTAGTCCCAAGTGTCCCAATACTTTTGGCAAGTTTTCGGCCTAAGTGTCCCAATACTTTTGTCCAGTTTTAGTCCCAAGTGTCCCAATACTTTTGGCAAGTTGTGGTCCTAAGTGTCCCAATACTTTTGTCAAGTTGTAGTCCCAAGTGTCCCAATACTTTTGTCCAGTTTTAGTCCCAAGTGTCCCAATACTTTTGGCAAGTTGTAGTCCTAAGTGTCCCAATACTTTTGTCAAGTTGGAGTCCCAAGTGTCCCAATACTTTTGTCCAGTTTTAGTCCCAAGTGTCCCAATACTTTTGGCAAGTTGTAGTCCTAAGTGTCCCAATACTTTGGCCGGTGGTAGTCATAAGTGTCCCAAGACTTTTGTCCAGTTTTAGTCCCAAGTGTCCCAATACTTTTGGCAAGTTGTAGTCCTAAGTGTCCCAATACTTTTGTCAAGTTGGAGTCCCAAGTGTCCCAATACTTTTGTCCAGTTTTCGGCCTAAGTGTCCCAATACTTTTGTCCAGTTTTCGGCCTAAGTGTCCCAATACTTTTGTCCGGTGGTAGTCATAAGTGTCCCAAGACTTTTGTTTAGTGTACCTACCTTGTCTGCATTGTGTGGGCACGCTGGTGCTTCCTGCTTTTAAGCAGCCATCTTAAAAAAAACAGCAGCGCAGCAGCATCAGCGCAGCGGGTCTTTGAAGGGTCATAAAATCAAAACCGGAGCAGGCATTAAAAAGCTGTACCGTTATTTTATACACAAGGGTTTAATCTCTCTCCTGTGTTAGTTTGAAGCCGAAACGACAAACGCGCTCAGAGGAGATAGATTTTGAAGAAAGGTGACCGTTTTTTACAAAAATTTTGTTTTGAAGGGGGAATAGCAAACTTCCTGTTGATTTTTGCTGGGGGTTGTCAATTTATGAAATGTAGGTGTAAGTGAGACCGACATAGAGGTTTTTGTTTCATGTCTCTCCGACCTTCCCAGTGGGAGTTACAGGCAGTTTTGTCAGTTTTTTCATCCGAGGAGCAGTTCTTAGTGCGTTTTATTAAAACAGTTCTTTGTGCGTATTATTAAAAAATTGCGCTAGAGCACAATTTTGAGATTTGGGGTTAGGTTTTTTTTATTAGATCACACTTTTTGCCAGTCCTGATGTGTGCGTTCAGTTTGGTGAGTTTTGAAGCATGTTAAGGGGGTCAAATTACAGAGGCAAAAGTGACTGTTTTTAGTACTTTTTTTGTCTTGAAGGGGGAATTGCCAACTTCCTGTTGATTTTAGCCCAAGAATGTACCATTATGAAATGTAGGTCTAAGTCAGACCTACATAGAGGTTTTTGTTTCATGTCTTTCCGACCTTCCTAGTGGGAGTTACAGGCAGTCTAGTTTTTTTTTTTTCCTAGGGGGCGCTAGAGCGCAATTTTGAGTTTTGTGGTTCGGTTTTTCTAAAAAAAGGCAATTTTCGCAGGTCCTGATGTGTGGGTCAAATATGGTGAGTTTTGAGTTGAGTTATGTGGGAGTCCTTATGCTATGGGCCATGCGGGCCCTAATTAAATGGGTGCTGATATTTATCAGTGCCTTCAGGATTTTATATTTTTGTCTTTTTTGGTGCTCTTTCTGTCCAGAAATGCCTCAAATTGAGGCAGCTTTGAAATCACACATATGTTGTGTGACATCGTGCACAAAAGTGCACTTTATTTGTTTTAAACTATTGTAGTGGCGTTCTGTACAAAAAGTGCACTTTAATTAGGGCCCGCATGGCCCATTGCATAAGGACTCCTTATGCAATGGGACATAAGGACCTATTGAATTTGTAAGGTTTTATTCTTTATTCTTCCACCGCCACATTAAACTGTAATTTGACCCACTTAACATGCTTCAAAACTCACCATATTTGAGTCAAGGACCTGCGAAAATTGCCTTTTAAAAAAAAAAAACGAACCACAAAACTCAAAATTGCGCTCTAGCGCCCCCTAGGGAAAAAAAAAAACTAGACTGCCTGTAACTCCCACTAGGAAGGTCGGAGAGACATGAAACAAAAACCTCTATGTAGGTCTGACTTAGACCTACATTTCATAATGGTACATTCTCAGGCTAAATTCAACAGGAAGTTGGCAATTCCCCCTTCAAGACAAAAAAGTACTAAAAACAGTCACTTTTGCCTCTTTTGAGCTGTAATTTGACCCCCTTAACATGCTTCAAAACTCACCATATTTGACCCACACATCAGGACCTGCGAAAATTGCCTTTTTAAAAAAAAAACCGAACCACAAAACTCAAAATTGCGCTCTAGCGCCCCCTAAGAAAAAAAAAAACTAGACTGCCTGTAACTCCCACTAGGAAGGTCGGAGAGACATGAAACAAAAACCTCTATGTAGGTCTGACTTAGACCTACATTTCATAATAGTACATTCTCGGGCTAAAATCAACAGGAAGTTGGCAATTCCCCCTTCAAGACAAAAAAAGTACTAAAAACAGACACTTTTGCCTCTTTGAGCTATAATTTGACCCCCTTAACATGCTTCAAAACTCACCAAACTGAACGCACACATCAGGACTGGCAAAAATTGTGATCTAATAGAAAAAACCTAACCCCAAATCTCAAAATTGTGCTCTAGCGCAATTTTTTAATAAAACGCACAAAAAACTGCTCCTCGGATGAAAAAACTGACAAAACTGCCTGTAACTCCCACTGGGAAGGTCGGAGAGACATGAAACAAAAACCTCTATGTAGGTCTGACTTAGACCTACATTTCATAATGTACATTCTCGGGCTAAAATCAACAGGAAGTTGGCAATTCCCCCTTCAAGACAAAAAAGTACTAAAAACAGTCACTTTTGCCTCTTTGAGCTGTAATTCGACCCCCTTAACATGCTTCAAAACTCACCAAACTGAACGCACACATGAGGACCTGCGAAAATTGCCTTTTAAAAAAAAAAAACGAACAACAAAACTCAAAATTGCACTCTAGCGCCCCCTAGGAAAAAAACAAAAAACTAGACTGCCTGTAACTCCCACTAGGAAGGTCGGAAAGACATGAAACAAAAACCTCTATGTAGGTCTGACTTAGACCTACATTTCATAATAGTACATTCTCGGGCTAAAATCAACAGGAAGTTGGCAATTCCCCCTTCAAGACAAAAAAAGTACTTAAAAACAGTCACTTTTGCCTCTTTGAGCTGTAATTTGACCCTCTTAACATGCTTCAAAACTCACCAAATTGAACGCACACATCAGGACTGGCAAAAATTGTGATCTAATAAAAAAAACCTAACCCCAAATCTCAAAATTGTGCTCTAGCGCAATTTTTTAATAAAACGCACAAAAAACTGCTCCTCGGATGAAAAAACGGACAAAACTGCCTGTAACTCCCACTGGGAAGGTCGGAGAGACATGAAACAAAAAGGTCTCACTTAGACCTACATTTCATAAATTGACAACCCCCAGCAAAAATCAACAGGAAGTTTGCTATTCCCCCTTCAAAACAACATTTGTGTAAAAACCGGTCACCTTTCTTCAAGATCTATCTCCTCTGAGCGCGTTTGTCGTTTCGCCTTCAAACTAACACAGGAGAGAGATTGAACCCTTGTGATTACAATGACAGAAGCGCTTTTTTTTTTTCTAACTGCTCCGGTTTTGATTTTATGACCCTTCAAAGACCCGCTGCGCTGCTGTTTTTTTAAGATGGCTGCTTAAAAGCATGAAGCACCAACGTGCCCACACAATGCAGACAATGTAGGTACACTAGACAAAAGTCTTGGGACACTTCAGACTAAAAGTAGCCAAAAGTATTGGGACACTTATGACTATCACTGGACAAAAGTATTGGGACATTTAGGACTAGCACCTGCCAAATATGCGGGCCCGACCAATGCTGCTTGCAGCTTTAATTTAGTGTTGTTTTGATATGTCATCTTAGTGTCTTTATGCACAAAAGTGCACTTTTAATAGCTTGTTTTAAAATGTCTCTGACAATCTTGCACTTTCTGTTATGGAAATGACATGAATGTTTGTGCCACTGCTTAATAACTGTGTAATAAATACACTTTTAGTTGCGATTTCCCTCTCTGCATGAAAGTTTAAAAGTAGCATATATTAATGCAGTATGAAGAAGAATGTTTTAATGTAGACACATAGAATCATCATACTGCTGTGATTATATGCATCAAGTGTTCGTTCAAGGCTAAGGCAAGATATGGAGATATATATATCGTGTATCGTGACATGGCCTAAAAATATCGTGATATTAATAAAAGGCCGTATCGCCCAGCCCTACTTGACATATTACAGTTGTCTGTTCAACATCTTCCCGCTTGAAGCCATTCAAGGCTAAGGCAAAATATCAAGATATATAGACCTAGGGCCGTATCGCCCGGCCCTAGGTTACAGTGAGCGTGGATATTTGATCTATTGTTGGACATTGTGACAACGAGCACACACAACTACCACACACACACCATGTACAGTACACTGACACGGGTGGACTTACGTGGCTCCTCGCTTGTTGTGCTCTCGTCACATTCTTGTGAATGTGTAAGGGCAGCAGATAAACAAAGAAAGAGAAATACAAAGAAAAAATGAAATGTCTATTTTATTTATTTAAAACATTTTTTTGCAGTGGGACATACGTTAATGCAGTGGTTCTCAAACTTTTTTTGTCATCCCCCACTTTGGACAAGGGGGAGTTTTCAAGCCCCACCTGCCCCCATCGCCCCAACAGAGCGCTAATGCCAAGCTTTAACATTTTCAAATTTATTGAACATCAAGTTGTATACGTTCAAGCTCAATAACATAAAATAACATCAAGTTCAATAATAAATAAAATAACTGTGCAGCTGTGGTATAACTTGCATCAAGTTCAATAATAAATAAAATAACTTCCATCAAGTTTAATAAATAAAACAAGTGTTATAACTTGCATCAAGTTCAATAATAAATCAAAAAAAGGGTTATAACTTGCATCACGTTCAATAATAAATAAAAAAAAGTGTTATAACTTGCATCAAGTTCAATAATAAATCAAATAAAAGTGTTATAACTTGCATCAAGTTCCATAATAAATCAAATAACTTGCATCAAGTTCAATAATAAATCAAAAAAAGTGTTATAACTTGCATCAAGTTCAAAAATAAATTAAAAAAAAGTGTTATAACTTGCATCACGTTCAATAATAAATCAAAAAAAGTGTTATAACTTGCATTAAGTTCAATAATAAATCAAATAAAAGTCTTATAACTTGCATCAAGTTCAATAATAAATCAAATAAAAGTGTTATAACTTCCATCAAGTTCAATAATAAATCAAATAACTTGCATCAAGTTCAATAATAAATAAAACAAGTGTTATAACTTGCTCACGTTCAATAATAAATCAAAAAAAGTGTTATAACTTGCATCAAGTTCAATAATAAATAAAACAAAAGTGTTATAACTTGCATCAAGTTCAATAATAAATCAAATAACTTGCATCAAGTTAAAAAATAAATCAAATAAAAGTGCCACTTTGCAATCTTCGCAAAAAAAAAAAAGGAGGAGCTATGCATTTGGCAAGACAGGGCAAGTGACAGCCCTTTTCCCCAGGAGAGCCACCTTGCTTCACTGTGAAACAGCACGGCTGTATGATCAGCTCCCATTTCCTCACACAGTGCAGAGAACAGTCGCACTTTCAGTGGTCGTGTTTTGATCTAATCTACCGCGCTCACAACATGTTAAAACCTAATTGAGTTCGGGGCTGAGCTGTTTCCCGGTGAATGACACAGTGTGTGCCCGTCAGATTTTTGTTCCTCTGCAGGCGCTGGCTCTGGCTCGACGACCTTTGAGGTGCGAGTCACAAATGTATATATTTGTGTAATTGTGATCCACACATTAGCCTGTTACCCATCCGCGCGAAAGTTTGTTCCGCTTAGCCCCGCCCCCATTAGTTACTGTTGCTATGTCTGTCAAACTTTCGCTCCTACCGAGAAATATAAAGCCTACAGTAAAAATAAGTACCGGTAATTTCCATTTATTTATATAGCGGATTTCACAGACAGAATCACAAAGTGATTTACAGTGTGTATAGAAAATGAAAGCATAGTAAAAAAAATAATCTAAGAATATAATAATAAAAAAAAAATTTTAAGTGAAATTTCCTCCCGTTCCTCGCGCCCCACCTGTCATGTCTCTATTCCCCACCAGTGGGGCGCGCCCCACACTTTGAGAAACGCTGCGTTAATGACACTAAGATGATAAGCAGTCAGTGGACAAATTGAACAAACAAAATGAAAAAAAGCAACATGATGCTTTTTTTCCCGTACGCTTTGTACCCTGCGGCTTATAAAACGACGCGGCTAATTTATGGGTTTTTTTCTTGGCAAACAGTTTTCCTAAAAAACACATGCAAAGAGACAGAAAATGTGTGTTATTGTTTGTGCTGTGGCGCCATCTTTTGGACGAGTTGGCTCACTGCAGGTTGCTGCTTTGAACCGGAAGTAGAAGTGTCTTTCTGTCTTCCAGTCGTCCGTAGCGGTTCTACTCTTAGGAATTCTTCGTTCATTACCCCAAGCCAAGAGTGTAAGTTCCATTAAGTAATTATATATAATTATTGTGTAAGGCGTGGTATTGTTCGTGCTTTGCAGTGTCCTTCGACTGGAAGTACAAATGCCGTTCCGTCTTCGAGTCATCAGTAGCGTTTTTACTCGTTTGGATCTTTAATCACTCCAAGCTACGTTTGTAGGTTAGAGACAGAAAATGTGTGTTATTGTTTGTGCTGTGGCGCCATCTTTTGGACGAGTTGGCTCACTGCAGTGCTGCTTTGAACCGGAAGTAGAAGTGTCGTTCTGTCTTCCGGTCGTCCGTAGCGGTTGTACTCGTAGGGATTCTTCGTTCATTACCCCCAAGCCAAGATTGTAAGTTCTATTAAGTGATTATATATAATTATTGTGTAAGGCGTGGTATTGTTCGTGCTTTGCAGTGTCCTTCGACCGGAAGTACAAATGCCGTTCCGTCTTCGAGTCATCGGTAGCGTTTTTACTCGTTTGGATCTTTAATCACTCCAAGCTACGTTTGTAGGTTAGAGACAGAAAATGTGTGTTATTGTTTGTGCTGTGGCGCCATCTTTTGGACGAGTTGGCTCACTGCAGTGCTGCTTTGAACCGGAAGTAGAAGTGTCGTTCTGTCTTTTAGTCGTCCGTAGCGGTTCTACTCGTAGGGATTCTTCGTTCATTACCCCAAGCCAAGTTTGTAAGTTCTATTAAGTAATTATACATAATTATTGTGTAAGGCGTGGTATTGTTCGTGCTTTGCAGTGTCCTTCGACCGGAAGTACAAATGCCGTTCCGTCTTCGAGTCATCGGCAGCGTTTTTACTCGTTTGGATCTTTAATCACTCCAAGCTACGTTTGTAGGTTTTACAATATAACTAAAACAATTCCTACTCGCTAAACCGCCCCATGTGTGATGTCTGTAGGAGTGTGTTCGAGCAAATTTGTTTGTAATGTAGTGAAGCTAGCGTCATTAGCATTTGCTAATACGCTAAGACGTTTACGAGTGTATGTGTCAGTATTATTAACTTACAAAATAAAAAAAATTTTGTTTTGTTTCAGTTTCGTAAATACACCAGTGTTAGAATAATTATGTGTACGTTATCACACGACCCTTATGCTTGAAGGCCGTTGCTATAGTTATTATCAATTGTTGCTGAAGTTGTACTTTTCTATCCGTGCAAAGGGACAACAGTCGTCTCTTATCAGTGTTTGTGTCCAGAACATCGAGTACCGTGACGCAGACAAAGCAGAGACAGGGCGATACCACGAGTGTCAGCACATTTGCGTTT
>NC_084562.2:24295000-24320000 GCF_033978685.3 Nerophis lumbriciformis
TGCAAATGAAATCTCTATTTTTTTTTTGTTTGTAATGTGCTTAAGGCCGATGACAAAGGAGTCAGGGACCACAGATGGCCCCTGTGCCGCATTTTGGGCAACCCAGCTGTAGACCCCTGTGCCGCATTTTGGGCAACCCAGCTGTAGAAGCTAACTGTTAATGGCCACTATAGTCTTAGTAGCGTAGTGTATTTGTTCATCCTATGCTCACATATGGCTTGTCTTACGTCAGCTCCGGAAGTCGTAAAATCAGCTGTTCACCTGGCGGGTTTTTTCGGGGATAAATACGGAAGTCCTTCTTTATCATGTTTCATCATATATTGCTGCCTTTGCACCTGTCAATGTTTACTTTTGTATGCACATTAAATCAACAAATAATCCTGACTTTGGAGCAATGTTCACGGACTCAGACAGAAGGTACTTCTCCTTCTCGATGTCTCAATAAGGGTAGCAATACAAGAACACACACACATACACACTTTTGTATTTGTTACCTTCTTGAGACCTCCGAATAATGCCGACTTCTATAGGACCAGCCTTTCTAGATATATAAAGAAGTGTATTTACAACATTAATAATATATACATACTATGCAAATATAAAAAAGCTTGTTGTGAAAAATGAGTTGGAATTTCACAAGAAAAAGGTCATAATTTCACAAGAAAAACTTAGAATTTTGGCAGTATTATAATAAAAGTTGTAATTTTACTCAACGCAAGTCAAAATTTTACAAGAAAAACTGAACATTTTTGCAATATTATGATAAAAGTTGGAATTTTACTCAATAACAGTCGTAATTTTACAAGAAAAAGCTTAACATTTTGGCAATTTTATGGAAAGAGTCGTCATTTTACTCGACAAATGTCACAATTGTAGAAGAACACTTTAAAATGTTGGCAATATTATAATAATAATCGGAATTCTGCTTGGCAAAATTATGACAAAACTCATAATTTTACTCAAAAAAATTCCCTATTTTACAAGAACAACAAAAACATTGGCAATATTGTGATACAAGTCAGAATTTTATATGACAAATGTCACCATTTTGCATTAGAAAAGTAATAATTTTACATTTTAAAAAAATGACATTAAATTTTACGAGAAAATATTGCAATATTACAGAAACAGAAAGAATATGAGAAATTGTTCCCAATTTTATAAGAAAAAAAGTCGACACATTGTGAGAAAAAGACTGCTTTTAGTTAATTCTTTTTTAATTGGTTTTGTTTGTAATTGTTTTTTAATCTTCATTATTTACTTGAAGTTATTACAGTAGGTCTCTATATACATATTTATTTATTTTTTTTAAATTAATTTTGGCCAAATGGGGCGCATTTCAATTTCTTACACACACTTGTTATTTCATATGTTGGCCAGAGGGGAAGCAGGTCGAATTTTTACACACACTTGTTATTTCATACGTTGGCCAGAGAGGGAACACTTTTAAAACCGGCACAGTCAATTTGAAAAATCCCTCCTTTTTGGGACCACCCTCATTTTGATATAGTTCACCACCAGGGGTGCAAATGAGATCTCTATTTTTTTGTTTTTTTTATAATGTGCTTAAAGCCGATGACAAAGGAGTCAGGGACCACAGATGGCCCCTGTGCCGCACTTTGGGTAACCCAGCTGTAGAAGCTAACTGTTAATGGCCACTATAGTCTTAGTAGCGTAGTGTATTTGTTCATCCTACGGTCACATATAGGACGCGGGTTGTCTTACGTAAGCACCGGAAGTCGTAAAATCAGCTGCTCACCTGGCGGGTTTTTTCGGGGATAAATAGAGAAGTCCTTCTTTATCTTGTTTTATCGTATATTGCTGTCTTTGCACCTGTCAATGTTTACTTTTGTAAGCACATTAAATCAACAAATAATCCTGACTTTGGAGCAATGTTCACGGACTCAGACGGAAGGTACTTCTCCTTCTTAGTGTCTCAAGAAGGGTAGCAATACAAGAACACACACACACACACACTTTTGTATTTGTTACCTTCTTGAGACCTCCGAATAATGCCGACTTCTATAGAACCACCCTTTCTAGATATATAAAGAAGTGTATTTACAACATTAACAATATATGCATACTATGCAAATATAAAAAAGCTTGTTGTGAAAAATGAGTTGGAATTTCACAAGAAAAAGGTCTCAATTTCACAAGAAAAATTAGAATTTTGGCAGTATTATAATAAAAGTCGTAATTTTACTCAACGCAAGTCAACATTTTACAAGAAAAACTGAACATTTTTGCAATATTATGATAAAAGTTGGAATTTTACTCAATAATAGTCGTAATTTTACAAGAAAAAGCTTACATTTTGGCAATTTATGAAAAGAGTCATAATTTTACTCGACAAACGTCACAATTGTATAAGAAAACTTTAAAATGTTGGCAATTTTATAATAATAATCGGAATTTTGCTTGGCAAAATTATGACAAAACTCATAATTTTACTCAAAAAAAATTCCCTATTTTACAAGAACAACAAAAACATTGACAATATTGTGATAAAAGTCAGAATTTTATATGACAAATGTCACCATTTTGCATTAGAAAAGTAATAATTTTACATTTAAAAAAAATTACATTAAATTTTACGAGAAAATATTGCAATATTACAGAAACAGAAAGAATATGAGAAATTGTTCCCAATTTTATAAGAAAAAAAGTCGACACATTGTGAGAAAAAGACTGCTTTTAGTTTATTATTTTTTTTATTTTTTTGTTTGTAATTGGTTTTTAATCTTCATTATTTACTTGAAGTTATTACAGTAGGTCTCTATATACATATTTATTTTTTTAAATACATTTTGGCCAAATGGGGCGCATTTCAATTTCTTACACACACTTGTTATTTCATATGTTGGCCAGAGAGGGAACACTTTTAAAACCGACACAGTCAACTTGAAAAATCCCTCCTTTTTGGGACCACCCTCATTTTGATAGATTTCACCACCAGGGGTGCAAATGAGATCTCTATTTTTTATATAGGACGCGGGTTGTCTTACGTAAGCACCGGAAGTCGTAAAATCAGCTGCTCACCTGGTGGTTTTCTTCGGGGATAAATAGGGAAGTCCTTCTTTATCATGTTTTATCATATATTGCTGCCTTTGCAACTGTCAATGTTTACTTTTGTATGCACATTAAATCAACAAAAAATCCTGACTTTGGAGCAATGTTCACGGACTCAGACAAAAGGTACTTCTCCTTCTTAGTGTCTCAAGAAGGGTAGCAATACAAGAACACACACACACACACACTTTTGTATTTGTTACCTTCTTGAGACCTCCGAATAATGCCGACTTCTATAGGACCACCCTTTCTAGATATATAAAGAAGTGTATTTACAACATTAATAATATATACATACTATGCAAATATAAAAAAGCTTGTTGTGAAAAATGAGTTGGAATTTCACAAGAAAAAGGTCACAATTTCACAAGAAAAACTTAGAATTTTGGCAGTATTATAATAAAAGTTGTAATTTTACTCAACGCAAGTCAACATTTTACAAGAAAAACTGAACATTTTTGCAATACTATGATAAAAGTTGGAATTTTACTCAATAATAGTCGTAATTTTACAAGAAAAAGCTTAACATTTTGGCAATTTTATGAAAAGAGTCATTTTACTCGACAAATGTCACAATTGTATAAGAAAACTTTAAAATGTTGGCAATATTATAATAATAATTGGAATTTTGCTTGGCAAAATTATGACAAAACTCATAATTTTACTCAAAAAAATTTCCCTATTTTACAAGAACAACAAAAACATTGGCAATATTGTGATAAAAGTCAGAATTTTATATGACAAATGTCACCATTTTGCATTAAAAAAGTAATAATTTTACATTTTAAAAAAATGACATTAAATTTTACGAGAAAATATTGCAATATTACAGAAACAGAAAGAATATGAGAAATTGTTCCCAATTTTATAAGAAAAAAAGTCGACACATTGTGAGAAAAAGACTGCTTTTAGTTTATTATTTTTTTTATTTTTTTGTTTGTAATTGGTTTTTAATCTTCATTATTTACTTGAAGTTATTACAGTAGGTCTCTATATACATATTTATTTTTTTAAATACATTTTGGCCAAATGGGGCGCATTTCAATTTCTTACACACACTTGTTATTTCATATGTTGGCCAGAGAGGGAACACTTTTAAAACCGACACAGTCAACTTGAAAAATCCCTCCTTTTTGGGACCACCCTCATTTTGATAGATTTCACCACCAGGGGTGCAAATGAGATCTCTATTTTTTATATAGGACGCGGGTTGTCTTACGTAAGCACCGGAAGTCGTAAAATCAGCTGCTCACCTGGTAGGTTTTTTTCCGGGATAAATAGGGAAGTCCTTCTTTATCATGTTTTATCATATATTGCTGTCTTTGCACCTGTCAATGTTTACTTTTGTATGCACATTAAATCAACAAAAAATCCTGACTTTGGAGCAATGTTCACGGACTCTAGTATTTGGCTCTATATTAGATGCAATGGTTTTCCGTATTGGGACCATGATTTCGGTCCTAACTTGTTCACCGGTCCTCATATGGAAGATATTTTTCCTTCTTGATGTCTCAAGAAGGGTAGAAATACAAGAACACACACACACACACAACCCCAACATGGCAGTACCCACAAGGCTGTATCAGTGAGTTGCAAAGTGAAAGCACTAAAAGGGAATGGCGGATGAAATAAACTGCCGCGAAAGAGCAGGGACTGATGCTGTGCATGACAGACGGGCGACTAACACCTCCACTCTCCACGCCACCCTTACCGAAACAGAAAACACATGAAGGAACACACGCAGACACGTCATTCTCCCGTGCAAGACTTCATCTCATTCTAACTTATCAAAGTGGATTCTAACCAAACCATACGCTTTGACAAGAACAACATTCCTTCCATGTTGGATTAGAACAGTATTTCCATCACAGGTGTCGAACCCACGACATCATTTTACCTGGCCTGCAAACACCTGGAAATATGTGTCATTAAAGTACTTCATATTTACTCACTAAATGTAATGGATTTTTTTTCAATCTGACAGAATCAATGTATGTACTGCTTCAAATTGCATACATTTTAAACTTTAAAAGTATCCAATTTTGAAACAAATATTAAATAAAAATACTTAACTTTACCCCTTCTTAAAGAGAGGAACCACCACCCCGGTCTGCCAATCCAGTGGTATCGTCCACGCGATGTCCTCTGTTTAAGAAGGGGAACCGGAGGGTGTGTTCTAACTATCGTGGGATCATTCAGGTCTATTCAGGTGTACTGGAGAGGAGGCTACGCCGGTATAGTCGAACCTCGGATTCAGGAGGAACAGTGTGGCTTTCGTACTGGTCGTGGAACTGTGGACCAGCTCTATACTCTCGGCAGAGTCCTTGAGGGTGCATGGGAGTTTGCCCAACCAGTCTACATGTGCTTTGTGGACTTGGAGAAGGCATTGGACCGTGTCCCTCGGGAAGTCCTGTGGGGAGTGCTCAGAGAGTATGGGGTATCGGACTGTCTGATTGTGGCGGTCCGCTCCCTGTATGATCAGTGTCAGAGCTTGGTCCGCATTGCCGGTAGTAAGTCGGACACGTTTCCAATGAGGGTTGGACTGCCCTTTGTCACCGATTCTGTTCATAACTTTTATGGACATAATTTCTAGGCGTAGTCAAGGCGTTGAGGGGATCTGGTTTGGTGGCTGCAGGATTAGGTCTCTGCTTTTTGCAGATGATGTGGTCCTGATGGCTTCATCTGGCCAGGATCTTCAGCTCTCGCTGGATCGGTTCGCAGCCGAGTGTGAAGCGACTGGGATGAGAATCAGCACCTCCAAGTCCGAGTCCATGGTTCTCGCCTGGAAAAGGGTGGAGTGCCATCTCCGGGTTGGGGAGGAGATTATGCCCCAAGTGGAGGAGTTCAAGTACCTCGGAGTCTTGTTCACGAGTGAGGGAAGAGTGGATCGTGAGATCGACAGGCGGATCGGTGCGGCGTCTTCAGTAATGCGGACGCTGTATCGATCCGTTGTGGTGAAGAAGGAGCTGAGCCGGAAGGCAAAGCTCTCAATTTACCGGTCAATCTACGTTCCCATCCTCACCTATGGTCATGAGCTTTGGGTTATGACCGAAAGGACAAGATCACGGGTACAAGCGGCCGAAATGAGTTTCCTCCGCCGGGTGGCGGGTCTCTCCCTTAGAGATAGGGTGAGAAGCTCTGCCATCCGGGGGGAGCTCAAAGTAAAGCCGCTGCTCCTCCACATCGAGAGGAGCCAGATGAGGTAGTTCGGGCATCTGGTCAGGATGCCACCCGAACGCCTCCCTAGGGAGGTGTTTAGGGCACCTCCGACCGGTAGGAGGCCGCGGGGAAGACCCAGGACACGTTGGGAAGACTATGTCTCCCGGCTGGCCTGGGAACACCTCGGGGTCCCACAGGAAGAGCTGGACGAAGTGGCTGGGGAGAGGGAAATCCGGGCTTCCCTGCTTAGGCTGCTGCCCCCGCGACCCGACCTCGGATAAGCGGAAGAAGATGGATGGATGGATAGACTTTAAAAAAGTAGTTTTATACTTGTGAGTGTTGATGACACAGCTTTGCAACAGTTGATATTCTAGTTTCAAGCATGTTTTACTCAATATAGGTCATTAAATCTCAGCAACAAGCTGTAATATCTTACTGAGATCATTTAGGACCAAAACACTTAAAAGAAGTAAAACACTGACATAAAATCTGCTTAGTGAGAAGAATTATCTTATCAGACAGAAAATAAGCAAATATCACCCTTATTTGACATATTTCATCTTACTTAGATTTCAGTTTTTGCAGTGCATATAGTAGCACAGTTATTAGTGAGAATATACGTATTTTAAGGTATTTTTGGGTTCATTGATGTTAGCTAATTTTACTTGTTTTGGAAAGTCTTGACAAGCCACATGTTCTTGTTCTATTGGCAGATCATTTTGCTTAGTTCAGGGGTCGGCAACCCGCGGCTCCGGAGCCGCATGCGGCTCTTCGATCACTCTGATGCGGCTCAGCAGCTTACTTGCTGAACCCCCCAATTTTCCCGTGAAACTTCCGGATTTCAGTGCCTCTCGCAGAAAACTCCCGGGATTAATATTAACCGACTTTCACCCTTACGGCCACAATAAGGGCGTGCCATGATGGTACAACAGTTGGCGCCCTCTACAGTCTGTATTAACAGAGTGCCAGCCCAGCACTTGTTATACTATATACATCTTTTGCTTGCACACGTACTCGACAGAAAGGCCTACTTGGTCAACAGCCACACAGGTTACACTGACGGTGGTCATATAAAACAACTTTAACACTCTTACTAATAATGCGCCACACTTTGAACCAAAACCAAACAAGAATGACAAACACATTTCGGGAGAACATCTGCACCTTAACACAACATAAACACGACAGAACAAACACCCAGAATCCCATGCAGCCCTGACTCTTCCGGGCTACATTATACACCCCTGCTACCACCAAACCCCGCCCCCACCCCAACCCTGCTCCCTCACACATCAACACCCCCCCCCTCCTCTCTGTGCGTCGGTTGAGGTGGGCGGGGTGTAATGACATCACACATAGAAGTAAGAATTGTTTTAATTTTACTGTAAACATTTACAAACCTTGCTCGGCGCGATAAATGCTCGAGTAGAAACGTTATGGATGACTTAGAAGATGGAACAGCACTTCTACTTCCGGTTCTAAGCTCTAAACAGAAGGGCACTGCAGCGCAAACTCACAAACCCAAAATATGGTGCCATATGTTGCGTCGAACCAGTTCTTCCTCCAATGGAATCTAAATTACAGGTCAATCCCAAGTTATTTCGATGACATATATGGTGAGTAAGAAGGACCATCAAGACAGAATTGGAATATTTTGTAGTTTATTCCAAAGCTTTGGGAGACCAACCTAATTAATACATTTGTATCGGCTGCTCTAGTTGATCTGGCATTCAAACGGAAAGAGACTACTTCTTGAATCCGCAAACAGCCCCCACCCTCTCCAGAAAGGAATACAGGCTCATTGTTCTACTACAGATAAGATATAAGGCAGTACTCCAACTCCTACATTACAAGTCTTCAAGGTAACACACACAGTTTTACTTGCGGACATAAAATGGAAAAAAAAGAAAGAGTACAAATGGAAAAACACTAGTTGATTCAAACATGACTATGAATTAAGAAATAACTCTTGAACATATATATGCATTCTCCACAATCCTCCTTCAGATCTTCTCCAAAATATCTCTTCTACTAGAGCAGGGTTCGGCAACCCGCGGCTCCGGAGCCGCATGCGGCTCTTTGATCACTCTGATGCGGCTCAGCAGCTCACTTGCTGAACCCCCTAATTTTCCCGTGAAACTTCCGGATTTCAGTGCCTCTCGCAGAAAACTCCCGGGATTAATATTAACCGACTTTCACCCTTACGGCCATCATAAGGGCGTGCCATGATGGTACAACAGTTGGCGCCCTCTACAGTCTGTATTAACAGAGTGCCAGCCCAGCACTTGTTATACCATATACATCTTTTGCTTGCACACGTACTTGACAGCAAGGCATACTTGGTCAACAGCCACTAGAGATGCGCGGTTTGCGGACACAACCGCGGAGTCCGCGGATTATCCGCGGGTCGGGCGGTTGAAATAAAAAAAAATTAGATTTTATCCGCGGGTCGGTTCGGGCGGTTGAAATAAAAAAAATTAGATTTTAAATAGATTCAGGCGGGTGGCAGTTAAACCAATTGGGAAATATATATACATAGTTAAATGTTGTTACCCACATACGAAAAACGAGCAGGCACCTGCAGCATATGCCACAACAGAAGAAGAAAAAAAAAGAGATGGACACTTTTACGGAGCGGAGAAGGGACGCCTCGCCGGGGTCCGGGACCGAGGCCCCTTCCCCCGAGAGGGCTCCACCGGGAGCCGTAGCTGAGGCGATCCGCGAGAAGGGCCCGACGCACGTCCAGGGTCACCACCGCGCCCACCGCACCGACACCCCGCCTCGTCCGCCTTCGCCGCGGCCGGCGTCACGCGCAGCAGGTAAGCAGCTTACCTGCCCGCCACCCCCGTTGCCGGGGGCGCGTAACAGGGGTCACTCCGCGCGCAGTGCACTCACGAAAGGGGTGGGGCTCACCCTGGTGAGCCGAGTGGGCCACTTTTGGTAAGCAGAACTGGCGCTGCGGGATGAACCGAACGCCGGGTTAAGGCGCCCGATGCCGACGCTCATCAGACCCCAGAAAAGGTGTTGGTTGATATAGACAGCAGGACGGTGGCCATGGAAGTCGGAACCCGCTAAGGAGTGTGTAACAACCCACCTGCCGAATCAACTAGCCCTGAAAATGGATGGCGCTGGAGCGTCGGGCCCTTACCCGGCCGTCGCCGGCAGCGAGAGCCGCGAGGGCTAGGCTGCGACGAGTAGGATGGCCGCCGCGGGTGCGAGGGACATCGCACCTCCACGCGCTTGGAGGTGCGCTCAGCGCGGCTCCCAGATGATTGCGCACTGGTGTGCGTCTGGGCCGTGACATTGAATGTCTCTGCTGCATTGGATCAGTCTCCCTTCTTTAACAGGCAAAAGCTTTATAACCTCACTAATGCCTTGCATCGTCTATATTAGATATATAACAACGGGCGGGTGCGGTTTTGATTAAATGTTAGAGCGGGTGGATGGCGGATGGTTGACGACTTTTGTGATGCGGTTGCGGATGAAATAATTGCCTATCCGCGCATCTCTAACAGCCACACAGGTTACACTGACGGTGGTCATATAAAACAACTTTAACACTCTTACTAATAATGCGCCACACTTTGAACCAAAACCAAACAAGAATGACAAACACATTTCGGGAGAACATCTGCACCTTAACACAACATAAACACGACAGAACAAACACCCAGAATCCCATGCAGCCCTGACTCTTCCGGGCTACATTATACACCCCTGCTGCCACCAAACCCCGCCCCCACCCCAACCCTGCTCCCTCGCACATACTCGCCGGGGTTTATCCGGGATATCGACGCGACCCTCATTGCGAGGCGGCGATCGGAGTAACGACGCGATGCGAGGGAGATAATCAAAGAGAAGTATGCGAGGACACTTCTCCGTGCGACTGGCACCAGATGACCCCCCCGGGCCGTAATTAGTGTCAGACTTTCATTCGGAGAGCAAATTAAAGTCATTAAGATGCTCTCGCCTTTCTCCTCGCTCGGGTCACTTCTAGATCTAAACAAGTAGAACCAGAACGCCCTTCTCCAACACCATACGCACAAAATTGCCAAAATGCAAGGAGGCCTTTTTGGAAGGCACTTAGGTGATTTGTGGTCTTATTCCCTGTGAAATACTGCCCTCTAAAGGTGATTTTTATATAGCATGCAAGTGTGTGTCTGGCAACATTATTTCTCTTCCATGTTAAATATGGCAAGACCATTCCGCTCTTAATAGATCAGTCTGATTGCCAACATTTCCGAGTGGATTTAGGCGAGACCACATCATCATCATCATCTCCAAAGAAGTCATTTGCCAATTTCTCACAGTTGATGTAAACAGCGGTTTTTTTTTTTTCCCCCTGTTTTTGTTTTACGTACACAAATCGCATGTCTGGATGAAAAATCACAACAGGAAAATGTCGCAAAGGCAAATATCTTTTTAATGAGCCAGCCCATTACTTGGGGGGATACGAGGCCATCACACACAAATTGTGAAAAATTGATGCCTAAGAAACTGGCTGAGAAACAGGAGAACAATGAAAAAGATAAGTGTGAAATTAAAACAAAAAAAATAAGAATTAGAATTGGGGCGGTGTGTATATATACCAGGGGTCGGCAACCTTTACCACTCAAAGAGCCATTTTGACCAGTTTCACAAAATAAAGAAAGCCACAAAACTCTTTTGAAATTTAAAATGAAATAACACTGCATACAACGTTTTTTTTTGCTTTGTGCTATGTATAAACCAGGGGTCTCAGACACGCGGCCCGCACCTTAATATGAAAATGTAATGTTAATACGGCCCGCCAGTTTTATATGAATGGCGCTTGACAGCCCTCCCGATTTTTCCGGGAGACTCCCGAATTTCAGGGCAACTATTCTATCGAATGTCTGCTGATTTTCACCCAAATAACAATAATAAGGGCGTACCGTGATGGCACAGCAATTAGTGCCCTCTACAACCTGTACAAACAGCGTGCCAGCCCAGTCACATGTTGTATGCAGCTTTTGCAAACCCCGCCCACCTCAACCCACGCACCGAGGGTTGGGAGGGGCGGGGGTTTGGTGGTAGCGGGGGTGTATAATGTAGCCTGGAAGAGTTAGGGATGCATGGGATTCTGGGTATTTGTCCTGTTGTGTTTATTTTGTGTTACGGTACGGACGGGTCTCTATTTTTGATGAAATAACATTAGAGGAACTATTACAGCGTGTAAGTGGGATAAAACAAACAACATGTTTACTCGACCCACTTCCTGGGAAACTTATCAAGGAGCTTTTTGTATTATTAGGTCCATCAGTGCTAAATATTATAAACGTATCACTTTCCTCTGGCACTGTTCCCCTAGCATTCAAGAAAGCGGTTATTCATCCTCTGCTCAAAAGACCTAACCTTGATCCTGACCTCATGGTAAACTACCGACCGGTGTCCCACCTTCCCTTTATTTCGAAAATCCTCGAAAAAATTGTCGCACAGCAGCTAAATGAACACTTAGTGTCTAACAATCTCTGTGAACCTTTTCAATCCGGTTTCAGGGCAAATCACTCTACGGAGACAGCCCTCGCAAAAATGACTTATGATCTACTGCTAACGATGGATTCTGATGCGTCATCTATGTTGCTGCTTCTTGATCTTAGCGCTGCTTTCGATACCGTCGATCATATTATTTTATTAGAGCGTATCAAAACACGTATTGGTATGTCAGACTTAGCTTTGTCGTGGTTTAACTCTTATCTTACTGACAGGATGCAATGCGTCTCCCATAATAATGTGACCTCGGACTATGTTAAGGTAACGTGCGGAGTTCCTCAGGGTTCGGTTCTTGGCCCTGCACTCTTTAGTATTTACATGCTGCTGCTAGGCGACATCATACGCAAATACGGTGTTAGCTTTCATTGCTATGCTGATGACACCCAACTCTACATGCCCCTAAAGCTGACCAACACGCCGGATTGTAGTCAGCTGGAGGCGTGTCTTAATGAAATTAAACAATGGATGTCCGCTAACTTCTTGCAACTCAACGCCAAGAAAACGGAAATGCTGATTATCGGTCCTGCTAAACACTGACATTTATTTAATAATACCACCTTAACATTTGACAACCAAACAATTACACAAGGCGAATCAGTAAAGAATCTGGGTATTATCTTCCACCCAACTCTCTCCTTTGAGTCACACATTAAGAGTGTTACTAAAACGGCCTTCTTTCATCTCCGTAATATCGCTAAAATCCGTTCTATTTTATCCACTAGCGACGCTGAGATCATTATTCATGCGTTCGTTACGTCTCGTCTCGACTACTGTAACGTATTATTTTCGGGTCTCCCTATGTCTAGCATTAAAAGACTACAATTGGTACAAAATGCGGCTGCTAGACTTTTGACAAGAACAAGAAAGTTTGATCATATTACGCCTATACTGTATTTACCTTTATATACATATATACATATATATATACCTATACTGGCTCACCTGCACTGGCTTCCTGTGCACTTAAGATGCGACTTTAAGGTTTTACTACTTACGTATAAAATACTACACGGTCTAGCTCCGTCCTATCTTGTCGATTGCATTGTACCATATGTCCCGGCAAGAAATCTGCGTTCAAAGAACTCCGGCTTATTAGTGATTTCCAGAGCCCAAAAAAAGTCTGCGGGCTATAGAGCGTTTTCTATTGGGGCTCCAGTACTATGGAATGCCCTCCCGGTAACAGTTAGAGATGCTACCTCAGTAGAAGCATTTAAGTCCCATCTTAAAACTCATTTGTATACTCTAGCCTTTAAATAGCCCCCTTGTTAGACCAGTTGATCTGCCGTTTCTTTTCTTTTCTCCTCTGCTCCCCTTTTCCTTGAGGGGGGACTGGACTCTCACAATATTATGTCAGACCCACTCGACATCCATTGCTTTCGGTCTCCCCTAGAGGGGGGGGGGGGTTACCCACATATGCGGTCCTCTCCAAGGTTTCTCATAGTCATTCACATCGACGTCCCACTGGGGTGAGTTTTTCCTTGCCCTTATGTGGGCTTTGTACCGAGGATGTCGTTGTGGCTTGTGCAGCCCTTTGAGACACTTGTGATTTAGGGCTATATAAATAAACATTGATTGATTGATTGATGTTCTCCCGAAATGTGTTTGTCATTCTTGTTTGGTGTGGGTTCACAGCGTGGCGCATATTTGTAACAGTGTTAAAGTTGTTTGTACGGCCACACCCTCAGTGTGACCTGTATGGCTGTTGACCAAGTATGCCTTGCTGTCACTTACGTGTGCAAGCAGAAGCTGCATGCAACATGCGGTTGGGCTGGCACGCTGTTTGCGCAGGTTGTAGAGGGCGCTAAATGCTGTGCCATCACGGCACGTCCTTATTATTGTTGTTCGGGTGAAAATCGGAGAATATTTGGGGGAGAGGCACTGAAATCCGGAAGTCTCCCGGGAAAATCGGGAGGGTCGGCAAGTGTGCAGCTGAGCCGCATCAGAGTGGTCAAAGAACCGCATGCGGCTCCGGCGCCGCGGGTTGCAGACCCCTGGTATATACAGTCGTGGTCAAAAGTTTACATACACTTGTAAAGAACATGATGTCATGGCTGTCTTGAGTTTCCAATCATTTCTACAACTCTTTGTTTTATTATGATAGAGTGATTGGTAAGGCTGCAGCTAACGATTATTTTTCTATCGATTATTCTATAGATTATTTTTTCGGTTAATCTATAGCAGGGGTGCTCACACTTTTTCTGCAGGCGAGCTACTTTTCAATTGATCAAGTCGTGGGGATCTACCTCATTCATATATATCATTTATATTTACTTATTTATGAAATATATGTTTTTGTTAACAAGTTAAAGGTGTTTAATGATAATGCAAGCATGTTTAATACATATAGTTAATATTGTTAACAAGTTAAACATGCTTGCATTATCTTTAAACACCTTTAACTTGTTAACAATATTAACTATATGTATTAAACATGCTTGCATTATCTTTAAACACCTTTAACACATAGTTAATATTGTTAACAAGTTAAAGGTGGTTAAAAATAATACAAGCATGTTTAACACATATAGTTAATATTGTTAACAACTTAAAGGTGGTTAAAGATAAAACAAGCATGTTTAACACATATAGTTAATATTGTTAACAAGTTAAAGGTGTTTAAAGATAATACAAGCATGTTTAACACATATAGATTCCTTTCTTTCATGAAGACAAGAATATAAGTTGGTGTATTACCTGATTGTGATGACTTGCATTGATTGGAATCAGACAGTGGTGATGATAAGGTCCGCATTTTCGAATGGAGGAGAAAAAAAGTCCTCCTTTCTGTCCAATACCACATGAAAGTGGTTGGTTTTTGGCATCTTATTTGTCCAGCTTCCGTACTCCTTTGTATACACTTTACAAGAAACACATTGTCGGCAAACTCCGTAGCTTGCTAGCTTGTGCACGCCAGCTTTCTGAGACTCTTATTTTGGTAGCGCAGGCAGGATGAAGCAGAGCTTTTATTGTGCAACTGTGCAGTCGGTCTTTGGAGTTTTGACGACAGGTACGGCGCCAGAGTCTGTTGAAATAAAGTGTTTCTCGCCTTCCAGTCGGTCATTTTAATGAGCTGGCGGCAGCCAGCGTCATCTCAGAAGACCCTCGGGTGCCGTGAATGTCAATCAAGTGACGAAAGTGACGTCATAGTGAAGATTTATGATCGCTCATTTTTAGGACTATTTTTTTAATGCCTGGCTGGTGATCGACTGACACACCCTCCGAGATCGACCGGTAGCTCGCGATCGACGTAATGAGCACCCCTGATTTATAGATTATTTTTTCGATTAATCTATAGATTATTTTTCCTTTTACCGATTATTTTTTTTATTTAAAATGAAGATGAAAAAATAACTGTAGGCCAGTTTTTTCAAAAGGCATGGCTTTTATTTACAAAAAAAAAAAAGTATGGCCACTCAATCAACATTGACAACATGACAAAATATTCTGTAACAATGTAAACATTTAAAACTTTTAACATTTAACAAAATTAAAAGTAGCTTATTTGCTTTTTAATGTGCAAATATAAAAGTAAACATCCAGCAACATACATTCATCGTTTGTTTTCAAAACGCTTACAAAACAGTAAGGCTGAAACGACGCGTCGACGTAGTCGACGTCATCGGTTACGTAAATACGTCGACGCCGTTTTTGTGCGTCGACGCGTCGCATATTTACGTCACACCAGAGGTGGGTAGTAACGCGCTACATTTACTCCGTTACATCTACTTGAGTAACTTTTGGGATAAATTGTACTTCTAAGAGTAGTTTTAATGCAACATACTCTTACTTTTACTTAAGTATATTTATAGAGAAGGAACGCTACTTTTACTCCGCTACTTTTATCTACATTCAGCTCGCTACTCGCTACTAATTTTTATCGATCTGTTAATGCACGCTTTGTTTGTTTTGGTCTGTCAGACAGACCTTCAAAGTGCCTGTCTTACTGGTGACGTTTCACTCCGTTCCACCAATAAAATGCAGTCACTAGTGACGTTTGACTCCGTCCCACCAATCAGATGTAGTCACTGGTGACGTTGGACCAATCAAACAGAGCCAGGTGGTCACATGACCTGACTTAAACAAGTTGAAAAACTTATCGGGGTGTTACCATTTAGTGGTCAATTGTACGGAATATGTACTGTACTGTGCAATCTAATAATAAAAGTTCCAATCAATCAATCAAAAGTGTGAAGGAAAAAAGATACTTCTTTATTTCAACTGTACATCCCGTCAAAAGCCTAAAGACTGACTGCACAGTTCCTGTCTTCACAATAAAAGTGCCGCTCCATCGCGCCTGCGCTTTCAAAACAAGAGTCTCCGAAAGCCAGCGCAAACAAGCTAGCAAGCTAAGGAGTTTGACGCCAATATATTTCTTGTAAAGTGTATAAAAACGAATATGGAAGCTGGACCAATAAGATGCCAAAAACCAACCACTTTCATGTGGTATTAGACAGAAAGGAGGAACTTTTCTTCTCCTCCATTTGAAAACGTGGACGTTATCATCACTACTGTCTGATTACAATCAACGCAAGTCATCAGAATCAGGTAATACACCAACTTATATTCTAGTCTTCATGAAAGAAAGGAATCTATATGTGTTAAACATGCATGTATATTCATTAAAACATCTTTAACATGTAAACAAAAACAGCAAAATAAATACATATAAATTATATACTGTATATATCAATGTATATGTATGTATGTATGTATGTATATATATATATATATATATATATATATATATATATATATATATACATATATATATATATATATATGTGTGTGTGTGTATGTTACTCATCAGTTACTCAGTACTTGAGTAGTTTTTTCACAACATACTTTTTACTTTTACTCAAGTAAATATTTGGGTGACTACTCCTTACTTTTACTTGAGTAATAAATCTCTAAAGTAACAGTACTCTTACTTGAGTACAATTACTGGCTACTCTACCCACCTCTGCGTCACACTACCGTCATGGCGGAGCGCAAAGCAGACGATGCGAGCGAGGGGGAAAAAAGCACGCCTAAAGTCGTCAAAAGTGTGGGAGTATTTCAATAAACGGCCTTATAATGTAGCGGCGAACAGCTGTCTCGTCAGCTGACGCGCGAGCTCGCAACCGTGGCTGCTTAGCAACCAGCCAAACCCCACTTAATAAAATTATATTTTATCTTAGAGCACATCCGCATCCCTATTCACCTAGGCAACCCCAGGAAATGTATATAATTCGGCATTATTTCGGCCAGTCGGCTTATATGATCAGAGCCGATCAGGTATAACGCGGCGCGCTCCCGTCTCATCTGCTGGTGCGCGAGCCCGGTAATTAGACCGCTGTGTCAAATCAAGGAGTACAAAAGACGCCAGCGCAGAGTGGAAAAAGGTTTAGTTCATTACAGATAACACAGAGTTGTGCCAAAAGTGTACCAAAACCAAAAGCTGAACGGACAGCCGGTAAGATTGCACTTTTAGTTCTCTTTGTGGGTGTGGCGCACCTGTTGCGCTGGTGAGATGGGGGAGTTGTGTGCATGTAGCGTGCTTAGTCTGGAGGCTAAGTACTAGAGATGCGCGGATAGGCAATTATTTCATCCGCAACCGCATCAGAAAGTCGTCAACCATCCGCCATCCACCCGATGTAACATTTGATCAGAACCGCACCCGCCCGCACCCGCCCGTTGTTATATATCTAATATAGACGATGCAAGGCATTAGTGAGGTTATAAAGCTTTTGCCTGTTAAAGAAAGGAGACTGATCCAATGCAGCACAGACATTCGCGTGCCACGCTGTCACGACCCAGACGCACACCAGTGCGCAATCATATGGGAGCCGCGCTGAGCGCACCTCCAAGCGCGTCTCGCTGCCGGCGACGGCCGGGTATGGACCCGACGCTCCAGCGCCGTCCATTTTCAGGGCTAGTTGATTCGGCAGGTGGGTTGTTACACACTCCTTAGCGGGTTCCGACTTCCATGGCCACTGTCCTGCTGTCTATATCAACCAGGGTGATCCCCACCCCTTTCGTGAGCGCACTGCGCGCGGAGTGACCCCTGTTACGCGCCCCCGGCAACAGGGGTGGCCGGCAGGTAAGCTGCGCGGGCAGGTAAGCTGCGCGGGCGGAGCGCGCGGAGTGACCCTGTTACGAGCCCCCGGCCACGGGGGTGGCGGGCAGGTAAGCTGCTTACCTGCTGCGCGTGACGCCGGCCGCGGCGAAGGCGGACGAGGCGGGGTGTCGGTGCGGTGGGCGCGGTGGTGACCCTGGACGTGCGTCGGGCCCTTCTCGCGGATCGCCTCAGCTACGGCTCCCGGTGGGGCCCTCTCGGGGGAAGGGGCCTCGGTCCCGGACCCCGGCGAGGCGTCCCTTCTCCGCTCCGTAAAAGTGTCCATCTCTTTTCTTTTTTTTTCTTCTGTTGTGGCATATGCTGCAGGTGCCTGCTCGTTTTTCGTATGTGGGTAACAACATTTAACTATGTATATATATTTCCCAATTGGTTTAACTGCCACCCGCCTGAATCTATTTAAAATCTAATTTTTTTTTATTTCAACCGCCCGACCCGACCCGACCCGCGGATAAAATCTAATTTTTTTTAATTTTATCCGCCCGATCCGCGGATAATCCGCGGACTCCGCGGTTGTGCCCGCAAACCGCGCATCTCTACTAAGTACACACGGTGTTTTGTATAACTGTTGTTAAATAAGGAAGTGTTGATATTCTTTGCTTAGTTTGATAAATGTTGGAGCAGTTTGCTTCATCTAGGAGGGTGAAGTCGCTCAACTTCAAGTGTTGGATTTAACTGTGTTGGATCATTGGCTGCTGGTGAGGGCATAGAAAAAGGGGCATTTTTCTACCAGTAGACAGCGTTTAAGATTGAGTGTTTCACTGCTAAATTAATAATATATTTATATTGAATATGGATTTTAAATATGCATCTAAAATAGGTGGTTAATTGGTTAGGTATTTATGTATTTGCATATTGGGTTTTCTGTTTGAGTTTGAGTTTATTTATTTCGAACATGCAAGTATACAACATGATACATCACAATCTCCAGTTTCTCTTCTCAACGTGTTCGAAAAGGAGTAGGAAGAAGCAGAGCTTATTTAATCCTACCCCTTTTCTTTTACATAACAGTTGCTAAAACTTTTGTTCACTTCCTGTTCTCAATGTATTCACAATATACTCCATAAGTAATCACAATAAAATAAGCAAATAAATAATCATTGGTGAAGTAAGTTACATTTCATATGTTGAGATAAGTAAGATTATTTTGTGAGTGAAAGAATGAAAGAATGGATGAGTTAAATAAATTCAGAATGTTTATCATGGTTCTTCTTCTTTGTACTTTGTAAACACTTTAAGTTTGAAGAGTTTCTTGAAGTGGATCATATTAGTACATTGTTTGATTGCTTTGCTTAATCCATTCCATCATTTAATTCCACATACTGATATACTGAAGGTCTTAAGTGTTGTACGTGCATTAGAGATGCGCGGTTTGCGGGCACAACCGCGGAGTCGGCGGATTATCCGCGGATCGGGCGGATGGAATTTAAAAAAATTAGATTTTATCAGCGGGTCGGGTCGGGTCGGGTCGGGCGATTGAAATTAAAAAAAATTAGATTTTAAATAGATTCAGGCGGGTGGCAGTTAAACCAATTGGGAAATATATATACATAGTTAAATGTTGTTACCCACATACGAAAAACGAGCAGGCACCTGCTGCATATGCCACAACAGAAGAAGAAAAAAAAAAGAGATGGACACTTTTACGGAGCGGAGAAGGCCCCCGACGCCTCGCCGGGGTCCGGGACCGAGGCCCCTTCCCCCGAGAGGGCCCCACCGGGAGCCGTAGCTGAGGCGATCCGCGAGAAGGGCCCGACGCACGTCCAGGGTCACCACCGCTCCCACCGTACCGACACCCCGCCTCGTCCGCCTTCGCCGCGGCCGGCGTCACGCGCAGCAGGTAAGCAGCTTACCTGCCCGCCACCCCCGTGGCCGGGGGCTCGTAACAGGGGTCACTCCGCGCGCTCCGCCCGCGCAGCTTACCTGCCCGCCACCCCTGTTGCCGGGGGCGCGTAACAGGGGTCACTCCGCGCGCAGTGCGCTCACGAAAGGGGTGGGGCTCACCCTGGTTGATATAGAGAGCAGGACGGTGGCCATGGAAGTCGGAACCCGCTAAGGAGTGTGTAACAACCCACCTGCCGAATCAACTAGCCCTGAAAATGGATGGCGCTGGAGCGTCGGGCCCATATACCCGGCCGTCGCCGGCAGCGAGACGCGCTTGGAGGTGCGCTCAGCGCGGCTCCCATATGATTGCGCACTGGTGTGCGTCTGGGTCGTGACAGCGTGGCACGCGAATGTCTGTGCTGCATTGGATCAGTCTCCTTTCTTTAACAGGCAAAAGCTTTATAACCTCACTAATGCCTTGCATCGTCTATATTAGATATATAACAACGGGCGGGTGCGGGCGGGTGCGGTTCTGATCAAATGTTACATCGGGTGGATGGCGGATGGTTGACGACTTTCTGATGCGGTTGCGGATGAAATAATTGCCTATCCGCGCATCTCTAACGTGCATACAAATGTTTTAAATTACATTTCTCCCTAAGATTATATTTCCCCTCTTTTTTTGAGAAGAATTGTTGTATATTCTTGGGTAGCAGGTTATAGTTTGCTTTGTGTATAATTTTAGCTGTTTGCAAATTCACTATGTCGTAGAATTTCAGAATCTTTGATTCAATAAATAAAGGGTTTGTGTGTTCTCTATATCCAACATGATGTATTATTCTGACTGATCTTTTTTGTAACACCGTTAATGAATGAAGTGTACCGTATTTTCCGCACCATAAGGCGCCCTGGGTTATAAGCCGCGCCTTCAATGAACGGCATATTTCAAAACGTTGTCCACCTATAAGCCGCCCGGTGTTATAAGCCGCATCTAACTGCGCTAAAGGAATGTCAAAAAAACAGTCAGATAGGTCAGTCAAACTTTAATAATATATTAAAAACCAGCGTGATGTGGGCGCGCATGGAGTCGTATATCAACATGGACGGAGCTGCGTGAAAAAAAGCCACCCGGCCTCTTCGCGTAAACTTACCTTAACCACTCGCTCATCTTTTCTTCATCAATCCATCCCTTCGAGTTAGCTTTTATGATGACGCCGGCTGGAAAGGTCTCTTTTGGCAAGGTCTTCCTTTTGAATATCACCATGGGTGGAAGTTTCTGGCCATTAGCATGGCAAGCTAGAACCACAGTGAAGGATGACTTCTCATTCCCTGTGGTGCGAATATTCACCGTACGTGCTCCCGTTGTATCCACAGTGCGGTTCACAGGAATATCAAAAGTCAGTGGAACCTCGTCCATGTTGATAATGTTCTCTGGCCGGATCTTTTTTTCAGCTATCTTGTTTTTACAATATGCACGGAAAGTAGCCAGCTTTTCTTGAAAGTCTTTAGGCAGTTGCTGTGAAATAGTAGTCCGTGTGCGGATGGAGAGATTGCGTCTTTTCCGGAAACCTGTCGCTTAGTAGGAGCCATTTTGTGGTCTTTACAGATGTAAACACACAAAGGAAATGAAACGTAATATCCGCGCGCTTCTTCTTCTTCTACGGGGGCGGGTGGTTGCTTACAGTAGAAGAAGAAGCGCTTCCTCTTCTATGGGGGCGGGTGCTTACCTTGGCGGTTGCTTGCGTAGAAGAAGAAGCACTTCCTCTTCTACGGGGAAAAAAGATGGCGGCTGTTTACCGTAGTTGCGAGACCGAAACTTTATGAAAATGAATCTTAATATTAATCCATATATAAAGTGCACCGGGTTATAAGCCGCACTGTCAGCTTTTGAGTAAATTTGTGGTTTTTAGGTGCGGCTAATAGTGCGGAAAATACGGTACTTTTGTAATTATTTCCCCATATTTCTGCACAATAACTCAGATATGGTAACACTAGTGAGCAGTAGAGAATATGAAGTGATTTTTTTGTCTAGAACATGTTTTGCTTTATTCATTATTGACGTGTTTCTTGCTACTTTATGTTGTATATTTTTTACGTGAGATTTCCAGTTCAATTTATCATCAATCATTATACCTAGAAATTTGGTTTCATTTACTCTTTCAATTTCTATTCCGTCTATTTGTATTTGTGTTTGACTTTCTCTTCTACTGTTACCAAATAGCATTATTTTAGTTTTACTGAGATTCAACGATAGTCTGTTTTTGTCAAACCATCTTTTTAAGTTGTTAATTTCTTCTGTTATTATTTGTAGTATCTTCTGTGTGTTCTCTCCTGAACAAAACGCTGTTGTATCATCCGCAAATAATACTAACTTTAAATCTTTTGTAACTTTACAAATGTCATTTATATATAGATTGAATAATTTAGGTCCTAGTATTGATCCCTGAGGTACACCACAGGATATATTTAGCGTTGTAGAGGTGTGTTCGCCTACCTTCACGTATTGTTTCCTGTTCATTAGATAACTTCTTATCCAGTTTAAGACTAACCCTCTGATGTCATATCTGTTGCATTTATCTATTGTGTTTCTGGGTTTAAATGTATTTTATATGTATCTTGGTGCATTTATGTTGAGACCATTTATTTAAAATCTGTTTTAACTTAAAGGGAAAAGATGCATCCATTTTCTTGCACTTGTTTAATGGTTAAGAGTTTGATAGCCTAATGAATAATTGTAAATTATGGGATTGATGATTGATTTTTTTACAGCATGTTAATCTTGTGGTGTTTTGTCTTTCAAGGTTTTTCACCTACTAAAGGCTACTAAAGACAGCTAATGACAGCTAAAGAAACTAAAGTCTACTAACACTGCTAAAGACTGCTAAAAAGACTAAAGAAGAAAAAAGAAGCTGTTTCTTCGTTGGAAAAACTGTTGCAAACTAAAGGAAAATAAAAGGAAAAAGTAACTACGGTCTGGTCTTTTGAGTGAAATCCAGAAGCCACATTCGGCATTGGTACATCCCTTCAAGTGTGGGATAAGCACAGCGAAAAAAGCAAAACACTCGACAGTTGTTGTATGCACACTGTGTCGAGCGGAAATGGCCTATCATAGCAGCACAACGGCTATGAACGAACATTTGAAAAGAAAACACCCGACAGCGTTCTTGCCATCACCATCAACTAGTCAATCGTCCGCGTGAGTATACGTTGTCATCATTACACAAAAACATGAATGTGTTGTAAATTGATAAACTAAAACACTGGTTCGCTCTGAGGCGTGCCTGTTCAGTGTTTACAAAGACGCGCTCCTCTTTAACGTTAACGTTAATTAGTTGTGAAAATACCTTTTACAACATTAACAGTTACATATACTATGTACAAACCAACAATTAACTTTCACTTTAATCATACTATCATTGCTGTGTTATTAAGCAAAATAAGCAATACTTTTACTTTTGTTGAAATGTTTACACGGTTACAGAATATTTCGTTTTGCACTTTTTTGTATTGGATGTTTATCTTTATTTTTGCACATTTTAAAGCAAAATAAGCAATACTTTTACTTTTTGAAATGCTTATACTATTGCAGAATATTAAGATTTGCACTGGATGTTTACTTTTATATTTGCACATTAAAAAGCAAATTAGCTACTTTTAATTTTGTTAAATGTTAAAAGTTTTAAATGTTTACATTGTTACAGAACATTTTGTCATGTTGTTGTCAATGTTGACTGAGTGGCCATACTTTTTTTTTTTGTAAATAAAAGTCATGCCTTTTGAAAAAACTGGCCTACATTTATTTTTTCATCTTCATTTTAAATAAAAAAATAATCGGTAAAAGGAAAAATAATCAATAGATTAATCGAAAAAATAATCTATAGATTAACCGATTAATCGAAAAAATAATCTATAGATTAATCGATAGAAAAATAATCGTTAGCTGCAGCCTTACAAAAAAGTGGGACCCCAAAAATGTACCGTGGGACCCCATTTTTATGACTCAACTTTTCTAATTGCCTTTTTTGTACTTGACTTTATTAAATGTTTGGGTAGAATTTGTCATGTCTGTGTAATCATGTTTTTGTTTTAAGTCATGTTTTTGTTTAGTTATAGGAATCTTTGGTTTCTGGCTTTTCACTCCCTTGTCTTGTTTGCATGATTACCCCATTAGTTTCACCTGTTCCACGTTTGGACTCATTGTGCACTCTTGATTGTCACCATAGCAACCCATTAGTTTTCACCTGTCACGTCACGCACCTGTTTCACGTCTTACTGTCATGACTTGGTCCGGGGTGTGTGCTTTTCCAGGATGCAACGGAAAGTTGGCACGGGCGAGACGGGAATGAAGGTACATGATTTATTTAAAGACTATAAATACAAAAAAAAAAAGATCAAACAAAAGCGCGCACAGTGGCGGAGAATAAACTATGAAACCAAAAGACTATAGCAAAAAATACAAATGAAAAGCACGCACAGTGGCGGAGAATAAACTATGAAAAACAAAAAGACTATATACATGGAACCAAAACTTACTTTGACAAGGGACATGATCTTAGAGGAATGGACAGAGCATAAATGTGGTGTGAGGTCGTCAGAAAGACAAACTGAAAAACACTGAACTTAAATACTACAGACATGATTAACGAAAACAGGTGCGTGACTCAAGACGTGAAACAGGTGCGTGACGTGACAGGTGAAAACTAATGGGTTGCTATGGTGACAATCAAGAGTGCACAATGAGTCCAAACGTGGAACAGGTGAAACTAATGCGTAATCATGCAAACAAGACAAGGGAGTGAAAAGCCAGAAACCAAAGATTCCTATAACTAAACAAAAACATGACTTAAAACAAAAACATGATTACACAGACATGACAGAATTTTATTACACAAAACCAGTTTTCTTTTAAGCAATATAGAAAAATGATCAGAGTGGTTGGTCCTTTTTTATGAAAACATTTTGGCCTTCAATGTTATTAAACAAAATATTGATTTTTGAATCGAGAAGCAATTCTGAATTGAATCGTTACCCCCGAGAATCTAATCGAATCATGTGGTGGCCCTAGTGTGGATACCGAAAATCTCCTCATTCTTTCCCCACCCCCCCACACTTTCTGTCCGTAATTTTGGAAATGTGCACCCTATTACAATGAGCAGTACTAGGTGGGTGACCCAGCTGCATTTCTACAAATAAAAGACTGCGTTTATATTATTGAAAGAAACATGAGTAGCCCTCCATTACATGTGCATTGAACAAGATACGACCTCTCCCGCCAACATAAAAAAGAGCCTTTAATGATTATGCATCTGAGCGCCGTGAAAG
>NC_084562.2:24322500-24347500 GCF_033978685.3 Nerophis lumbriciformis
TCTGGAGCGTTGTCAGCATGTCTGTGATGTGGACGTAATTGTATCTATATTGCAGACATACCTTCGCGGACAACCGTCTACAAAATATTAAGAGGACAGAGTCTCTTTTTAAAAAGAGAAAGTCCAACGAGAGAAACAGCGCCAAGCAAGTGTGACGTCATATTTAGGGACATGGCGAGACAGAAGTTAAGAGTCTTAAATTAACAAAGGCTTAGTGGCCACATGCGTGGACAGCACCTTTTAGCTCTTATTTCCAAAATTGTGTACACTACTGAATTGGAGTTTTATGGCCGCTTATGTGGACACTTATACTGCCATCTGGTGGTGTCAGAAGAGTATAACATACAATGGAATTTGGGGAAAAAAAGTATAAAAATAAGAACTAGCATGTCACTAAACATGAAGTACACGTTTGTTACTTATGGACTAAGTACATCATATCGAAATATGATTCTTAGTTTTTATTTTAATTAGGGTCCAATAAGCCCAAATAGCAAAGAGAAAAGAAAAAAAAACATGTAAACAAACTGCTTGGGCCTTAAGAGGCTAAACAAGAGTACATTGTATTTATTTTTTTTTACACAAAAAGGAGATGCTTGATTTGTTCCTGGTTGTTTTTACTTTTAAAAAAAGTCATTAAAAGTCTGGAAAATCTTGAAAAAATCTCAACAAAGTGCATTGTGCAAAAAGCAGCAGTAATTAAAAACAAGGCCAAATGATTAAAAAAAAATATGGTACCAATAATTCATTTGAACAGATTCGTTTTTTTAATTTTTCGTTTATATCATTTTTTTGGAGCTTTTTTAAAGAAAAAAATATGGCAATTTATGCAAATTATTCTATGATGTCATGGTGACCACGCCTATATCCACGCCCCACATCAACCCTGTGATATTTACTAATATAGTCAATCGTGGCTGCAACTAACGATTATTTTATTAGTCCACGAGTCAGCGATTGTTTCGATTAGTCGACTAGTCAAACCATTATTGGTCAGGATCTGCTGTGCACATTTAGACTTAAAGGTTGAGTTCGCAACTTGATTTCAACTCAGTTTTAAAACATTTTATACAGGTATAACAAAAATGAACATAAGTTACGGAAAACTAATGGTTTCACTTTATTACACAGTGAAAAGTAAATGAAAGTGTGAGATGTCCTGCAAACATAACAATAATTAAAGCTGCAAGCAGCGTTGGTCGGGCCCGCGTATTTGGCAGGTGCTAGTCCTAAGTGTCCCAATACTTTTGTCCAGTTTTAGTCCCAAGTGTCCCAATACTTTTGGCAAGTTGTAGTCCTAAGTGTCCCAATACTTTTGTCAAGTTGTAGTCCTAAGTGTCCCAATACTTTTGTCAAGTTTTCGGCCTAAGTGTCCCAATACTTTTGTCCAGTTTTCGGCCTAAGTGTCCCAATACTTTTGTCCGGTGGTAGTCATAAGTGTCCCAATACTTTTGTTTAGTGTATCTACCTTGTCTGCATTGTGTGGGCACGCTGGTGCTTCCTGCTTTTAAGCAGCCATCTTAAAAAAACAGCAGCGCAGCGGGTCTTTGAAGGGTCATAAAATCAAAACCGGAGCAGGTATTAAAACGCTGTTCTGTTATTTTATACACAAGGGTTCAATCTCTCTCCTGTGTTAGTTTGAAGCCGAAACGACAAACGCGCTCAGAGGAGATAGTTTTTGAAGGAGTGTGTTTTGAAGGGGGAATAGCAAACTTCCTGTTGATTTTTGCTGGGGGTTGTCAATTTATGAAATGTAGGTCTAAGTGAGCCCTACATAGAGGTTTTTGTTTCATGTCTCTCCGACATTCCCAGTGGGAGTTACAGGCAGTTTGTCAGTTTTTTCATCCGAGGAGCAGTTTTGTGTGCGTTTCATTAAAAAATTGCGCTAGAGCACAATTTTGAGATTTGGGGTTAGGTTTTTTTTATTAGATCGCAATTTTTGCCAGTCCTGATGTGTGTGTTCAGTTCGGTGAGTTTTGAAGCATGTTAAGGGGGTCAAATTACAGCTCAAAGAGGCAAAAGTGACTGTTTTTAGTACTTTTTTTGTCTTGAAGGGGGAATTGCCAACTTCCTGTTGATTTTTGCCCGATGATATACAATTATGAAAACTAGGTCTAAGTCAGACCTACATACAGGTTTTTGTTTCATGTCTCTCCGATCTTCCTAGTGGGAGATATAGGCAGTCTAGTTTTTTTTTTTTCCTAGGGGGCGCTAGAGCGCAATTTTGAGTTTTTTTTTTTTTTTTTTTAAAGGTAATTTTCGCAGGTCCTGATGTGTGGGTCAAATATGGTGAGTTTTGAAGCATGTTAAGTGGGTCAAATTACAGTTTAATGTGGCGGCGGAAGAATAAAGAATAAAACCTTACAAATTCAATAGGTCCTTATGTCCCATTGCATAAGGACTCCCCTTGGGAGTCCTTATACAATGGGCCATGCGGGCCCTAATTATACAATGGGCCATGCGGGCCCTAATTAGTTTTACCCAGGACTCTCAGGGTTATTTGGCTGCAATTGGAATAAACATGAACATTCCTGGTGGTCAATCCATAACAATTTTTTTTTAAAGGATTATTCGACAATAACAAATCTTTGTCTATTTATTTCTATAATCGACGTTCTCGATTATGCCGACTAATCGTTTGCAGCCCGAATGCGATGCCCACCGCCCCAAAAATGGTGTGCAGTCAAAGTTAAATTGCAGCATATGAGTTGCAGACAAAATGCAAACGTCGTTAGGTCAAGTTAAAAAAAAATAAAAATGGAAGAATAAACTAACCTTTGGTTTCTTTTCCAAAAGCAAGCATCAAGACAGATCAAGCAGCAATTCAGAAGTTGCAAGAGGAGAGAAAAAAATAGGTTAGATTAGAGAGAGACAGAGCCACAGCGAGCTGGAATGTTGGAGGGTAGATACTGGAAATTCCAGACGATAAGGCGCTACTTTTTTCCTACGCTTTGAACCCTGTGGCTTATTAAACTGCGCAGCTAATTTGTGGATTTTTTTCACGGGACGGGTTCGCTCAATGCGGGTTGAAAATGCACTTCCTGTCTTCATGCCTTAAACTGGAAGTAAAGCGGTCCAAAACGTCTTTGCTCGAATGGATCCTTCATCCATCACTCCAAGCAATGTTTGTAAGTTCTACAATATACCTAAAACAATTCTTACTTACCAAACGCATATTTGTACGTGCTTTCGTAAAGGTAATCAAGCTAGCGTCATTAGCATTAGCTAATATGCTAACGCATTTACGAGTGTCTTTGTTAGTAGTTAACTTAAAATAGCATTATTTTTTGTATTGTTTGCTCTTCTTCCATAGCGTTTCTACACGTACGGATTATTCATTCATCACTCCAAGCAACGTTTGTACGTTTTACAATATAACTAAAACAATTCGTACTTAGTAAACCGTCCCGTGTGCGATGTCTGTAGGAGTGTTTTTTTATGCATATGTGCACTTATAAGCTCAGTTAGCATGAGCTAATATGCAGACTATAAGTCGCTACTTTTTTCCTACGCTTTGAACCCTACGCTTATAAAACGGAACAGCTGATTTGTGGATTTTTCTTCGCTAACGGTCATTATGTTTTGCGTTTAATAGTTTTCATTAAATACGGGACGGGTTCGCTCAATGCAGGTGTTGCGGGTTGAAAATGCACTTCCTGTTTTTATGCCTTAAACTGGAAGTAAAGCAGCCCACAGCGTCTTTGCTCAAAATTATCATTCATCACTCCAAGCAACATTTTACAATATACCTAAAATAATTCTTATATACTAAAACGTGCCGTGTGTTTTCATGCATATTTGTACGTGCTTTCGTAAAGTAATCAAACTAGCGTCATTCGTCGTAACTTACAATGGCATTCTTTTTGTATTGTTTCAGTTTCACAAATTCCTCAGTAAATTCATCAAAACGTCACCGTGGAGTTATTGAGTCTGTTTAGCTGATTGGAGAGCTAGCTTCCACAGTTAGCGGGTCCATGGCGATGGCTTCTGTTTTGTTTGATCATCCGTTTTACTGCCGTGTTACAGACACTGTACAGGTACCGTATTTTTCGGAGTATAATTCGCTCCGGATTATAAATCGCACCGGCCGAAAATACATAATAAAGAAGGAAAAAAACATATAAGTCGCACTGGAGTTTAAGTCGCATTTTTGGGAGAAATTTATTTGATAAAAGCCAACACCAAGAATAGACATTTGAAAGGCAATTTAAAATTAAAGCTGCAAGCAGCGATGGACGGGACCGACTTTGACGGCACATAAAATCCAAACCGGAGCAGTAATTAAAACTCTTTCGTCAAATTTAATCAGAAGGGTTCAATCTCTCTCCTGTGCTAGTTTGAAGCCGACACGACAAACGCGCTCAGAGGAGATAATGTTTGAAAAAAGGTGACCGGTTTTTACAAAACTTTTGTTTTGAAGGGGGAATTGCAAATTTCCTGTTCATTTTTGCTAGGGGTTGTCAAAATATGAAATGTAGGTCTAAGTGAGACCTACATAGAGGTTTTTGTTTCATGTCTCTAAGACATTCCTACTGGAAGTTACATGCAGTTGTGTCTGTGTTTTCTTCCTAGGGGGCGCTAGAGCGTAATTTTGAGTTTTGGGGTTGGTTTTTTTTTATGAATGCACAATTTTTGCCAGTCCTGATGTGTGTATCCAGTTTGGTGAGTTGTGAAGCATGTTAAGGGGGTCAAATTACAGCTCAAAGAGGCAAAAGTGACTGTGTTTACTAAACTTTTGTATTGACCTTGATTCTGTGCGTGGCATAGATTTGCTATGCGCAGAGGACGCTTAAACGGTGCGCAATTGCACAGGCGCGCACCTTAGAGGGAGCGTTGCTCGCACGGCTGCGCTAGCATCACAGCTAACGTTAGCCATGCTGCTACCTCTCTGCTCGGGGAGGACGTATACGTATGTGACGTATGACGTGACAGTATGTGACGTATGTCGTGAGAGTATGTGACGTGTGTAAGAAGGTGCACTTGCTGTCTGTGAGAGGGAGACACAGGAAAGAGTGAGAAGAGCCTGTCGTGTAATGCCAGCAGCTAAAAGCAACTGTGTGAGAATTCATAGACCTGTGGATGTGTTGAAGGTGTGCTGGAAAATGCAGAACGGAAATTAGGGCGCAGCAGAAAAGTGGAATGTATTATTTAAATCGGTGCGTTGGAAAACACGGACCGGAGTTTTTTTTTAAACTGGATCTGGATCGGCATTTTCCCATGCCTTGCCGATACGCAATTTTTGGCAAATATCGGCAGCCGATCCGATCCAAATATCGGATCGGGACATCCCTAATACTGATATATACAGTCGTGGAATCAACACATTATTATGCCTAATTTGGACAACCAGGTATAGTGAGGATAAGGTCCTTTTTAAAAAATAAAATAAAAGATAAATAAATTAAAAACATTTTCTTGAATAAAAAAGAAAGTAAAACAATATAAAAACAGTAATTAATGAGTACAATTAAGTGTTAAAGGTTAATGTGTGCTTACGGACTGTATCCCTTGCAGACTGTATTGATATATATTGATATATAATGTAGGAACCACAATATTAATAACAGAAAGAAACAACCCTTTTGTGTGAATGAGTGTGAATTGAGTTTTGTTGGGTTTGTGTACTAATTAGGGCCCGCATGGCCCATTGCATTATGCAATGGGACATAAGGACCTATTGAATTTCTAAGGTTTTATTATTATTATTATACCGGCCGCCTCTTTGAGCTGCAATTTGACCCACTTAACATGCTTCAAAACTCACCATATTTGACGCATACGTCAGGACCTGCGAAAATTGCCTTTTGATAAAAAAAACGAACAGCAAAACTCAAAATTGCGCTCTAGCGCCCCCTAGGGGAAAAAAAACTAGACTGCCTGTAACTCCCACTAGGAAGGTCGGAGAGACATGAAACAAAAACCTCTATGTAGGTCTGACTTACACCTACCTTTCATAATTGTACATCCTCGGGCAAAAATCAACAGGAAGTTGGCAATTCCCCCTTCAAGACAAAAAAGTACTAAAAACAGTAACTTTTGCCTCTTTGAGCTGTATTTTGACCCCCTTAACATGCTTCAAAACTCACCAAACTGAACACACACATCAGGACTGGCTAAAATTGTGATCTAATGAAAAAACCTAACCCCAAATATAAAAATTGCGCTCTACCGCAATTTTTGAATAAAACGCAGAAAAAACTGCTCCTCGGAAGAAAAAAATGACATAACTGCCTGTAACTCCCACTGGGAAGGTCGGAGAGACATGAAACAAAAACCTCTATGTAGGTCTCACTTAGACCTACATTTCATAAATTGACAACCCCCAGCAAAAATCTACAGGAAGTTTGCTATTCCCCCTTCAAAACAAATTTTTTGTAAAAACCGGTCACCTTCCTTCAAAAACGAACTCCTCTGAAACTAACACAGGAGAGAGATTGAACCCTTGTGATTACAATGACAGTAGCGCTTTTTTTTCTAACTGCTCCGGTTTTGATTTTATGACCCTTCAAAGACCCGCTGTGCTGATGCTGCTGCGCTGCTGTTTTTTTAAGATGGCTGCTTAAAAGCAGGAAGCACCAACGTGCCCACACAATGCAGACAAGGTAGGTACACTAGACAAAAGTCTTGGGACACTTCAGACTAAAAGTAGACAAAAGTATTGGGACACTTATGACTATCACTGGACAAACTTATTGGGACAGTTAGGACTAGCACCTGCCAAATACGCGGGCCCGACCAACGCTGCTTGCAGCTTTAATTGTAAGTGTATCTTGTGTTTTTTATGTTGATTTAATAAAAAAAATTAAATTAAATAAAAATTTAAAAAAAACATACGATAATAAAAAAAATGATACCGATAATTTCCGATATTACATTTTAAAGCATTTAACGGCCGATAATATCCGCAGGCCGATATTATCGGACCTCTCTAGTTACACTGCAGTACGTGTACGGAATGAAGACGAACTGTCTAAGTCAACAACAGTCAGGGGTGCAATGTCACAAAAGATGTGGATGAAAATTTGATGAGGAAAAAACTGTTTCATACGGTGTCACATTAAATGTTTAATGCTGATCCAGATGTCGTCCTTAAATGAGATGGCAACATGGCCGTGATAATAAGACTCACGGAGACACACCGGCAGCGAGCGTCTAACAGCTGGATGGATCAGTCCCGCTGTACTTACAACCCCCGGTGGGACGGGCAAGGAAACAAGTAAGATGGCCTACAAACCATCTGGAGGATCTAAACTACTTTAGCTGTAAAATTTGTGAGCAGCATTAAGTATTAGTAAGTTTTGATGTTTTTTTAGCACTTCTTCCTACTCGTGACATGGCAAAGGTTAAGTTAAAGTAGCAATGATTGTCACACACACACACACACTAGGTGTGGCGAAATTATTCTCTGCATTTGACCCATCACCCTTGATCACCCCCTGGGAGGTGAGGGGAGCAGTGGGCAGCAGCGGTGGCCACGCCCGGGAATCATTTTTGGTGATTTAACCCCCAATTCCAACCCTTGATGCCGAGTGCCAAGCAGGGAGGTAATGGCTCCCATTTTTATAGTCTTTGGTATGACTCGGCCGGGGTTTGAACTCACGACCTACCCATCTCAGGGCGGACACTCTAACCCAGGGGTGCTCATTACGTCTATCGCGAGCTACCGGTCGATTTCGGAGGGTGTGTCAGTCGATCACCAGCCAGGCATTTAAAAAATAGTCCTAAAAATGAGCGATCATAAATCTTCACTGTGACGTCACTTTCGTCACTTGATTGACATTCTTTGTCTTCTGAGATGACGCTGGCTGCTGCCAGCTCATTAAAATGACCGACTGGAAGGCGAGAAACACTTTATTTCAACGGACTCTGGCGCCGTACCTGTCGTCAAAACTCCAAAGACCGACTGCACAGTTGCACAGTTGCGCTAACAAAACAAGAGTCTCAGAAAGCTGGCGTGCACAAGCTAGCAAGCTACGGAGTTTGCCGACAATGTATTTCTTGTAAAGTGTATACAAAGGAGTACGGAAGCTGGACAAATAAAATGCCAAAAACCAACCACTTTCATGTGGTATTGGACAGAAAGGAGGACTTTTTTTCTCCTCCATTCGAAAATGCGGACGTTATCAGCACCACTGTCTGATTCCAATCAATGCAAGTCATCAGAATCAGGTAATACACCAACTTATATTCTTGTCTTCATGAAAGAAAGGAATCTATATGTGTTAAACATGCTTGTATTATCTTTAAACACCTTTAACTTGTTAACAATATTAACTATATGTGTTAATAAACATGCTTGCATTATCTTTAAACACCTTTAACTTATTAACAATATTAACTATATGTGTTAAACATGCTTGCATTATCTTTAAACACCTTAACTTGTTAACAATATTAACTATATGTGTTAATAAACATGCTTGCATTATCTTTAAACACCTTTAACTTGTTAACAATATTAACTATATGTATTAAACATGCTTGCATTATCTTTAAACACCTTTAACTTGTTAACAATATTAACTATACGTGTTAAACATGCCTGTATTATCTTTAAACACCTTTAACTTATTAACAATATTAACTATATGTGTTAAACATGCCTGTATTATCTTTAAACACCTTAACTTGTTAACAATATTAACTATATGTATTAAACATGCTTGTATTATCATTAAACACCTTCAACTTGTTAACAATATTAACTATATGTATTAAACATGCTTGCATTATCTTTAAACACCTTAACTTGTTAACAATATTAACTATATGTATTAAACATGCTTGCATTATCTTTAAACACCTTTAACTTGTTAACAATATTAACTATATGTATTAAACATGCTTGTATTATCTTTAAACACCTTTTAACTTGTTAACAATATTAACTATATGTATTAAACATGCTTGCATTATCTTTAAACACCTTTAACGTGTTAACAATATTAACTATATGTATTAAACATACTTGTATTATCATTAAACACCTTTAATTTATTAACAATATTAACTATATGTGTTAAACATGATTGCATTATCATTAAACACCTTTAATGTATTAACAATATTAACTATATGTGTTAAACATGCTTGCATTATCATTAAACACCTTCAACTTGTTAACAAAAACATATATTTCATAAATAAGTAAATATAAATTATATATATGAATGAGGTAGATCCCCACGACTTGATCAATTGAAAAGTAGCTCGCCTGCAGAAAAAGTGTGAGCACCCCTGCTCTAACCACTAGGTCGGGGGTCGGCAACCCGCGGCTCTCGAGCCGCATGCGGATCTTTAGTGCCATCCTAGTGGCTCTCTGGGGCATTTTTAAAAAAGGATTGAAAATGGAAAAAGATGGTGGGAAAATATTGTTTTGCTTTAGTATGAGGACAAACATGACACAAACCGTCCTAATTGTTAGAACTACCAATGTTTAATATGTTTGTGTGTACGCTTCACTGACGAGACTATTTGGTGAACATCCTTTTGTCCTACTAATTTCGTCAGTCCTTGAACTCACCATAGTGTGGACTGTGACGCAACAGTTTGTTTACATGTAAATTCTTCCACTCCTCAATTTGTCTCACTTTGTCCACCAAAAGTTTTATGCTGTGCATGAAGGCACAACGGTGCGCTTTGTTGATGTTATTGACTTGCTGGAGTGCAAATCAGGCATATTTGGTCAGTGCGTGACTCCAAGCTAATCCATGCTAACATTTAGGCTAGCTGTATGTACACATTGCATCATTATGCCTCATTTGTAAGTATATTTGAGCTCATTTAATATCCTTTACTTGTATCCTCTTTGTATATAATTTAGTTTTGCCTGTCTCATGACACATGGCACACATTTGTGTGCCATGTTGTTCCAGACCACAGCAAACATTACTTAGCTTGCCAAAGATTGTAATAAATCTATTAAGAGAAGACAGCCTTCCGTTTCCTTTAACTTGGACACACACATTTACACCTTTGGCCATTAAAAGCCAATAATTTCCAGGAGTTGTCTCACCTTCTGAGTAGCCTCTGATTTACTAATGTTTTTTAATGTTGTAAAAATGTGTAGAATAAATATTAAATTTCAACATTTCTGTCAACGAACATTTGTGTCAGGCTGCAACATAGTCATTTTGATAGTAGGCTATTATAGCTAATATAGACACTTATATCATGTGTGTCCTCCATTATAAGACTTATGTAAGAATTTTTGATAGTAGGCTAGTATAGGCACTTACATCATTATAACACATATATAAGACTTTTAAAGTAATTTTGATAGTAGGCTATTATAGCTAATATAGACACTTACATCATGTGTGGCCTTCATTATAACACTTATATATGACTTTTAATTTTTTGCGGCTCCAGACAGATTAGTTTTTAGTATTTTTGGTCCAATATGGCTCTTTCAACATTTTGGGTTGCCAGGCATGCGTACAATTCCCAACTGAATGGAGAAGGTCTCCGAAATTCTAATGGAGTTTCATGAATTTGAATTGAGGTTGCAAACAGGAAGTGGAATCGCAGTCGAAATTGAGATTGAAAGAAGTAGAAATGACATTCCAATGAATAATGTTGGTGTATTTCATAATTAGTGGTGATTGCTCACAGACTGCAAGGGAAGTTCAGCGTTTCTTTTTTTTTTTTTTTTTTTATTAATTTTTTTTTAAGTGGCCAAAAATGTACTTTAGTGTTTACATTTCACTAATTAAATACTGTATTTTCAGGACTATAAGGCGCACTTAAAATCCTTTAATTTTATCAAAACTCGACAGTGCGCCTAATGTAAGGAATAAGTTGTGTTTTGCTTACCGACCTCAAAGCTATTTTATTCGGTATATGGTGTAATCATAAGTGTGACCAGTAGATGGCAGTCACACATAAGAGATACGTGTACCGTATTTTCCGCACTATTAGCCGCACCTAAAAACCACAAATTTACTCAAAAGTTGACAGTGTGGCTTATAGCCCGGTGCGCTTTATATATGGATTAATATTACGATTCATTTTCATAAAGTTTCGGTCTCGCAACTACGGTAAACAGCCGCCATCTTTTTTCCCCGTAGAAGAGGAAGTGCTTCTTCTTCTACGCAAGCAACCGCCAAGGTAAGCACCCGCCCCCATAGAACAGGAAGCGCTTCTTCTTCTACTGTAAGCAACCACCCGCCCGCGTAGAAGAAGAAGAAGAAGCGCGCGGATATTACGTTTCATTTCCTTTGTGTGTTTACATCTGTAAAGACCACAAAATGGCTCCTACTAAGCGACAGGGATCCGGTTCATGAAAAGACGCAATCTCTCCATCCGCACACGGACTACTATTTCACAGCAACTGCCTAAAGACTTTCAAGAAAAGCTGGCTACTTTCCGTGCATATTGTAAAAACAAGATAGCTGAAAAAAAGATCCGGCCAGAGAACATTATCAACATGGACGAGGTTCCACTGACTTTTGATATTCCTGTGAACCGCACTGTGGATACAACGGGAGCACGTACGGTGAATATTCGCACCACAGGGAATGAGAAGTCATCCTTCACTGTGGTTCTAGCTTGCCATGCTAATGGCCAGAAACTTCCACCCATGGTGATATTCAAAAGGAAGACCTTGCCAAAAGAGACCTTTCCAGCCGGCGTCATCATAAAAGCTAACTCGAAGGGATGGATGGATGAAGAAGAAAAAGAAAAAGATGAGCGAGTGGTTAAGGTAAATTTACGCGAAGAGGTCGGGTAGGCTTTTTTCACGCAGCTCCGTCCATGTTGATATACGACTCCATGTGCGCCCACATCACGCTGGTTTTTAATATATTATTAAAGTTTGACTGACCTATCTGACTGTTTTTTTGACATTCCTTTAGCGCAGTTAGATGCGGCTTATAACACGGGGCGTCTTATATGTGGACAAAGTTTTGAAATATGCCGTTCATTGAAGGCGCGGCTTATAACCCAGGGCGCCTTATGGTGCGGAAAATACGGTAGACTAGAGATGTCCGATAATGGCTTTTTTGCCGATATCCGATATTGTCCAACTCTTAATTACTGATACCGATATCAACCGATACCGATATATACAGTGGTGGAATTAACACATTATTATGCCTAATTTTGTTGTGATGCCAGGCTGGATGCATTAAACAATGTAACAAGGTTTTCCAAAATAAATTAACTCAAGTTATGGAAAAAAAAAATGCCAACATGGCACTGCCATATTTATTATTGAAGTCACAAAGTGCATTATTTTTTTTTAACATGTCTCAAGACAGCAGCTCGGAATTTGGGACATGCTCTCCCTGAGAGAGCATGAGGCGGTTGAGGTGGGCGGGGTTGAGGTGTGGGTGGGTAGGGGGTAGCGGGGGGTGTATATTGTAGCGTCCCGGAAGAGTTAGTGCTGCAAGGGGTTCTGGGTATTTGTTCTGTTGCGTTTATGTTGTGTTACGGTGCGGATGTTCTCCCGAAATGTGCTTGTCATTCTTGTTTGGTGTGGGTTCACAGTGTGGCGCATATTTGTAACAGTGTTAAAGTTGTTTATACGGGGACCCTCAGTGTGACCTGTATGGCTGTTGACCAAGTATGAGTGCATTCACTCGTGTGTATGAAAAGCCGTAGATATTATGTGACTGGGCCGGCACGCAAAGGCAGTGCCTTTAAGGTTTATTGGCGCTCTGTACTTCAGCGGAGTTTTAAAAAGTCATAAATGTTACATTTTTTAAAACCGATACCGATAATTTCTGATATTACATTTTAAAGTATTTATCGGCCGATAATATCGGCAGTCCGGTATTATCAGACATCCCTAGTGTAGACTGCAATATGACACAAGTAAACAACACCAACATTTTATATGTTCCATTGAAAATATAGAACATTACACACGGCGCTCAAAAATCTATCAAAATGTTTTAGACGGACTTTGGTAAGCTATGAAGCCACACCGCTTGATGGATTGTACTGTGCTTCAACATAGGAGTATTATTATGGTGTGTGTATAAGGTAAGACATATTACCTGGCGTTTTGTTTCGCAATATTATGCAAAAGCAACTGTTCTTACCTTCTGGTACCTGCTGATCTATATTTGGGATCTGCATAAGTCCTGAAAATGTGCACGCGTCCGACGCCGCGGTCGATAAGCTTCTTCTTTTTTCTCTATCTTCTTGTTATGGAACATTCATCCTCCTGTTACCATTTCTAATATAAAGTAGTGTAAAGTTCTTACTTATATCTGTCAGTAAACTCGATTTTTTTTAGGGCCCGCATGGCCCATTGCATAAGGACTCCCACTTAACATGCTTCAAAACTCACCATATTTGACCCACACATCAGGACCTGCGAAAATTGTCTTTTAATAAAAAAAACCGAACCCCAAAACTCAAAATTGCGCTCTAGCGCCCCCTAGGAAAAAAAAAAATAGACTGCCTGTAACTCCCACTAGGAAGGTTGGAGAGACATGAAACAAAAACCTCTATGTAGGTCTGACTTAGACCTAGTTTTCATAATTGTATATCCTCGGGCAAAAATCAACAAGAAGTTGGCAATTCCCCCTTCACTTTTGCCTTTTTGAGCTGTAATTTGACCCCCTTAACACGCTTCAAAACTCACCAAACTGAACGCACACATCAGGACTGGCAAAAATTGTGATCTAATAAAAAAAACCTTCCATCCATCCATCCATTTTCTACCGCTTATTCCCTTTGGGGTCGCGGGGGGCGCTGGAGCCTATCTCAGCTACAATCGGGCGGAAGGCGGGGTACACCCTGGACAAGTCGCCACCTCATCGCAGGGCCAACACAGATAGACAGACAACATTCACACTCACATAAAAAACCTAACCCCAAATTTAAAAATTGCGCTCTAGAGCAATTTTTGAATAAAACGGAGAAAAAACTGCTCCTCGGAAGAAAAAAATGACAAAACTGCCTGTAACTCCCACTGGAAAGGTCGGAGAGACATGAAACAAAATCCTCTCCGTAGGTCTCACTTAGACCTACATTTCATAAATTGACAACCCCCAGCAAAAATCTACAAGAAGCTTGCTATTCCCCCTTCAACACAACATTTTTGTAAAAACCGGTCACCTTTCTTCAAACATTATCTCCTCTGAGCGTGTTTGTTGTTTCGGCTTCAAACTAACACAGGAGAGAGATTGAACCCTTTTGATTAAAAGTTATCGAAAGAGTTTTAATACCGGCTCCGGTTTTGATTTTATGACCCTTCAAAGAGCCGCTGCGCTGATGCTGCTGTTTTTTCAAGAAGGCTGCTTAAAATCAGGAAGCACCAGCGTGCCCACACAATGCAGACAAGGTAGGTACACTACACAAAAGTATTGGGACAATTCGGACTAAAAGTAGACAAAAGTATTGGGACACTTATGACGAAAACTGAACAAAAGTATTGGGACACTTAGGACTACCACCTGCCAAATATGCGGGCCCGACCAATGCTGCTTGCAGCTTTAATTAGGGCCCGCATGGCCCAATGCATAAGGACTCCCACAGGGAGTCCTTATGCATTGGGACATAAGGACCTATTGAATTTGTAAGGTTTTATTCTTTCTTTATTATTATTCTTCCGCCGCCTCTTTGAGCACTAATTTGACCCACTTAACATGCTTCAAAACTCACCATATTTGACCCACACATCAGGACCTGCGAAAATTGTCTTTTAATAAAAAAAAAAAACCCCAAAACTCAAAATTGCGCTCTAGCGCCCCCTAGGAAAAAAAATAACTAGACTGCCTGTAACTCCCACTAGGAAGGTCGGAGAGACATGAAACAAAAACCTCTATGTAGGTCTGACTTAGACCTAGTTTTCATAATCGTATATCCTCGGGCAAAAATCAACAAGAAGTTGGCAATTCCCCCTTCAAGACAAAAAAAAGTACTAAAAACAGTCACTTTTGCCTTTTTGAGCTGTAATTTGACCCCCTTAACACGCTTCAAAACTCACCAAACTGAACGCACACATCAGGACTGGCAAAAATGGTGATCTTTAAAAAACCTAACCCCAAATTTAAAAATTGCGCTCTAGAGCAATTTTTGAATAAAACGGAGAAAAAACTGCTCCTCGGAAGAAAAAAATGACAAAACTGCCTGTAACTCCCACTGGGAAGGTCGGACAGACATGAAACAAAATCCTCTCCGTAGGTCTCACTTAGACCTACATTTCATAAATTGACAACCCCCAGCAAAAATCTACAAGAAGCTTGCTATTCCCCCTTCAACACAACATTTCTGTAAAAACCGGTCACCTTTCTTCAAACATTATCTCCTCTGAGCGTGTTTGTTGTTTCGGCTTCAAACTAACACAGGAGAGAGATTGAACCCTTTTGATTAAAAGTTATCGAAAGAGTTTTAATACCGGCTCCGGTTTTGATTTTATGACCCTTCAAAGAGCCGCTGCGCTGATGCTGCTGTTTTTTTTCAAGAAGGCTGCTTAAAAGCAGGAAGCACCAGCGTGCCCACACAATGCAGACAAGGTAGGTACACTACACAAAAGTATTGGGACAATTCGGAATAAAAGTAGACAAAAGTATTGGGACACTTATGACGAAAACTGAACAAAAGTATTGGGACACTTAGGACTACCACCTGCCAAATATGCGGGCCCGACCAATGCTGCTTGCAGCTTTAATTAGGGACCGAATGTCCCTTTGGGACACAGGAACCTATTGTATTTTGTGCGTTTTATTCTTTCTTTCTTTATTATTATACCACCGCATCTTTCAGCTGTAATTTGACCCCCTTAGCATGCTTCAAAACTCACCATATTTGACACACACATCAGGACTGGCAAAAATTGCAATCTAATTAAAAAAAAAAAAAAAAAAAAAAAAAAAAAACTCTAAATTGCGCTCTAGCGCCCCCTAGGAAAAAACACCGACAAAACTGCCTGTAACTTCCAGTAGGAATGTCGTAGAGACATGAAACAAAAACCTCTATGTAGGTCTCACTTAGACCTAGATTTCATACACTAACATCTTTCAGCAAAAATCAACAGGAAGTTTGCAATTGCCCCTTCAAAACAAAAGTTTAGTAAAAAACAGTCACTTTTGCCTCTTTGAGCTGTAATTTGACCCCCTTAACATGCTTCAAAACTCACCAAACTGGACACACACATCAGGACTGGCAAAAATTGCGCTCTCATAAAAAACCCAACCCCAAAACTCAAAATTGCGCTCTAGCGCCCCCTAGGAAGAAAACACAGACACAACTGCTCCAAGAAAGAAAACACAGACAAAACTGCCTGTAACTTCCACTAGGAATGTCGTAGAGACATGAAACAAAACCCTTTATGTAGGTCTCACTTAGACCTACATTTCACATATTGACAACCCCCAGCATAAATCAACATGAAGTTTGCAATTCCCCCTTCAAAACAAAAGTTTTGTAAAAACCGGTCACCTTTTTTCAAACTGTATCTCCTCTGAGCGCGTTTGTCGTGTCGGCTTCAAACTAGCACAGGAGAGAGATTGGACCCTTCTGATTAAAAGTTGATGAAAGAGTTTTAATTACTGCTCCGGTTTGGATTTTATGTGCCGTCAAAGTCGGTCCCGTCCATCGCTGCTTGCAGCTTTAATTTATATTTATTTTTTAAATCTTCTGCAACAAATAACTCAAATATATCGTCCGGGCCTAACAAAACGCATTGGCGGTTTTATTTTTTTGCATTTAAATGCACTTTTTGAGTTGCCTGTGTCTGACATGAACTGAATGTTGACTGTATTGAAAAAGAGATCAACTGATGTGCACTAATTTAAAAATGTATGCGCCTCAGACGTGTCAAGAGCTCTTCGACTGCCATTTATTGCACGTGTTGATGTTATCAGACGCAATGACAATTTTCATTTCAAAGAGTAAAAGACTTTTCTTACGACTACTTCTCTGCACTTTTTAAAGCATTTTGAAATGTGTCGCATCACTTGAAACTCCTACTTTGTTTACTTGCAGCTCTTCTCTTGTCTTACTATGCACCTTTTAGAGAGGCTGTGTCTGATGTAACCACATAAACACGTTGCTTCTTTTTGATGACTTTTCATTGATGTGTTATTTGTCATTACCTTCTGATCGTCTGAAATTAAATGTCTGATCTTGCATGGAAAACTTCCCTGTGTTTCAGTATTATTTTACCTCTAAATGAAATTGCATGATTTAAAATGCTGTCACTGTGTAGATGGGTTTGAGGGGACAGGGAAGGGCGGCGAGAGAGAAAAGGTGTACGGTTGACAGGTAGATCACACCTGGATGAATAATGCAGCTGAGTCGGTGACGAGACACCAAAAGAAAACACACCATGTGAATAAATCATCACAGCCGAGACTAATAACAGACATAAAGAGAGGATTGCTTTTACAAGAACTCCTCCATTTTTACAGCCTTACTATTGTGTTAGTAGTATTATATCTTGAAATATATTATTATTAACTACCAAGAATTAGATCATCGTTTTAAATTTAACACACAATACTACCGGGACTGCATTTTGAAGATTCCTAGCGCCAACACTGTAAATACTTACACACATATATATATATATATATATATATATATATATATATATATATATATATATATGTATATATATATATATATATATATATATACATACATATATATATATACATACATATATGTATACATATACATACATACATATATATATACATACATATATATATATATATATATATATATACATACATACATACATATATATATATATATACATATATATATATATATATATATATATATATATATATATATATAATACAGATACATATAAATATATACATAAATAAATATAAACATATAAATATATACACGTATAAACAAATATATACACGTAAATATATACACATATATGCACAAATATATAGGTATATACACATATACATATATAGATATATACACATATATACATATAGGTATATACACATATATATATATATATACATATAAATATATATATATATATATATATATATATATATATATATATAATACAGATACATATATACATATAAATATATACATATATAAATATAAACATATAAATATATACACGTATAAACAAATATATACACGTAAATATATACACATATATACATATAAATATATAGGTATATATACACATATATACATAAGAATATATAGGTATATACACAAATATATAGGTATATACACATATATATATAGATATATACACATATATACACATAAATATATAGGTATATACACATACATACATATAAATATATAGGTACATACACATATATACATATAGATATATTGGTATATACACATAAATATATAGGTATATAGAAAGTACATACACATAAATATATAGGTATAGCCACGTATATACATATAAATATACAGGTATATCCACATATATACATATAAATATATACGTATATCCACATATATATGTATATCCACGTGTATACATATAAATGTATATGTATATCCACGTATATACATATACATATATACATATAAATATATACGTATATACACGTATATACATATAAATATATACGTATATACATATAAATATATACGTATATACATATAAATATATACGTATATACACGTATATACACTTATTTACATATAAATATGTATATACACGTATATACATATAAATATATACGTATATACACATATATACATATAAATATATACGTATATACACGTATATACATATAAATATATACACATATATACATATAAATATATACATGTGTATACATATAAATATATACACGTATATACATATAAATATATACACGTACAGTATATACACAAATATATACACGTATATACGTATACATGTATATACATATAAATATATACGTATATACATATAAATATATACGTATATACATATAAATATATACGTATATACACGTATATACACTTATTTACATATAAATATGTATATACACGTATATACATATAAATATATACGTATATACACGTATATACATATAAATATATACACATATATACATATAAATATATACATGTGTATACATATAAATATATACACGTATATACATATAAATATATACACGTACAGTATATACACAAATATATACACGTATATACGTATACATGTATATACATTTAATATAGAGATATATATGCGTATATACATATAAATATAGAGATTAATTAAAGTACCAATGATTGTCACACACACACTAGGTGTGGTGAAATTTGTCCTCTGCATTTGACCCATCCCTTTGTTCATCCCCTGGGAGGTGAGGGGAGCAGTGGGCAGCAGCGGTGCCGCGCCCGGGAATCATTTTTGGTGAGTTATATATATATATATATATATATATGCATATATACATATAAGTATAGAGATATATATACGCGTATATACATATAAATATATACATACATACAGTATATACATGCACACACATCTCAACACGTTTGTCTTTGCCATACCGTTTTTACCATCATGAAATACAATCGAAGACAACACACGCACACACGCACACACGCACGCACACACACACACACACACACACACACACACACACACACACAGATGCCTCAGTCTAATTTTAGGCTGCTAAAGAAATGGTCGCTGATGAATCAATGGAAACATGTATAGGCAGGAAATAATTCCATAAAAATAGAAGTCTTCTGACAGACCCTTGAAAAGCAGTATTTTTAGTTGGAAGACCAAATGAAGACATGCAAAGCCGTGGTTCCACACCCAAATGACGAATCACGTCGTACGGACGTTTGCGCTCTGGCACCATTATAAACCAAGGAACAAGACAAATGTCCTACCTGCTCTGTGCGAACCGAAGGCGAGGGCGACTCTGCTGAGCAAACCAGGCCTTGCATATTGGTTGTCATCAGCCTGCACCCAGAAGCAGCCCTCTGACATTTCCTGAGGATGTATCTGTGCACAAGACATTTTCCTGTTTGTCTCCACTTCACCGTGTGCTGGACCTAACAAGCTGGACTATGGAGGCAAATGTCAACACGTGTGCTTTATTCAAATCAGTTCATTCCACGACGAGAAAACAATCGTTGGACAAACATACCTTCGTCCTTATGCAGCTTTGCACCAGCAACAACACTGTATATATATATATATAGTACACGTACTTAGGGATGATGTTTGATAAGAAATTATCGAGTTCGAGCCCATTATCGAATCCTCTTATCGAACCGATTCCTTATCGATTCTCTTATCTTGTATATGGAAAAAAACACAATATTTGGTTTAACAAAAGCTCACTTTTATTTTATAAGAAAAATAAATAAATAAATATTGACTGTTACCCCCCTAAAAAAAAAAAAAAAAAAAAATATTGACTGTTGTTACCCAAAGTATGTTAAGTGGGATTTTTCTGAAAAACAAATATATACAGTACAGTGTTTCCCACAGGACAGGCATCTATTTGTGGTGGTGTGGTCGGGGTGCGGGGGGTGACGGCGGCAGCGGCGATGACCAAGAAGAACGCGGAGTTGGAATATAAGTACAACACTTTATGTACATATTTAGCTCATTAAAATTACCGACAGGAAGGCGAGAAACACTTTATTTCAACAGACTCTGGCGCCGTACCTGTCGTCAAAACTCCAAAGACCGACTGCACAGTTGCGCTAACAAAATAAGAGTCTCAGAAAGCTGGCGTGCACAAGCTAGCAAGCTGCGGAGTTTGCCGACAATGTATTTCTTGTAAAGTGTATACAAAGGAGTACAGAAACTGGACAAATAAGATGCCAAAAACCAACCACTTTCATGTGGTATTGGACAGAAAGGAGGACTTTTTTTCTCCTCCATTCGAAAATGCGGACGTTATCAGCACCACTGTCTGATTCCTATCAATGCAAGTCATCACAATCAGGTAATACACCAACTTATATTCTTGTCTTCATGAAAGAAAGGAATCTATATGTGTTAAACATGCTTGTATTATTTTTAAACACCTTTAACTTGTTAACAATATTAACTATATGTGTTAAACATGCTTGTATTGTCATTAAACACCTTTAACTTGTTAACAATATTAACTATATGTATTAAACATACTTGTATTATCATTAAACACCTTTAACTTGTTAACAATATTAACTATATGTATTAAACATACTTGTATTATCATTAAACACCTTTAATTTATTAACAATATTAACTATATGTGTTAAACATGCTTGCATTATCATTAAACATCTTTAACTGGTTAACAAAAACATATATTTCATAAATAAGTAAATATAAATTATATATATGAATGAGGTAGATCCCCACGACTTGATCAATTGAAAAGTAGCTCGCCTGCAGAAAAAGTGTGAGCACCCCTGAGTTACACCCATCTGAACAGGTCAGCCACCTGTTTAAAGCCTGATCACAGTTGAAATCTTGAAATGAAGGGCCTTTAATGGCCAAAACATTAACCTAAACAACATTTTAACAGCTGGTTGGCTCAGATTTTATTCTTTTCATTGCATTCACATGCTACAGTGGACAATTTAGCTTAATTATTAATGCAGTATCTGAAGCACCGTCTCCACGTGTGTTTATTGACAACAGGGTTATAACCTGGACACGTTAGCTCGTCGGTATTGTAACACGTGACGTGACAACAGCGGCGGTGTTAATGAAGCAGCGTCAGGCTGCTCACCGTCAGTGAAACGCTCGGTGAAATCGCGGATTAACGTTAAATATATGACGAGCCGCGAGCGATGCAGCTATAACTTATCTACCTACAACCTATATTACCCTCGTATTTTGATCTGGTCGGTCCGTTCTTTTACTCCGCCGTCTTCTTCTTCTTCTTCTTCTTCTGGCCCACCAGGTGAATTAAGTGCTATTGGCGGAGTTAGTAGGCCACCGCCACCTACTGCACCGGAGTTGTAACTACAAGGTACATTCACAGACAGAGTCCCATTGCTTTTATGAGCGGTTGAGCGAGTCAAAAGCCGAAAAATCCATTTGTGGCGGACGTAATTCTTTCGTGGCGGGCCGCCACAAATAAATGAATGTGTGGGAAACACTGCAGTAACACAAAAACAACCTGTTTCTGTGATCACTATAGGTGTATACATAATAATATAATGTTAAATAAAATCAGTCCTTTGGGCACAAAACTGAAAATAATACAGCTCTCCAAAAAGTGCACTTCTGCTGCTATTGGAACATACTAACTACACACACAGGCAGACAGCTAACACACAATCCAAGACGTCTAATAAAAGTTCCAAAGCAGATTAATCCATTTAGGCTCTTTATTGTTGTTGATCTTGCTTTGTCTTTTCCTATCTTTACTTTTGTCTTGCACTAGACTGTTATTTTTTTTTTTTTTTCAAACTGAAATACACACAATGACAAATGTATAAGCTATGTGATTCAATGAACATACTGAAATGTAATACACAATATGTAAATATTAGCTTCACACAAATATACAGTACTATCATCAAACAAATACTTCTGAGTGTTGAAACTATTTCCATGGTGGAAATACACTACTGGCAGCCATTTTTAGTCCTCAAAACTGCACAAAAATCGTTTTTCAATAAACATCTTAGTATCAAATGTAACCACTTTCCACCTTAATATTGAGTTATATAAACAAGTTAAACAGTTTACTTACAGATTTATCTTTTCCAAGGCTTGTAAGAGCTAACACAACTTGTCTACTTCTCAATTGTCTCATTAACTTAACTGACGTCGCCAACCCGGAAGTGCCCAAACTAATGACGTGTAGTATTTTCATATCGCCACAAGGTGTCAGTAAGAGTCTACAATCAAATGGGCATAACATTGCCGTCCCACAGGGCATTTCCTGTGGGAAGGGATTCGTTCCCAGGGATTCGAATAAAGAACCAACTCTTTTTCTTTACTATAGTGGCCTTGATAATGGGAACCGGTTCTCAAAAAGAGATTTTGAGTCCATGGAATCGGTTCTTTTCTTATCGAACAACCGGGAGAACCGGTTTCGAACATCATCCCTACACGTACTACTACTGGTACTAGGGTTACATCTAGTGGTACGTCAAATAATCACTTGATTAAATTATAGTTTTTACTTTCCTATATTCACACTCAGTGTTACTGTTCAAACCGTGTGTAATGTTACGGTGTCCAAAAAAAAAGGTGAATGTTAAATAAAACCTCTGCTTTGTTTTTAATGAATGCCTAAGCCTACTATGCTACTGTATTTTGATGTCATTATGGTGGTACTTGGAGAGCCAGGTGTTTTCTGACGTGGTAGTACATGGTGACAAAAGATTGACAACCACTGGTATACTCCTTTCATATAGGAAATAAACAAATAATTAGTAAGTTACAGTGATTTCATGCAAAAAAGCTTGTGAATGAGCCTTCGAGCTGTCCATAGCGTTTCTACTCGTGTAAGTTTTACAATATAACTAAAACAATTCATACAAACTAAACTGTCCCATTTGTGGTATATGTAGGAGTGTTTTTATGCATATTTGTACGCGCTATCGTAATGTAATCAAGCTAGCGTCATCGGCATTAGCTAATATGCTAACGCTTAGGCCTACTACGCTACTAAATTTTGATGTCATTATGGTGGTACTTGGAGAGCCAGGTGTTTTCTGAAGTAGTACCTGGTGACAAAATATTGATACCTTTTAGATAATGCTGTTCAGTGCAGAGCATCAATGAAAACAAAGAATTAGTAGGTTACAAAGGGACAAGCAGTAGGAAAATGGATGGATGGATGGATGGACAATGATTTCATGCGAGAATGCATTTTTGTTACACCAGAAGCTTGTGAATGAGCGTTCTAGCTGTCCATAGCGTTTCTACTCGTATGGATTCTTCAATCATCACACCGAACAACGTTTGTAGGTTTTACAATAGAACTAAAACAATTCATACAAATCAAACCATCCCATATGTGATGGCTGTAGGAGTGTTTTCATGCGCTAATAATAATAATAATAATAATAATAATAATAATAATAATAATAGATTTTATTTGTAAAAAGCACTTTACATTGAGTAAACAACCTCAAAAGGCTACAGTGTATTAAGATAATAAAGATAAAAAGATAATAAAAAAATAATAAAAATAGAACAGCCAAATAGCTAGAACTAGTATGCATACATCTAAAAAAAAAAAAAATAATAATAATAATAGATTTTATTTGTAAAAAGCACTTTACATTGAGTAAACAACCTCAAAAGGCTACAGTGTATTAAGATAATAAAGATAAAAAGATAATAAAAAAATAATAAAAATAGAACAGCCAAATAGCTAGAACTAGTATGCATACACCTAAAAAAAAAAAGGCTTTTTTAAAAAGAAGGGTTTTTAAGCCTTTTTTAAAAGCATCCACAGTCTGTGGTGCCCTCAGGTGGTCAGGGAGAGTGTTCCACAGACTGGGAGCGCTATCATAACATAATCAAGCTGGCGTCATCAGCATTAGATCACAAGCTAACACGTTTACGAGTGTCTGTGTTAGTATTATTGTTGTATTGTTTCAGCACCGTAAAGTCACCGAAATGTCACTGTGGAGTTATCTAGTCTGTTTCGCTGAGTGACGAGCCAGCATCCGCAGCTAGCGGGTCCACGACGATGACTTCTGTTTTGTTCGATCAGCCGTTGTACTGCCTTGTTACAGACACCGTTTGGAAACAATTAAGGTATAAATAAATAGATAAAATAAATAAAATAAATAAAATAAATAAAATAAATAAAATAAATAAATACAAAAATATAAATAAATTATAAATAAATAGATAAAAAGGTATAAATAAATAAATAAGGTATAAATAAAGATTTGCATATCTTAATTGTTCATAAAGTCCCTTTAAAATCTTCAATGCACTGAGACTGTAGTCCATCCATCCATTTTCTACCGCTTGTCCTTAAAGTATGTAAATAAATATTTGCATATTTTAATCGTTCATAAAGTCATACCACGATCCCTTTAAAATCTTCGATGCACCGAGACTGTAGTAAGAACCACAAATCGGCGAGGGGAAGACTGTACTTTA
>NC_084562.2:24352500-24362500 GCF_033978685.3 Nerophis lumbriciformis
AATTCCTCCGTGTCCGATCGAAAAATCTTGTCTGCACAAGGTGCAATTCGCGTAGTTTTCACCCTTTTTTTTTTTTAAATTAATGAAAAACCGTATTTTTTATCACTGCAACCGTAACCCGGAATAGGTTGATGAAAACCGTACGAATTACGGGAAAACTGGAGTAGTTGGCAGGTATGGATATATAACAACGGGCGGGTGCGGGCGGGTGCGGTTTTGATTAAATGTTAGAAACGGGTGGATGGCGGATGGTTGACGACTTTTGTGATGCGGTTGCGGATGAAATAATTGCCTATCCGCGCATCTCTAACAGCCACACAGGTTACACTGACGGTGGTCATATAAAACAACTTTAACACTCTTACTAATAATGCGCCACACTTTGAACCAAAACCAAACAAGAATGACAAACACATTTCGGGAGAACATCTGCACCTTAACACAACATAAACACGACAGAACAAACACCCAGAATACATACTTCTGTATTTTGGTAGTTATGCTGTCAACATTTAACAAGATTTCTTCAACTTGGACTTGAAAGCATAAAATGTATAAACACTTTTAACAGTATAACAGTACTAAACAATTCCAATAGATAACATTGGTGTCATTACCTTTTTGTGGCTAAAATCCGAAAAACGTTGAAAGTTTTCCACTTGTATCGCTAGCAACGGCATTAGACTTGTGTTTTTTTGTCCCAACGTGGTCTTTTACATCGCTAATTCCTCCGTGTCCGATCGAAAAATCTTGTCTGCACAAGGTGCAATTCGCGTAGTTTTCACCCTTTTTGGAACGGATAATTATTCCCGGATAGGCTTTTGAATATTCTTCACGGAATGACTGCAGTTTTCTTTTCGGTTTAAGACTCGTTTGCGATTTTTCTCCGGCTGATTCCATGATCGTTCGCTCGTTTGGAAACAATGGCCTCGTGCTTGGCAGCGGTGCTATAAATAGCCTCGAGCATTTTAAAAAAATATTTTTTTTTAATTAATGAAAAACCGTATTTTTTATCACTGCAACCGTAACCCGGAATAGGTTGATGAAAACCGTACTAATTACGGGAAAACCGGAGTAGTTGGCAGGTAAGCATCTTACCTCGGACATCTAGCCTCAATCATTACATTGATGTCAATGGTACATGTACTAATTAAATTACCATAACTTGCTCGATTTTCGACCAATTAACAAACGGTTTGCCTTGTTACAAATCTTATTACATGTAGATATGACATAGGATGCTGTACCTGTTGAAATTACCTCTTTCGCTTTAAAAAAAAAAGACTTAATTGTGCAACATAGTTGTGTAGGGTCAGTGTTAGTCAATTCTCTGATTATTTTAAACTGTTTCAGAATACATTACTAAAAGGCTATTTTTAACATTTTAAAAACAAAATTCAAAGATGATTTCATTCATTTTATGGCTGAATCAAAAGAAATTCCATAAATTAGAAAACAAATGTTCAAGAAGAAGTGAAAATATAAAATAATGTTATTGCTGGTGGACCAGTTCTGGCTGAAAGATGTGATTATGGTGTTTGTTGTCTTATTATTTATTTGGGTCACATTTTGTATTACCCTGTATTGTGTTTACGTGGTATGAAATAACCTTCATCAGCGCGCGACATTTTTTTATCCACTTCTTCCTCCGTAAATCTTGATACATATTGACGATGACCCACCCTGCTATACCTCTGATTGGCTCTGAGCATTTTTCGCCTGACCAATCAGAAATAAGGGGCCGTCTAAGCGTACCCGCCCCCAAAGTGCCAAAACGAAACATGACAGAAAGGCACCGCGCGCGCGCAGAAAGGCACCACGCGCGCGCAAAAGGGTGTCGCGCACTTCGTACGTGCGCGCGCGCGACACCCTTTTGCGCGCGCGCGCACACGAAGTGGAGAATCAGCGCGCGATAACAGTTTTTATGCGCTCTGATTTTTGGCACTAATGTGACGCCATAAGTTTGCTTCTTTTATGAATTTATTATGGGTCTACTGAAAATGTGCTGGGTCAAAAGTATACATACAGAAATGTTAATATTTGCTTCCATGTCCCTTGGCAGGTTTCACTGCAATAAGGCACTTTTGGTAGCCATCCACAAGCTTCTGGCTGAATTTTTGACCACTCCTCTTGACAAAATTGGTGCAGTTCAGCTAAATGTGTTGCTTTTCTGACACAGACTTGTTTCTTTAGCATTTTCCACACGTTTAAGACAGAACTTTGGGAAGGCCTATGGCGTCACATTAGTGCCAAAAATCCGAGCGCATAAAAACTGTTATCGCGCGCTGATTCTCCACTCCGTGCGCGCGCGACAGCCCTTTTGCGCGCGCGTGGTGCCTTTTTGCGCGCGCGCGGTGCCTTTCTGTGCGCGCGCGACGCCTTTCTGCGCGCTCTCTGTGTACTCCTGGCATCTCTCCTCGCGCTGTCATGTTTCTTTTTGGCCCTTTGGGGGCGGGTATGCTTAGACGGCCCCTCCTTTCTGATTGGCTGTGAGCATTTTTCATATGACCAATCATTCTCCAGTGTAGCAACGTTGTAGCCATCTTACCTCGGACATCTAGCCTCAATCATTACATTGATGTCAATGGTACATGTACTAATTAAATTACCATAACTTGCTCGATTTTCGACCAATTTACAAACGGTTTGCCTTGTTACAAATCTTATTACATGTAGATATGACATAGGATGCTGTACCTGTTGAAATTACCTCTTTCGCTTTAAAAAAAAAAGACTTAATTGTGCAACATAGTTGTGTAGGGTCAGTGTTAGTCAGTTCTCTGATTATTTTAAACTGTTTCAGAATACATTATTAAAAGGCTATTTTTAACATTTTAAAAACAAAATTCAAAGATTATTTCATTCATTTTATGGCTGAATCAAAAGAAATTCCATAAATTAGAAAACAAATGTTCAAGAAGAAGTGAAAATATAAAATAATGTTATTGCTGGTGGACCAGTTCTGGCTGAAAGATGTGATTATGGTGTTTGTTGTCTTATTATTCATTTGGGTCACATTTTGTATTACCCTGTATTGTGTTTATGTGGTATGAAATAACCTTCATCAGCGCGCGACATTTTTTTATCCACTTCTTCCTCCGTAAATCTTGATACATATTGACGATGACCCGCCCTGCTATACTTCTGATTGGCGCTGAGCATTTTTCGCCTGACCAATCAGAAAGAAGGGGTCGTCTAAGCATACCCGCCCCCAAAGTGCCAAAACGAAACATGACAGCGCACAGACCGAGACGGCGCGCGCGCAGAAAGGCACCACGCACGCGCGGAAAGGCACCACGCGCGCGCAAAAGGGTGTCGCGCGCGCGCACGAAGTGGAGAATCAGCGCGCGATAACAGTTTTTATGCGCTCTGATTTTTGGCACTAATGTGACGCCATAATTTTGCTTCTTTTATGAATTTATTATGGGTCTACTGAAAATGTGAGCAAATGTGCTGGGTCAAAAGTATACATACAGCAATGTTAATATTTGCTTACATGTCCCTTGGCAGGTTTCACTGCAATAAGGCGCTTTTGGTAGCCATCCACAAGCTTCTGGCTGAATTTTTTACCACACCTCTTGACAAAATTGGTGCAGTTCAGCTAAATGTGTTGCTTTTCTGACACAGACTTGTTTCTTTAGCATTTTCCACATGTTTAAGACAGAACTTTGGGAAGGCCTATGGCGTCACATTAGTGCCAAAAATCCGAGCGCATAAAAACTGTTATCGCGCGCTGATTCTCCACTTCGTGCGCACGCGCGACACCCTTTTGCGCGCGCGTGGTGCCTTTTTGCGCGCGCGCGGTGCCTTTCTGTGCACGCGCGGTGCCTTTTTGCGCGCGCGCGGTGCCTTTCTGTGCGCGCGCGACGCCTTTCTGCGCGCGCGCGGTGCCTTTCTGTGCGCGCGCGACGCCTTTCTGCGCGCTCTCTGTGTACTCCTGGCATCTCTCCTCGCGCTGTCATGTTTCTTTTTGGCCCTTTGGGGGCGGGTATGCTTAGACGGCCCCTCCTTTCTGATTGGCTGTGAGCATTTTTCATATGACCAATCATTCTCCAGTGTAGCAACGTTGTAGCCATCTTACCTCGGACATCTAGCCTCAATCATTACATTGATGTCAATGGTACATGTACTAATTAAATTACCATAACTTGCTTGATTTTCGACCAATTAACAAACGGTTTGCCTTGTTACAAATCTTATTACATGTAGATATGACATAGGATGCTGTACCTGTTGAAATGACCTCTTTCGCTTTAAAAAAAAAAAGACTTAATTGTGCAAAATAGTTGTGTAGGGTCAGTGTTAGTCAATTCTCTGATTATTTTAAACTGTTTCAGAATACATTATTAAAAGGCTATTTTTAACATTTTAAAAACAAAATTCAAAGATTATTTCATTCATTTTATGGCTGAATCAAAAGAAATTCCATAAATTAGAAAACAAATGTTCAAGAAGAAGTGAAAATATAAAATAATGTTATTGCTGGTGGACCAGTTCTGGCTGAAAGATGTGATTATGGTGTTTGTTGTCTTATTATTTATTTGGGTCACATTTTGTATGACCCTGTATTGTGTTTATGTGGTATGAAATAACCTTCATCAGCGCGCTACATTTTTTTATCCACTTCTTCCTCCGTAAATCTTGATACATATTGACGATGACCCGCCCTGCTATACTTCTGATTGGCTCTGAGCATTTTTCGCCTGACCAATCAGAAAGAAGGGGTCGTCTAAGCATACCCGCCCCCAAAGTGCCAAAACGAAACATGACAGAAAGGCACCGCGCGCGCGCAGAAAGGCACCACGCGCGCGCAAAAGGGTGTCGCGCGCGCACACGAAGTGGAGAATCAGCGCGCGATAACAGTTTTTATGCGCTCGGATTTTTGGCACTAATGTGACGCCATAAGTTTGGTTCTTTTATGAATTTATTATGGGTCTACTGAAAATGTGAGCAAATGTGCTGGGTCAAAAGTATACATACAGCAATGTTAATATTTGTTAATAATGTTAATACTTGGCAGGTTTCACTGCAATAAGGCGCTTTTGGTAGCCATCCACAAGCTTCTGGCTGAATTTTTGACCACTCCTCTTGACAAAATTGGTGCAGTTCAGCTAAATGTGTTGCTTTTCTGACACAGACTTGTTTCTTTAGCATTGTCCACACGTTTAAGACAGAACTTTGGGAAGGCCTATGGCGTCACATTAGTGCCAAAAATCCGAGCGCATAAAAACTGTTATCGCGCGCTGATTCTCCACTTCGTGCGCACGCGCGACACCCTTTTGCGCGCGCGTGGTGCCTTTTTGCGCGCGCGCGGTGTCTTTCTGTGCACGCGCGGTGCCTTTTTGTGCGCGCGCAGTGCTTTTCTGTGCGCGCGCGACACCTTTCTGCGCGCTCTCTGTGTACTCCTGGCATCTCTCCTCGCGCTGTCATGTTTCTTTTTGGCACTATGCTTAGACGGCCCCTTCTTTCCGATTGGTCAGGCGAAAAATGCTGAAAAATGCTCAGAGCCAATCAGAAGTATAGCAGGGCGGGTCATCGTCAATATGTATCAAGATTTACGGAGGAAGAAGTGGATAAAAAAATGTAGCGCGCTGATGAAGGTTATTTCATACCACATAAACACAATACAGGGTCATACAAAATGTGACCCAAATAAATAATAAGACAACAAACACCATAATCACATCTTTCAGCCAGAACTGGTCCACCAGCAATAACATTATTTTATATTTTCACTTCTTCTTGAACATTTGTTTTCTAATTTATGGAATTTCTTTTGATTCAGCCATAAAATGAATGAAATAATCTTTGAATTTTGTTTTTAAAATGTTAAAAATAGCCTTTTAATAATGTATTCTGAAACAGTTTAAAATAATCAGAGAACTGACTAACACTGACCCTACACAACTATGTTGCACAATTTTTTTTTTTAAAGCGAAAGAGGTAATTTCAACAGGTACAGCATCCTATGTCATATCTACATGTAATAAGATTTGTAACAAGGCAAACCGTTTGTAAATTGGTCAAAAATCGAGCAAGTTATGGTAATTTAATTAGTACATGTACCATTGACATCAATGTAATGATTGAGGCTAGATGTCCGAGGTAAGATGGCTACAACGTTGCTACGCTGGAGAATGATTGGTCATATGAAAAATGCTCACAGCCAATCAGAAAGAAGGGGCCGTCTAAGCATACCCGCCCCCAAAGTGCCAAAAAGAAACATGACAGCGCGAGGAGAGATGCCAGGAGTACACAGAGAGCGCACAGAAAGGCACCACGCGCGCGCAAAAAGTGGAGAATCAGCGAGCGATAACAGTTTTTATGCGCTCGGATTTTTGGCACTAATGTGACGCCATAAAGGCCATTCTAAAACCTTCATTTTCAGAATGTGCTTGTTCTATTTTTAAATGGTAAATGGGTCGTACTTGTATAGCGCTTTTCTACCTTTCTTTTAAGGAACTCAAAGCACTTTGACACTATTTCCACATTCACACACTGATGGCGGGAGCTGCCATGCAAGGCGCTAACCAGGACCCATCAGGAGCAAGGGGTGAAGTGTCTTGCTCAAGGACACAACAGACGTGACTAGGATGGTAGAAGGTGGGGATTGAACCAGTAACCCTCAGATTGCTGGCACGGCCACTCTCCCAACTTCGCCATGCCGTCCCCAAACAAAGAAAACAATCTGAAGTTGTCTTTATTTTTAACTTATCGTGCCGTGATTTTACCAGTCCGGCCCACTTGGAAGAGATTTTTTCCTCCATGTGGCCCCCGATCTAAAATGAGTATGACACCACTGGTTTAGAGCTTTTCACCGGAAGTAAAAGTACCCTTCCGTCTAGCGTTTCTACTCGTATAGATTCTTTATTCATCACTCCAAGCTATGATTCTAAAGTTTTACAATATAACTAAAACAATTCTTACTTACTAAACCGTCTAATGTGTGATGTCTGTAGGAGTGTTTTCATGCATATTTATATGTGCTGTCGTAATGTGATCAAGATAAGAGTCATTAGCATTAGCTAATATGCTAACACGTTTATGACTGTTAGTATTATTAACCTACAATGGCATTCTGTTTGTATAGTTCCATTTGCGTAAATTCACCAAGACGTCACCGTGGAGTTATTGAGTCTGTTCATTCACTTCATAGTGTGCATGATGGTGGTAAGCTACTTTTGTCTGGGCTAAACTGACAAACGTCTTTGACCAACCTTAAAAAAAGTTTAACCTAAATGTTAAAAAAAAAAAAATACAAAGTGTAAATTCATTAACTCATCAATGTTTTACATCAGATATGTAAGAGTTTACAAATTGTAAATAATATGGCTGCTACAATAATCCGATTAAATCAAATAATTTGATTAGAAAAAGGTTTTCATTTATATTCAGTTGCTTCAATGAGTGTAACTACCGTATTTTCCGCACTATAAGGTGCACCTAAAAACCACACATTTTCTCAAAAGCTGACAGTGCGCCTTATAACCCGGTGCGCTTTATATATGGATAAATATTAAGATTCATTTTCATAAAGTTTCGGTCTCGCAACTTCGGTAAACAGCCGCCATCTTTTTTCCCGGTAGAACAGGAAGCGCTTCTTCTTCTACGCAAGCAACCGCCAAGGTAAGCACCCGCCCCCATAGAACAGGAAGCGCTTCTTCTTCTACTGTAAGCAACCACCCGCCCGCGTAGAAGAAGAAAAAGCGTGCGGATATGCCGTACGTTTCATTTCCTTTGTGTGTTTACATCTGTAAAGACCACAAAATGGCTCCTACCAAGTGACAGGGATCCGGTTCATGAAAAGACGCAATCTCTCCATCCGCACACGGATTACTATTTCACAGCAACTGATATTCCTGTGAACCGCACTGTGGATACAACGGGAGCACGTACGGTGAATATTCGCACCACAGGGAATGAGAAGTCATCCTTCACTGTGGTTCTAGCTTGCCATGCTAATGGCCAGAAACTTCCACCCATGGTGATATTCAAAAGGAAGACCTTGCCAAAAGAGACCTTTCCAGCCGGTGTCATCATAAAAGCTAACTCGAAGGGATGGATGAAGAAAAGATGAGCGAGTGGTTAAGGTAAGTTTAAGTTTACGCGAAGATGCCGGGTGGCTTTTTTCAGCAGCTCCGTCCATGTTGATATACGATTCCATGACTGTTTTTTTGACATTCCTTTAGCGCAGTTAGATGCGGCTTACAACACGGGGCGGCTTATGGGTGGACAAAGTTTTGAAATATGCCGTTCATTGAAGGCGCGGCTTATAACCCAGGGCGCCTTATGGTGCGGAAAATACGGTAATAAAAAAATCTATAAAATCCGGACTGAACGGAGTGCCCGGAACTTTAAATATGCGGATATACTTTCTGAACGGCCACCACGATACATACATGAAAGCGGTGGTGTGTGTGTGTGTGTCAGCTAATAGCGCAGATTTTTTATGTATTATTTTATTAATGTTAAAAGAGCAATTTCAATGCTGATGATAAGCAATTAATAGAACACAATTAAAGATATGGCAAGCATAAAATGGTTAATTTATTAGAACCATTTTCCCCTAAAATGCACATTGAGACTATAGAGTGTGTTTAACTACTACATGACTAAAATAATCGATAGCCGCAGCCCTACTAAATACAGGTTTACATCCCATAAGTGAGTTTTTGGTAAGTGAAAATATGTCAAAATAAATAAAAAATACCTGGGACTTGAAGGCGTGCAGCTCTGCTTGAAGCTCAGCCATCTTTTCTTCACACTTAACCAGCTGAGCTTGGGCCTCTTGCCGTTTTACAAACTCTTCATCGAACTAAAAGGAGAAATGTGTTATCAAAAAAGTAATCAACACAACATAATGACATATTGTACAGTAGATCCCTGCTGGTTGTGGGAGATATGTTCCAAGACCCCCAGAAATGCAGCCATCTGCAGCCTGCACTTAATATTTTAAGGGCCCGCTTGAAAAAATAAATAAATAAATAAAAAAAAAATATATATATATATATATATATATATATATATATATTTTTTTTTTTTTTTTTTTTTTTTTTTTTTTAAATATATATATATATATATATATATATATATATATATATATATATATATATATATATATATATATATATATATATATATATATATATATATATATTTTATTTATTTTTTTTCAAGCGGGCCCTTAAAAGCCTGCACATACCATAATCTTTTAAGAGCCCGCTTAAAAAAAAAAAAAAAAAATATATATATATATATATATATATATATATGTCTTAATAAGGTTATCCAAAAAATAGTGCTCGATACCGTAGTAGAGCGCAATATATGTATGTGTGGGGAAAAAAAATCACAAGACTATTTCATCTCTACAGGCCTGTTTCATGAGGGGGGTACCCTCAATCGTCAGGAGATTTTAATGGGAGCATTCGCATACCATGGTTTATATAGGGCACAGAGTGGGTGGGTACAGGCTGGCCTAGGGGCGTGGTGATTGGTTCATGTGTTACCTAGGAGGTGTTTCCGTCTATGGCGGCATGTTGTTACAATTTCGCTGCGCTTGTTGAGGGATGACAGGTCTGGACGGTAGATAATAAACAGTTTCTCTTTCAAGCATAGGTTGCATCTTTTATTACCACTATTGTAAGGTGTGCTGGATGCAAGAATTTGCCATGTTATTGAATATTCAACATTATTGTCTTTGAGGTCCCAAATGTGTTTGCTGAGTTCTGTGGTATTTCGCAGGTTTTTGTTCCTGAAAGAAGCCTTGTGGTTGTTCCATCTGGTTTTAAATTCACCCTCGGTTAATCCTACATTAACACATCCGACACATATGTAGGATTAACCGAGGGTGAATTTAAAACCAGATGGAACAACCACAAGGCTTCTTTCAGGAACAAAAACCTGCGAAATACCACAGAACTCAGCAAACACATTTGGGACCTCAAAGACAATAATGTTGAATATTCAATAACATGGCAAATTCTTGCATCCAGCACAC
>NC_084562.2:24367500-24385000 GCF_033978685.3 Nerophis lumbriciformis
GGGGGCAGTAGGGCGTTTCTTCCCAATTGAATGCTATCACCTGCAGACCGGCAGTGTCTTGTCATTCTGATGAGCGCGACCAGTCTGTGAACAATTGAAACGTCCTGTGTGCTTTTTCCTCCTCTATAACAGGTTAGTTTTGGTGAATCAACTCGCTGAATAATATCCATGTGATCTTTATAAGTTTAAGTACACATTCTGATGGTGGAGCCTAACTCTAAAGTGTTTGTGAGTTGTAGTTTGTATTTGTGAATGAATCCAGTGCACAGCTGCAGTAATCAATACAAAAAGGCGACGTGAGTGCGCAATGTTTATATAGGAACTTTTGATCCTAATTCAGACTCCCAAATCAGAGCTCCCGTTTTCTTATTGATTTTATCATGTATATTTGTATAATGTGTGTGTTCTGAAATAGTGACAGAGAATAGAACAAGGATGGACAATTCAACCCTTAACTCAACAATGAGTAGATGAGTGTTATGTGTGTGTATATGTGTAAATAAATGAACACTGAAATTCAAGAATTTATTTTATTTATATATATATATATATATATATATATATATGTAATAAAACATATATATATATATATAGCTAGAATTCACTGAAAGTCAAGTATTTCTTATATATATATATATATATCTTAACCACGCCCTCAACCACGCCCCCCGCCCCACCCCCGACCACACCCCCCATCCCCCACCCCCCTACCTCCCGAAATCGGAGGTCTCAAGGTTGGCAAGTATGTACTTTGGTAATAAGGTGATTATATAAAGAATGCAACTTGGTGTGTGGTTAAAAAAAAAAAAAAAAAGTTTTCAATAGTAACTAAAGTCAAGGGGGTGGCGGTAAAATGTATGTCAACTTAGGGAAATAATTGTGAATGTCTTGCAATATGTTAGCATTTGAGCTAGTTAGCGATGAGCGCACTAGCTGTAGCTCCAAGGAATGAGCAGTATTACCTCGTGATTTTCAAAGTTTAAAAGTTCAATTAAGCTAAATCCTGGTTGTATGATAAGCAGTGTTGGGACTGTAACGCCGTTAGTTTCGGCAGTAACTAGTAGTCCAACGCGTTATTTTTTACATATTCAGTAACTCAGTTACCGTTACTACATGATGCGTTACTGCGTTATTTTACATTGTTTTTTATTTAGTATCGGCTAGAAATAGAAAATCTGAGTGTGTTTTATTGGAGCGCTGCGGTGTCGTCCTTCTGATTCTTCTTGTGTCACAAGCCGGAGAAGAGAGATGCGCGCTCTGTGTGTATCTGGGTGTGGGTGTGGGGAGGGGAGGGGGGGCGTGTCTGTGTTTACTTACAACACATCATGGCTGAGCCGCAGTCGAGTTTCTTAACATGGAGATATTCTCACTACTTTTCTTTTGTCGAGCGCAAAGAAAAGAACATTTTAGTCAAATTACTCATGTCCCCAAAAGGACATCACCAATTCATGACTGTTGCCTCCTGCTCGGGAGGGAGGATCTAAATATTCATGCAAACACTCTACATACAAAATGACCAGAGATTTGAAGGTACAATTTGTCATACCACCACGGATAAATCACTTATTGATTATTTAAGAGATCTACTGATGTATGAAACATATCATGGGATCTTAGATACCCAGAATGGATCGAGAAATAATTTATGGCAATATCCTAGTTATTTGTTGTTCAATCTCCCCTTTTGATGTTGTGTTCAGGACACACATGCACACTTTTAAATACTCTTTTAGAACAAAGATATTGATTTAAATCAGCGGTTCTTAAAATAGTGGGTCGGGACCCCCCAAAACAGTAAAAATGTAAGAGAAAAGAGCCAAAAGACGTAATGTTACAAGAGATACTAGAAATGTGTATACTAATAAACTAATAATATTACATTTTGTCAATCAACTCAGTTACCGTTACTACATGATGCGCTACTGCGTTATTTTACGTTATTTTTTATGTAGTATCGGCTAGAAATAGAAGATCTGAGTGTGTTTTATTGGAGCGCTGCAGTGTCGTCCTTCTGATTCTTCTTGTGTCACAAGCCGGAGAAGAGAGACGCGCGCTCTGTGTGTATCTGGGTGTGGGTGTGGGGAGGGGAGGGGGAAGGGGAGGAGGAGTGGGGGGGGCGTGTGTGTTTACTTACAACACATCATGGCTGAGCCGCAGTCGAGTTTCTTAACATGGAGATATTCTCACTACTTTTCTTTTGTCGAGCGCAAAGAAAAGAACATTTTAGTCAAATGTAAGTTGTGTCTTGGATCAAAGATCCTATCTACTGCCCAAAACAGCAATTCAAATCTGCTGAAACAGCTAAAAAAGCAACATGCTTCGACGAAGCTAGTAAAGAGAGACACAGACTCCGATGCCACTTCACTGAGGCTTTGGGTATGCCATGTGTGCCTTCCTTGGGTGAAGCCAGGTTTACAGCTATGTTGTTATTATGCTGTTTGTTACTTATGTAGGTTATGTTGCAGCTATTTAAAATACTTTTGTCGATTTGTTCTGGCCTGAAAAAAAATTGGCCCTTTGAAACATATCTTTGTCTTTGTGTGTTGTATGTAGACCACATTGCTTAGCAGAGTTCAGTGATGCAAATGCATGTCAAGTTGGTCAACAGATTGTATTATTCTCCAGTGCAATAACAGTACTGAAATGAAGGCTAAAAGGGCATTGATGGGAGCTTTAAAAAAAAAAGAAGTAACTAAATAGTTACTTTTCACAGTAACGCATTACCTTTTGGTGTAAGTAACTGAGTTACTTTTGAAATAAAGTAACTAGTAACTGTAACTAGATACTGGTTTTCAGTAACTAACCCAACACTGATGATAAGTACAATGATAAAAAAGTCACCGTAATAAATAAAATGTAATAGCATTTCAGCCATCTGTGGGGCACAATGTATTTATCCAAAAGTAGACTTTAGTTACCAATCTACACGATGCCATAATCTTAGATTGTTGATGCTGGCAAATGTAATCAGATGTATTCTTATAGGGGCTGTCAAATTATTATTTTTCAATCAGATGAATCACATTGCGGGATTTGAATTAATCATGATTAACACCATTTTGGAAATTGGAATAATCATAATGTGGAATTTGGATTAATCACATTATGTAATTCGGATTAATCATGATTAATACCATTTTGGAATTTGGAATAATCTTGATTAATCACATAATGGAAATCGGATAAATCACATTATAGAATTTGGATTAATCATGATTAATACCATTTTGGAATTTGGATTCATCTTGATTAATCACATTATAGAATTTGGATAAATCATGATTAATACCATTTTGGAATTTGGATTCATCTTGATTAATCACATTATAGAATTTGGATTAATCACATTATGGAATTTGGATTAATCATGACTAATACCATTTTGGAATTTGGATTAGCCTTGATTAATCACATTATGGAATTTGGATTATACACATTATGTAATTTGTATTAATCAATACCATTTTGGAATTTGGATTAATCACATTATGGAATTTGGATTAATCACATTATCTAATTCGGATTAATCGTGATTAATACCATTTTGGAGTTTGGATTAATCTTGATAAATCACATTATGGAATTCGGATTAATCACATTATGGAATTTGGATTATACACATTATGTAATTTGTATTAATCAATACCATTTTGGAATTTGGATTAATCACATTATGGAATTTGGATTAATCACATTATCTAATTCGGATTAATCTTGATTAATACCATTTTGGAGTTTGGATGAATCTTGATAAATCACATTATGGAATTCGGATTAATCACATTATGGAGTTTTGATTAATCACATTATGGAATTTTGATTAATCATTAATACCATTTTGTAATTTGGATTAATCACATTATATAATTTGGATGAATCACATTATGAAATTTGGATTAATCATATTATGGAATTTGGATTAATCATTAATACCATTTTGGAATTTGGATTAATCACATTATAGAATTTGGATTAATTACATCATGAAATTTGGATTAATCACAATATGGAATTTGAATTAATCACATCATGAAATTTGGATTAATCACATTATGGAATTTGGATTAATCACATTATGGAATTTGGATTAATCATATTATGGAATTTGGATTAATCATTAATACCATTTTGGAATTTGGATTAATCACATTATAGAATTTGGATTAATTACATCATGAAATTTGGATTAATCACATTATGGAATTTGAATTAATCACATCATGAAATTTGGATTAATCACATTATGGAATTTGGATTAATTACATTATTGAATTTAGATTAATCACATGATGGAATTTGGATCAATCATGATTAATACCATTTTGGAATTTGGATTAATATTGAATAATACCATTTTGGAATTTGGTTTAATCACGATTAATAACATTTTGGAATTTAGATTAATCTCGATTCATTACAGGTGATTACTTGCTTGCATAATTAAAATGTTGTATGCATTGATTGATCACTGACCGTATGTATGGCTGTTAAGGTCACAGATGAATCAAAATCATGATTAATCTAAGTGTGTACGTGACTCAACTCGTTAATTTTGACAGCCCTATTTTTTTAAAAGTTTGATTAAGATTTGGGAATCAATCCTCGTTTCATGATGAATACAATTTGAAACTGTAATTAAAACAGTCAGGGATTTAAACCTGAAAATAAATACAATTTTAAACTGGCACAGATTTGTATTGTTTATTTATTGTTATCTCCCTAATTACAGTTCACAAACGACATATATGCGTAGCTAGTAAGCACGGAAATGGCCGAACAAACATAATTTGACAAATGTATTCTTGAAAATTATGAATTGTAATAAATGATTAAAACCACAATTCAAAAAATAAAAATAATTTAAAAAGAATATACATATATAGTTCTCTGTGTTTACATTTTCAAATTTTGCAGTATTTTCTTACACTTTATTAAGCATTTCTTACATATTCCTTATTTTTGCAGATTACATTTAAAAAAAAAGTTTACATTTATATACTGTATATATATATATATATATATATATATATATATATATATATATTATTATATTCAATGTTAATGACAGTGGATTTTCCTTTTTGAAATGTTTATTACTGTAGCGATATTGTTGTTAAAGTTAAGGATGTTTGTGATTTCTGATAGTTTGTGAGGGCACCAAAGAAACTTCTATGTGTACGCGCGTTGGCAAAGTGTAATTATTATTATATATATAATTTTCTCTTTGTTTTTGATAGGTCATTGTTAGAATAATTATGCATATATTATCTTCATAACTTTATGCTTAAGGACCGTTGCTATAAATCAGGGGTGCTCATTACGTCGATCGCGAGCTACCGGTCGATCTCGGAGGGTGTGTCAGTCGATCACCAGCCAGGCATTAAAAAAATGGTCCTAAAAATGAGCGATCATAAATCTTCACTATGACGTCACTTTCGTCACTTGATTGACATTCATGGCATCCGAGGGTCTTCTGAGATGACGCTGGCTGCTGCCAGCTCATTAAAATTACCGACTGGAAGGCGAGAAACACTTTATTTCAACAGACTCTGGCACCGTACCTGTCGTCAAAACTCCAAAGACCGACTGCACACAGTTGCACAGTTGCGCTCACAAAAAAAGAGTCTCAGGAAGCTGGCGTGCACAAGCTAGCAAGCTACGGAGTTTGCCGACAATGTATTTCTTGTAAAGTGTATACAAAGGAGTACGGAAGCTGGACAAATAAGATGCCAAAAACCAACCACTTTCATGTGGTATTGGACAGAAAGGAGGACTTTTTTTCTCCTCCATTCGAAAATGCGGACATTAACAGCACCACTGTCTGATTCCAATCAATGCAAGTCATCAGAATCAGGTAATACACCAACTTATATTCTTGTCTTCATGAAAGAAAGGAATCTATATGTGTTAAACATGCTTGTATTATCTTTAAACACCTTTAACTTGTTAACAATATTAACTATATGTGTTAAACATGCTTGTATTATCTTTAAACACCTTTAACTTGTTAACAATATTAACTATATGTGTTAAACATGCTTGTATTATCTTTAAACACCTTTAAGTTGTTAACAATATTAACTATATGTATTAAACATTCTTGTATTATCATTAAACACCTTTAATTTTTTAACAATATTAACTATATGTGTTAAACATGCTTGTATTATCATTAAACACCTTTAACTTGTTAACAATATTAACTATATGTATTAAACATGCTTGCATTATCATTAAACACCTTTAATTTTTTAACAATATTAACTATGTGTTAAACATGCTTTCATTATCTTTAAACACCTTTTACTTGTTAACAATATTAACTATATGTATTAAACATACTTGTATTATCATTAAACACCTTTAATTTTTTAACAATATTAACTATATGTGTTAAACATGCTTGCATTATCATTAAACACCTTTAACTTGTTAACAAAAACATATATTTCATAAATAAGTAAATATAAATTATATATATGAATGAGGTAGATCCCCACGACTTGATCAATTGAAAAGTAGCTCGCCTGCAGAAAAAGTGTGAGCACCCCTGCTATAAATTATTGTCAATTGTGCTGAAGTGGTATTTTTGTATCTGTGCAAGCTGGCAATACAAAAGATTGTTGTGTTGTGTCCAGACTCGGCCTGCTGACTGCCAAGGCCGAACACCGCTGTTACGCAGACAGAGCAGAGACAAGGCGTTATCACCTGCGTCAACTAATTTTCATTTATTTATAATCATATATTGTGTCTAACTGGAGTTGTCCAGATTACCCCCTTCCCTCAGCGACAGCTTCAGTGATGTAACAGGGACCTTCCTAATAAATAGAGGAGCGTAGGGCGAGACTGTGACTAAGTGTGCAGCTCCATGCGTTCTCCACATTAGCTAAATTGAACTATGTCTCTGCATGATTCCTTGCTTCTTGTCTGACAGTCATAAAAAATATCAATAATTATGGATATGGACCGATATAAAACACTCACATTGTGATACAGTTTTCAGCCATATTGCCCAGCCCTAGTAGAAAATCGTCAAAAACGTGGCGTTACGAACACTGAATCGCAAAATAGGCGAGGATCCACTGTTCTAAACCCAGTTTTTCCCCCCGGTTGCAACCGTCATACTGAAAAAGCAGAAGATGTGACAGACCTGACAAAGTAGTCGGTGCGTATGAGCACCAAGTGCTGCAGAATGGAGAGGAAATAACTTTCCGCAGGGCTGTCCTTCACCATATTCTGCAAAATACTGAACACGTCCCCCGCATCAGTAAGGCTGGTCAAGGACTTGTAGATGAATGGAAGCCATTCTTAGTCACGACAAAGAACATACTTCCCAATGAACACTCCACAAATCATTGCTAATATCTATTCATGAATATTTGACCTTACACTCGCTGACGTCGCTGCTTTCATTTCATATAAAACAGGTGTGCAGCAAACAGTGAATTTGTTAAAAAAAAAAGGATATTCCAGCTCGCTTCGGATGTCCTCCAGCCGGTGAGAGAACTCCATCATGTCCTCTTCTTTGTGCTCCTCAAACACCTTCAGCTGAATGTCGAGGGCCTCGTTCCTCACAGACAACAGTTGCTGTGCAAGGTGAAGGGAAACGAGAGTTGCAAAGGGGACGAGACGTGAACACGGGGATGCGACATCAGCATGGAGAGGTCATCAGTAGCTTTTTGTGTTAGCGACTGATAATATTTGACTGTACAGTGGAGCCTCCATTTAGGAACCCCTATATTTGCCAACTTTTACAACGAGCCAAATATGCCTCTGCGAAAACGCCTCGTTCGTTCATTTTGTGCCGCGCCTTGCAGGCAAAAAGCAGGGCGCAGAATTTCCGGGGTCAATTTTAACTCACAATTGCATTCTTTTTGTATCGTCACCGTGGAGTTGTTAAGTCTGTTTAGCTGATTGGAGAGCTAGCTTTTGCATCTAGTGGGTCCATGACGATGACTTCTGTTTTGTTTAATCAGCCGTTTTACTGCCGTGTTACAGGCACCGTTTGGAAACAATTAAAGGTATGTAAATAAACATTTACAGAATATTTATGTGTAAATAACTCATTTCAAGACGTATATCAGACTGTATAATGCATATGTTCCTTCTTGACTGTACTTAAATGTAGAATATATGTATAATATATTTATATTATTCACATGTGAATAATGCTGTATTATAGACTGTATTTATATTATTCACATGTGAATGATGCTGTATTATAGACTGTATTTATATTATTCACATGTGAATAATGCTGTATAATAGACTGTATTTATATTATTCTCATGTGAATAATGCTGTATAATAGACTGTATTTATATTATTCTCATGTGAATAATGCTGTATAATAGACTGTATTTATATTATTCACATGTGAATAATGCCGTATAATAGACTGTATATATATTATTCACATGTGAATAATGCTGTATAATAGACTGTATTTATATTATTCACATGAGAATAATGCTGTATAATAGACTATTTATATTATTCACATGTGAATAATGCTGTATAATAGACTGTATTTATGTTATTCACATGTGAATAATGCTGTATAATAGACTGTATTTATATTATTCACATGTGAATAATGCTGTATAATAGACTGTATTTATATTATTCACATGTGAATAATGCTGTATAATAGACTGTATTTATATTATTCACATGTGAATAATGCTGTATAATAGACTGTATTTATATTATTCTCATGTGAATAATGCTGTATAATAGACTGAATTTATATTATTCACATGTGAATAATGCTGTATAATAGACTGTATTTATACTATTCACATGTGAATAATGTTGTATAATAGACTGTATTTATATTATTCACATGTGAATAATGCTGTATAATAGACTGTATTTATATTATTCACATGTGAATAATGCTTTATAATAGACTGTATTTATACTATTCACATGTGAATAATGCTGTGTAACAGACTGTATTTATATTTTTCACTTGTGAATAATGCTGTATAATAGACTGTTTATATTATTCACATGTGAATAATGCTGTATAACAGACTGTATTTATGTTATTCACATGTCAATAATGCTGTATAATAGACTGTATTTATATTATTCACATATGAATAATGCTGTATAATAGACTGTATTTATATTATTCTCATGTGAATAATGCTGTATAATAGACTGTATTTATATTATTCACATGTGAATAATGCTGTATAATAGACTGTATTTATATTATTCACATGTGAATAATGCTGTATAATAGACTGTATTTATATTTTTCACATGTGAATAATGCTGTATAATAGACTGTGTTTATATTATTCACATGTGAATAATGCTGTATAATAGACTGTATTTATATTATTCACATGTGAATAATGCTGTATAATAGACTGTATTTATGTTATTCACATGTGAATAATGCTGTATAATAGACTGTAATTATATTATTCACATGTGAATAATGCTGTATAATAGACTATTTATATTATTCACATGTGAATAATACCGTATAATAGACTATTTATTTTATTCACATGTGAATAATGCTGTATAATAGACTGTATTTATATTATTCACATGTGAATAATGCTTTATAATAGACTGTATTTATACTATTCACATGTGAATAATGCTGTGTAATAGACTATTTATATTTTTCACATGTGAATAATGCTGTATAATAGACTGTGTTTATATTATTCACATGTGAATAATGCTGTATAATAGACTGTATTTATATTATTATCATGTGAATAATGCTGTATAATAGACTGTATTTATATTATTCACATGAGAATAATGCTGTATAATAGACTGTATTTATATTATTCACATGTGGATAATGCTGTAAAATAGACTGTATTTATATTATTCACATGTGAATAATGCTTTATAATAGACTGTATTTATACTATTCACATGTGAATAATGCTGTGTAATAGACTGTATTTATATTTTTCACATGTGAATAATGCTGTATAATAGACTGTGTTTATATTATTCACATGTGAATAATGCTGTATAATAGACTGTATTTATGTTATTCACATGTGAATAATGCTGTATAATAGACTGTATTTATATTATTCACATGTGAATAATGTTGTATAATAGACTGTTTATATTATTCACATGTGAATAATGCTGTGTAATAGACTGTATTTATGTTATTCACATGTGAATAATGCTGTATAATAGACTGTATTTATGTTATTCACACGTGAATAATGCTGTATAATAGACTGTATTTATGTTATTCACATGTGAATAATGCTGTATAATAGACTGTATTTATGTTATTCACACGTGAATAATGCTGTATAATAGACTGTATTTATATTATTCACGTGTGAATAATGCTGTATAATAGACTGTATTTATATTATTCAGATGTGAATAATGCTGTATAGTATTTATTGTCTATTGTGAGCGAACTGTGGTGCTGAATTTCCCCCAGGGATCAATAAAGTACTTTCTATTCTATTCTATTCTATATCTGCGACTTATAGTCTGATGTGGCTAATATGTGAACAAATATAAAGTTTGTAAATGGAGGATCCACTGTACACATCGAAGAGTTCATTTGTGTTGAACTTGATGGGACGGAAGGACTTACCGGCAAAATGTCCTTCAGACCACAACGTATAAATTCATTTCGGATGTGCAGCCTCAAGTCCAGCTCGTCAGGAGACGTCACGAGCGCGTTGATGAGCTGCATGCAAGCCACCTGCGATGCAAACGGCAGAGAGGAGAGCGGTCGCGTGAGCGAAAGAAACAATGTCGTCGTTCATCCAGATGTGGAAGAAGAGCGTGTCAACATGCGTACTAAATTACTCATGTCCCCAAAAGGACATCACCAATTCATGACTGTTGCCTCCTGCTCGGGAGGGAGGATCTAAATATTCATGCAAACACTCTACATACAAAATTACCAGAGAATTGAAGGTACAATTTGTCACACCACCACGGATAAATCACTTATTGATTATTTAAGAGATCTACTGATGTATGAAACATATCATGGGATCTTAGATACCCAGAATGGATCAAGAAATAATTCATGGCAATATCCTAGTTATTTGTTGTTCAATCTCCCCTTTTGATTTTGTGTTCAGGACACACATGCACACTTTTAAATACTTTTTTAGAAGAAAGATATTGATTTAAATCAGCGGTTCTCAAAATAGTGGGTCGGGACCCCCCAAAACAGTAAAAATGTAAGAGAAAAGAGCCAAAAGACGTAATGTTACAAGAGGTACTAGAAATGTGTATACTAATAAACTACCGTATTTTTCGGAGTATAAGTCGCACCGGAGTATAAGTCGCACCTGCCGAAAATGCATAATAAAAATGGAAAAAAACATGTATAAGTCGCACTATGAAAAAAACTGCGACTTATATTCCGAAAAATACGGTAATAATATTACATTTTGTCAATCATAACACAAAGTGTTAATGTGCGTTTATGGAGAATTTATATTTATTAAGAAAGCTTTTTTTTTTTTTTTTTTTTTACACTGAATTATTGTAACTGAATTTTTTGCATTTGTATTTTGTGAAGTGTTGTTTTGTTTTTGTTTTCATCAAATTGTAATGACAATGTCATCGAATTAAAATATTGTAAGCAAAATGTGTGTTTAAACATTCAGTTTGTCAAAATACAGTATTTGAAAACTTTGTGTAAAAAAAAAAATTCTGTGTAAAAAATGTGCCAAAAAAAATTCTAAAAAAAAAAAAAAATGCAGGGAAGAAAAAAATCTGTATAAAGGAATTCAGCGTATAACAATTCAGTGCAGAAATATGTTTTGCTTCAAAAAACATAATTAGGACTGATGCAATCGATTCTGCCTCAGAACCAGCCAATGAGGTGTCAAGTTTGCAGGTCGATTAATCAATCAGTCAATTTTGCAGGACGATTAATCAATCAGTCAATTTTGCAGGACGATTAATCAATCAGTCAAGTTTGCAGGTCGATTAATCAATCAGTCAAGTTTGCAGGTCGATTGATCAATCAGTCAAGTTTGCAGGTCGATTGATCAATCAGTCAAGTTTGCGGGTCGATTAATCAATCAGTCAAGTTTGCAGGTCGATTAATCAATCAGTCAAGTTTGCAGGTCGATTGATCAATCAGTCAAGTTTGCAGGTCGATTAATCAATCAGTCAAATGTGCAGGTTGATTAATCAATCAGTCAAGTTTGCAGGTCGATTAATCAATCAGTCAAGTTTGCAGGTCGATTAATCAATCAGTCAAGTTTGCAGGTCGATTAATCAATCCGTCAAGTTTGCAGGTCGATTAATCAATAAGTCAAGTTTGCAGGTCGATTGATCAATCAGTCAAGTTTGCAGGTCGATTAATCAATAAGTCAAGTTTGCAGGTCGATTGATCAATCAGTCAAGTTTGCAGGTCGATTAATCAATCAGTCACGTTTGCAGGTCGATTGATCAGTCAGTTACGTTTGCAGGTCGATTAATCACTCAGTCAAATGTGCAGGTTGATTAATCAATCAGTCAAGTTTGCAGGTCGATTAATCAATCAGTCAAATGTGCAGGTTGATTAATCAATCAGTCAAGTTTGCAGGTCGATTAATCAAACAGTCAAGTTTGCAGGTCGATTAATCAATCAGTCAAGTTTGCAGGTCGATTAATCAATCAGTCAAGTTTGCAGGTCGATTAATCAATCAGTCAAGTTTGCAGGTCGATTGATCAATCAGTCAAGTTTGCAGATGAATTTTTCTCGCACTGAATGTTTTGTACACTGAATTTTAACAAACCGATTTTTTTAAACACACAATTTGCTCACAATTTATTATTCAATGACATTTTTAGCATCATTTAATGTAAAAAAAAAAATACATTATTCACAAATTAAAATGCAAAAAAATTCAGTTACATAAGTTAAATGTCCCAAAAAACTTTTAAAAGGTAATTTGTAGTGTTTTTTTATTTATTTTTAAATATAGCAACATTTTCAGCTTTTTTCTCATTACATCATGTCTTTTTGCACTTTTTTTTATATACATTTTGCCCTTTATTCCCCCCAAAAAACAGTTTGCGGCCCAACAGCACTTCAGCTGCTGGCCCCCCAAGCCGCACTTTGGACACCCCTTCATTATTTTGGCCTACACTCTACTATTCATGTTAGAACATTACACAAGCCCCCAGCTAGGTGGCAGTGGTGCTCAGTCCACGCACACATGCTCCTTGTCCCACCCAGTAGATGTGGTAAGTACACACCGAGACAGCGGAGGCGAAGAAATGGGTAAGTTTGTGACAGGAAGGAGTCGTCGGATGAAGAAAGTCTTTGCTTACTTGCAACTGAACGGAGCGATCTCCTAGTCCCTGCACGATGGGACTGAACCTGTCCGTGCCTCGCCATTCTCCCGCTGTGGTGATGGCTTCAAGGACCTTCTCCAGGCTGAAAGGGAACAGTGAATGCACGTGTAAACACCCCTAATTCAAATTCAACAAAAACACCAGAAAAGCTGGAATCTGTGTTTTGTTTTTTCTAAACATACATGTTCTCTTCGCCCACAATGCAGATGGCCGACAGCACCTTGACCACGTCGGTCATCATGGCCGACTGGGTGGGGTCTATTGCTCTTGCCAGGAGTGCCAGACTTCTCTCCTCCCCAAGGATTCTGTCCAGGCCATACTGCAAAAAAGGTGGACATTAACAGCATTCATTTAAGATGTAAGTACAACATACTCCAAACTAAATGAGGCAATTCCTGAAGGAACTGCGTGTGAATGCTCCAATGCTGAAGTTGAACTGAAACGCTGACAGAACGTAGTATGAATGTGAGAATCATTTGAATGTTGAAGCATTTGAATTTCCAGGAAAACTGGAATTTGGTTTGGATGTCCAGGATGAGTGGAATGTGTTGATGCTGGAATGGTTTCAATAGGTTGAAAAATGTGGGAATTGTGCAACATAGATAAAATGTCCCATTCATTTCAAATGGGAACTTCCTGGAAATTTGGGAATAGCGGGATTTTTGGGGGAAATGATTAGGAGCTTGAATGTCCTGAATGAGCTGAATTGCTTGGTGTTGGAATTGTTTCAATCGGGCAAGAGATGTTGAAGTAGTAAATGGTATTAGGGAATTTCGGGAAAATCTGAATTTTTTTGGAAAAGAACAAGAAGAAGAAGAAGAAGAACAAGAAGAAGAATAACGAGAAAAGAAGAAGAAGAACAAGAAGAACAGGAACAAGAAGAAGAAGAACAAGAAGTTCAAGAAGAACAGGAACAAGAAAAAGAAGAAGAAGGAGAAGAACAAGAACAAGTACAAGAAGAACAGGAACAAGAACAGGAACAAGAAGAAGAAGAAGAAGAAGAAGAACAAGAACAAGAAGAACAAGAAGAACAAGAACAACAAGAACAACAAGAAGAAGAAGAACAAGAACAAGAAGAACAAGAAGAAGAACAAGAACAAAAAGAACAAGAAGAAGAAGAAGAACAAGAAGAACAAGAACAAAAAGAACAAGAACAAGTACAAGAAGAACAAGAAGAAGAACAAGAACAAGAAGAAGAACAAGAACAAGAACAAGAAGAAGAATAACGAGAACAAGAACAAGAACAAGAAGAACAGGAACAAGAAGAATAAGAACAAGAACAAGAAGAACAAGAAGAACAAGAAGTTCAAGAAGAACAGGATGAAGAAGAAGGAGAAGAAGAAGAACAAGTACAAGAAGAACAGGAACAAGAAGAAGAAGAAGAAGAAGAAAAAGGTGGACATTAACAGCATTAATTTAAGATGTAAGTACAACATACTCCAAACTAAATGAGGCAATTCCTGAAGGAACTGCGTGTGAATGCTCCAATGCTGAAGTTGAACTGAAACGCTGACAGAATGCAGTATGCATGTGAGAATAATTTGAATGTTGAAGCAGTTGAATTTCCAGGAAAACTGGAATTTGGTTTGGAACTTGGGGAAGTGCTAGTTTGAATGTCCAGGATGAGTGGAATGTGTTAATGCTGGAATGGTTTCAATAGGTTGAAAAATGTGGGAATTGCGCAACATAGATAAAATGTCCCATTCATTTCAAATGGGAACTTCCTGGAAATTTGGGAATAGCGGGACTTTGGGGGAAATGATTTGGAGCTTGAATGTCCTGAATGAGCTGAATTGCTTGGTGTTGGAATTGTTTCAATCGGGCAAGAAATGTTGAAGTAGTAAATGGTATTAGGGAATTTCGGGAAAATCTGAATTTTTTTGGAAAAGAAGAAGAAGAAGAACAAGAACAAGAACAAGAACAAGAAGAAAAACAAGAAGAAGAAGAACAAGAACAAAAAGAACAAGAACAAGAAGAAGAATAACAAGAACAAGTACAAGAAGAACAAGAACAAGAACAAGAAGAACAAGAACAAGAACAAGAAGAAGAACAAGAACAAGAAGAACAAGAACAAGAAGAAGAATAACGAGAAAAGAAGAAGAAGAACAAGAAGAACAGGAACAAGAAGTTCAAGAAGAACAAGAACAAGAACAAGAAGAACAAGAACAAGAAGAACAGGAACAAGAAAAAGAAGAAGAAGAAGAAGAAGGAGAAGAAGAAGAACAAGAACAAGTACAAGAAGAACATGAACAAGAAGAAGAAGAAGAAGAGGAAGAAGAAGAACAAGAACAAGAACAAGAACAACAAGAACAAGAACAACAAGAACAACAAGAACAAGAACAAGAACAAGAACAAGAAGAAGAAGAACAAGAAGAACAAGAACAAAAAGAACAAGAAGAAGAAGAAGAACAAGAAGAACAAGAACAAAAAGAACAAGAACAAGTACAAGAAGAACAAGAAGAAGAACAAGAAGAAGAACAAGAAGAAGAATAACGAGAACAAGAACAAGAACAAGAAGAACAGGAACAAGAAGAAGAAGAACCAGAACAAGAAGAAGAAGAACAAGAAGAACAAGAAGTTCAAGAAGAACAGGAAGAAGAAGAAGGAGAAGGAGAAGAACAAGAACAAGTACAAGAAGAACAGGAACAAGAAGAAGAAGAAGAAGAAGAAGAAAAAGGTGGACATTAACAGCATTCATTTAAGATGTAAGTACAACATACTCCAAACTAAATGAGGCAATTCCTGAAGGAACTGCGTGTGAATGCTCCAATGCTGAAGTTGAACTGAAACGCTGACAGAATGCAGTATGAATGTGAGAATAATTTGAATGTTGAAGCATTTGAATTTCCAGGAAAACTGGAATTTGGTTTGGAACTTGGGGAAGTGCTAGTTTGAATGTCCAGGATGAGTGGAATGTGTTGATGCTGGAATGGTTTCAATAGGTTGAAAAATGTGGGAATTGTGCAACATAGATAAAATGTCCCATTCATTTCAAATGGGAACTTCCTGGAAATTTGGGAATAGCGGGATTTTGGGGGAAATGATTAGGAGCTTGAATGTCCTGAATGAGCTGAATTGCTTGGTGTTGGAATTGTTTCAATCGGGCAAGAAATGTTGAAGTAGTAAATGGTATTAGGGAATTCCGGGAAAATCTGAATTTTTTTGGAAAAGAAGAAGAACAAGAAGAAGAAGAAAAACAAGAAGAAGAAGAACAAGAAGAACAAGAACAAGAACAAAAAGAACAAGAAGAAGAATAACAAGAACAAGTACAAGAAGAACAAGAACAAGAACAAGAAGAACAAGAAGAAGAACAAGAACAAGAAGAACAAGAACAAGAAGAAGAATAACGAGAAAAGAAGAAGAAGAACAATAAGAACAGGAACAAGAAGAAGAAGAACAAGAACAAGAACAAGAAGAACAAGAAGTTCAAGAAGAACAGGAACAAGAAAAAGAAGAAGAAGAAGAAGAAGAAGAAGAAGAAGAAGAAGAAGGAGAAGAAGGAGAAGAAGAAGAACAAGAACAAGTACAAGAAGAACAGGAACAAAAAGAAGAACAAGAACAAGAACAAGAACAACAAGAAGAAGAAGAAGAAGAAGAAGAAGAAGAACAAGAACAAGAACAAGAAGAACAAGAAGAAGAAGAAGAAGGGAAAGAAGAAGAAGAAGAAGAACAAGAAGAAGAAGAAAAACAAGAAGAAGAACAAGAAGAACAAGAAGTTCAAGAAGAACAGGAAGAAGGAGAAGGAGAAGAACAAGAACAAGTACAAGAAGAACAGGAACAAGAAGAAGAAGAAGAAGAAGAAGAAGAAGAAGAAGAAGAAGAAAAAGGTGGACATTAACAGCATTCATTTAAGATGTAAGTACAACATATTCCAAACTAAATGAGGCAATTCCTGAAGGAACTGCGTGTGAATGCTCCAATGCTGAAGTTGAACTGAAACACTGCCAGAATGTAGTATGAATGTGAGAATAATTTGAATGTTGAAGCATTTGAATTTCCAGGAAAACTGGAAATTGGTTTGGAACTTGGGGAAGCGCTAGTTTGAATGTCCAGGATGAGTGGAATGTGTTGATGCTGGAATGGTTTCAATAGGTTGAAAAATGTGGGAATTGTGCAACATAGATAAAATGTCCCATTCATTTCAAATGGGAACTTCCTGGAAATTTGGGAATAG
>NC_084562.2:24390000-24487500 GCF_033978685.3 Nerophis lumbriciformis
TTGACGGTAGAACGACTGAAGTGGGTTGAAACATTTGGTAGAAGTAGTCGCCAGAAAAAAGGGTGAAAAAAGGGTTTGGAAAAAAAAGGGGATTCTGGAAAATTCCTGGAATTTATTTGAACTTAAAAAAAATGATAGTTTCAATGTGCAGGATGAGTGGAATATGTTGAAGGTGGAATGGTTTGAATCGGTTGAAAAATGTGGGAATTGTGGAAGTGTGAAAAATGGGTAATTCATTTTGAATGGGACACACGTCTTTAAAAACTGAGAATTCTAGGAAATCCGGAATTTTTTACAATTGTTGAAAAGGAGCATTAACTTCCTGAACAGGCTGAATATTTTGAAGTTGGAAAGATTTGAGTCGGATAAAAAAAGTGGAAGTTGTGGAACTTTGAAAAATGTCCAATTCTTTTCAATGGGAATTTCATGGAAATTTGGGAATTTTAGGAAAAGCGGGATTTTTGGGAAAATGATTGGGAGCATGAATGTCCTGAATGAGCTGAATTGGTTGGTATTGGAATTGTTTCAATCGGGCAAGAAATGTTGAAGTAGTAAATGGTATTAGGAAATTTCGGGAAAATCTGGAAATTTTCTGAAAATGGTAAAAAACTTGAATGTCAGAATGAGTTGAAATGGCTGGTGTAGGAATTTTTCCAAATCGGTCGAGAAATGTTGAAGTATAATAGTAATTGAGAAATGGTATTACGGAATTCATGGAATTTCAGGAAAACCAGGGAATTTTTCCAGTTCAAAACACAACTTTGTTTTTTGTCCTGATTAAGAGGAATGTTTTGACGGTGGAACGGCTGAAGTGGGTTGAAAAATATGGGAGGAGTAGTCGCCAGACAAAAGGGTGAAAAAAGGGTTTGAAAAAAAAGGGGATTCTGGAAAATTCCTGGAATTTATTTGAACTTAAAAAAAATGATAGTTTCAATGTGCAGGATGAGTGGAATATGTTGAAGGTGGAATGGTTTGAATCGGTTGAAAAATGTGGGAATTGTGTAAGTGTGAAAAATTGGTAATTAATTTTGAATGGGACAAATGTCCTTAAAAACTGAGAATTCTAGGAAATCCGGGATTTTTTTTTTTTTTACAATTGTTGAAAGGGAGTACTCATTTCCTGAACAGGCTGAATATTTTGAAGTTGGAAAGATTTGAGTCGGATAAAAAAAAGTGGAAGTTGTGGAACTTTGAAAAATGTCCAATTCTTTTCAATGGGAATTTCATGGAAATTTGGGAATTTTAGGAAAAGCGGGATTTTTGGGAAAATGATTGGGAGCATGAATGTCCTGAATGAGCTGAATTGGTTGGTATTGGAATTGTTTCAATCGGGCAAGAAATGTTGAAGTAGTAAATGGTATTAGGAAATTTCGGGAAAATCTGGAAATTTTCTAAAAATGGTAAAAAACTTGAATGTCAGAATGAGTTGAAATGGCTGGTGTAGGAATTTTTCCAAATCAGTCGAGAAATGTTGAAGGAGTAATAGTAATTGAGAAATGGTATTATAGAATTTCTGGAATTTCGGTAACCGGGGAATTTTTCCATTTAAAAAACAATTTTGTTTTTTGTCTTGATTAAGAGGAATGTTTTGACGGTGGAACGGCTGAAGTGGGTTGAAAAATGTGGGAGGAGTAGTCCCCAAGAAAAAAGGGTGAAAAAAGAGTTTGGGAAAAAAAGGGGATTCTGGAAAATTCCTGGAATTTATTTGAACTTAAAAAAAATGATAGTTTCAATGTGCAGGATGAGTGGAATATGTTGAAGGTGGAATGGTTTGAATCGGTTGAAAAATGTGGGAATTGTGGAAGTGTGAAAAATGGGTAATTCATTTTGAATGGGACACACGTCCTTAAAAACTGAGAATTCTAGGAAATATGGGATTTTTTTTTTTTTACAATTATTGAAAAGGAGCATTTACTTCCTGAACAGGCTGAATATTTTGAAGTTGGAAAGATTTTAATCGGATAAAAAAAGTGGAAGTTGTGGAACTTTGAAAAATGTCCAATTCTTTTCAATGGGAATTTCATGGAAATTTGGGAATTTTAGGAAAAGCGGGATTTTTGGGAAAATGATTAGGAGCATAAATGTCCTGAATGAGCTGAATTGGTGGGTGTTGTAATTGTTTCAATCGGGCAAGAAATTTTGAAGTAGTAAATGGTATTAGGAAATTTCGGGAAAATCCGGAAATTTTCTGAAAATGGTAAAAACTTGAATGGTCAGAATGAGTTGAAATGGCTGGTGTTGTAATTTTTCCAAATCAGTCGAGAAATGTTGAAGGAGTTATTGTAATTGAGAAATGGTATTACAGAATTTCTGGAATTTCGGTAAAACCGGGGAATTTTTCCATTTAAAAAACAACTTTGTTTTTTGTCTTGATTAAGAGGAATGTTTTGACGGTGGAACGGCTGAAGTGGGTTGAAAAATGGGGGAGGAGTAGTCGCCAGAAAAAAGGGTGAAAAAAGGGTTTGGAAAAAAAAGGAGGATTCTGGAAAAATCCTGGAATTTATTTGAACTTAAAAAAAATGATAGTTTCAATGTGCAGGATGTTGAAGGTGGAATGGTTTGAATCGGTTGAAAAATGTGGGAATTGTGGAAGTGTGAAAAATGGGTAATTCATTTTGAATGGGACACATGTCCTTAAAAACTGAGAATTCTAGGAAATACGGGATTTCTTTTTTTTACAATTGTTGAAAGGGAGCACTCATTTCCTGAACAGGCTGAATATTTTGAAGTTGGAAAGATTTGAGTCGGATAGCAAAAAGTGGAAGTTGTGGAACTTTGAAAAATGTCCAATTCTTTTCAATGGGAATTTCATGGAAATTTGGGAATTTTAGGAAAAGCGGGATTTTTTGGGAAAATGATTAGGAGCATGAATGTCCTGAATGAGCTGAATTGGTTGGTATTGGAATTGTTTCAATCGGGCAAGAAATGTTGAAGTAGTAAATGGTATTAGGAAATGTCGGGAAAATCTGGACATTTTCTAAAAATGGTAAAAAACTTGAATGTCAAAATGAGTTGAAATGGCTCGTGTAGGAATTTTTCCAAATCAGTCGAGAAATGTTGAAGTATAATAGTAATTGAGAAATGGTATTACGGAATTCCTGGAATTTCAGGAAAACCGGGGAATTTTTCCAGTTCAAAACACAACTTTGTTTTCTGTCCTGATTAAGAGGAATGTTTTGACGGTGGAACGGCTGAAGTGGGTTGAAAAATGTGGGAGGAGTAGTCGCCAGAAAAAAAGGGTGAAAAAAGGGTTGGAAAAAAAAGGGGATTCTGGAAAATTCCTGGAATTTATTTGAACTTAAAAAAATGAGTGGAATATGTTGAAGGGGGAATGGTTTGAATCGGTTGAAAAATGTGGGAATTGTGGAAGTGTGAAAAATGGGTAATTCATTTTGAATGGGACACACGTCCTTAAAAACTGAGAATTCTAGGAAATACGGGATTATTTTTTTTACAACTGTTGAAAGGGAGCACTCATTTTCTGAACAGGCTGAATATTTTTAAGTTGGAAAGATTTGAGTCGGATAAAAAAAAGTGGAAGTTGTGGAACTTTGAAAAATGTCCAATTCTTTTCAATGGGAATTTCATGGAAATTTGGGAATTTTAGGAAAAGCGGGATTTTTGGGAAAATGATTGGTAGCATGAATGTCCTGAATGAGCTGAATTGGTTGGTATTGGAATTGTTTCAATCGGGCAAGAAATGTTGAAGTAGTAAATGGTATTAGGAAATTTCGCGAAAATCTGGAAATTTTCTGAAAATGGTAAAAAAACTTGAATGTCACAATGAGTTGAAATGGCTTTCAGTGACTTTGATCTGATAACATGCACAAAAGTTGACAGAAACAGGTTTGAATGGCTAATCAAGGTTCCAATCCTGACCTGTGACCTGTTTGTTTGTAATGAATGTGTGTGTATAAAAGGTCAGTGAGTTTCTGGGCTTCTGACAGACCATTGCATCTTTCATCCAGTGCTGCATAGATGTTTCTGGATTCTGAGTCATGGGGAAGGCAAAACAATTGTCAAAGGATCTGCGAGAAAAGGTAATTGAACTGCATAAAACAGGAAAGGGGTATAAAAAGATATCTTTCATCCAGTGCTGCACACATTTTTCTGGATTCTGAGTCATGGGGAAGGCAAAAGAATTGTCAAAGGATCTGCGAGAAAAGGTAATTGAACTGCATAAAACAGGAAAGGGGTATAAAAAGATATCCGAGGAATTGAGAATTCCAATCAGCAGTGTTTAAACGCTGAGTAAGAAGTGGAAAATGAGGGATTCAGGTAGACCAGCAAAGATTTCAGCCACAACTGCCAGGAAAATTGTTCGAGATGCAAAGAAAAATCCACAAATAATTTCAGCTGAAATACAGGACTCTCTGAAAAATGGTGGTGTGGCTGTTTCAAGATGAACAATAAGGAGGCACTTCAGAAAAATGGGCTGAATGGTCGAGTCGCCAGAAGAAAGCCGAACAGCACAGAGACGAGCCTCAAAACTTCTAGAACAAAGTAATTTGGAATGATGGCTTTCTTCTGGCGACTCGACCATGCAGCCCATTTTTCTTCAAGTGCCTCATTGTGCATCTTGAAACAGCCACACCACAATTTTTCAGATAGTCCTGTATTTCAGTTTTAGTTATTTGTGGATTTTTCATTTGCATCTCGAACAATTTTCCTGGCAGTTGTGGCTGAAATCTTTGCTGGTCTACCCGAATCCCTCATTTTCCACTTCTTAATCAGCGTTTGAACACTGCTGATTGGCATTCTCAATTCATTGGATATCTTTTTATACCCCTTTCCCGTTTTATGCAGTTCGATTACCTTTTCTCACAGATCCTTTGACAATTCTTTTGCCTTCCGCATGACTCAGAATCCAGAAACATGTGTGCAGCACTGGATGAAAGATGCAATGGTCTGTCAGAAGCCCAGAAACTCACTGACCTTTTATACACACACATTCATTACAAACAAACATGTCACAGGTGAGGATTGGAACCTTGATTAGCCATTCAAACCTGTTTGTGTCAACTTTTGTGCATGTTATCAGATCAAAGTCACTGGGGTTTGTCAACTTTTGATCAGGGTCATTTGGGTACTTTCTTTTGTCATTTTGATTTAAAAAGAGTAAACACAGTTGTTTGCCAATAAATAGCTTCACACAACCATGAAGCATAAGTGGAAGTTTTTGTGTTATCATTCATATTCTCTGAAGAATGGCCAAGAAATCATAAATGCTCCCAGGTTATGTAAACTTATGAGCAAGACTGTATATGGCAGGGGTGCTCATTACGTCGATCGCAAGCTACCGGTCGATCGTGGAGGGTGTGTCAGTCGATCACCAGCCAGGCATTAAAAAAATAATCCTAAAAATGAGCGATCATAAATCTTCACTATGACGTCACTTTCGTCACTTGATTGACATTCACGGCACCCGAGGGTCTTCTGAGATGACGCTGGCTGCTGCCAGCTCATTAAAATGACCGACTGGAAGGCGAGAAACACTTTATTTCAACAGACTCTGGCGCCGTACCTGTCGTCAAAACTCCAAAGACCGACCGCACAGTTGCACAATAAAAGCTCTGCTTCATCCTGCTTGCGCTACCAAAATAAGAGTCTCAGGAAGCTGGCGTGCACAAGCTAGCAAGCTACGGAGTTTGCCAACAATGTATTTCTTGTAAAGTGTATACAAAGGAGTACGGAAGCTGGACAAATAAGATGCCAAAAAGCAACCACTTTCATGTGGTATTGGACAGGAAGGAGGACTTTTTTTCTCCTCCATTCGAAAATGCGGACCTTATCAGCAGCACCACTGTCTGATTCCAATCAATGCAAGTCATCACAATCAGGTAATACACCAACTTATATTCTTGTCTTCATGAAAGAAAGGAATCTATATGTGTTAAACATGCTTGTATTATCTTTAAACACCTTTAAGTTGTTAACAATATTAACTATATGTGTTAAACATGCTTGTATTATCTTTAAACACCTTTAATTTGTTAACAACATTAACTATATGTGTTAAAGATGCTTGTATTATCTTTAAACACCTTTAACTTGTTAACAATATTAACTATATGTGTTAAACATGCTTTTATTATCTTTAAACACCTTTAATTTGTTAACAATATTAACTATATGTGTTAAACATGCTTGTATTATCTTTAAACACCTTTAACTTGTTAACAATATTAATTATATGTGTTAAACATGCTTGCGTTATCTTTAAACACCTTTAACGTATTAACAATATTAACTATATGTGTTAAACATGCTTGTATTATCATTAAACACCTTTAACTTGTTAACAATATTAACTATATGTGTTAAACATGCTTTTATTATCTTTAAACACCTTTAATTTGTTAACAATATTAACTATGTGTTAAACATGCTTGTATTATCTTTAAACACCTTTAATTTGTTAACAACATTAACTATATGTGTTAAACATGCTTGTATTATCTTTTAACACCTTTAACTTGATAACAATATTAACTATATGTGTTAAACATGCTTTTATTATCTTTAAACACCTTTAATTTTTTAACAATATTAACTACCGTATTTTCCGCACTATTAGCCGCACCTAAAAACCACAAATTTACTCAAAAGCTGACAGTGCGGCTTGCGCTTTATATATGGATTAATATTAAGATTCATTTTCATAAAGTTTCGGTCTCGCAACTACGGTAAACAGCCGCCATCTTTTTTCCCCGTAGAAGAGGAAGTGCTTCTTCTTCTACGCAAGCAACCGCCAAGGTAAGCACCCACCCCCATAGAACAGGAAGCGCTTCTTCTTCTACTGTAAGCAACCACCCGCCCGCGTAGAAGAAGAAAAAGCGTGCGGATATTACCGTACGTTTCATTTCCTTTGTGTGTTTACATCTGTAAAGACCACACAATGGCTCCTACTAAGCGACAGGGATCCGGTTCATGAAAAGACGCAATCTCTCCATCCGCACACGGATTACTATTTCACAGCAACTGCCTAAAGACTTTCAAAAAAAGCTGGCTACTTTCCGTGCATATTGTAAAAACAAGATAGCTGAAAAAAAGATCCGGCCAGAGAACATTATCAACATGGACGAGGTTCCACTGACTTTTGATATTCCTGTGAACCGCACTGTGGATACAACGGGAGCACGTACGGTGAATATTCGCACCACAGGGAAGGAGAAGTCATCCTTCACTGTGGTTCTAGCTTGCCATGCTAATGGCCAGAAACTTCCACCCATGGTGATATTCAAAAGGAAGACCTTGCCAAAAGAGACCTTTCCAGCCGGCGTCATCATAAAAGCTAACTCGAAGGGATGGATGGATGAAGAAAAGATGAGCGAGTGGTTAAGGTAAGTTTACGCGAAGAGGCCGGGTGGCTTTTTTCACGCAGCTCCGTCCATGTTGATATACGACTCCATGCGCGCCCACATCACGCTGGTTTTTAATATATTATTAAAGTTTGACTGACCTATCTGACTGTTTTTTTGACATTCCCTTTAGCGCAGTTAGATGCGGCTTATAACACGGGGCGGCTTATAGGTGGACACAGTTTTGAAATATGCCGTTCATTGAAGGCGCGGCTTATAACCCAGGGCGGCTTATGGTGCGGAAAATACGGTATATGTGTTAAACATGCTTGTATTATCTTTAAACACCTTTAATTTGTTAACAACATTAACTATATGTGTTAAGCATGCTTGTATTATCTTTAAACACCTTTAACTTGTTAACAATATTAACTATATGTGTTAAACATGCTTGCGCTATCTTTAAACACCTTTAACGTATTAACAATATTAACTATATGTGTTAAACATGCTTGTATTATCATTAAACACCTTTAACTTGTTAACAATATTAACTATATGTATTAAACGTACTTGTATTTTCATTAAACACCTTTAATGTATTAACAATATTAACTATATGTGTTAAACATGCCTGTATTATCTTTAAACACCTTTAATTTGTTAATAACATTAACTATATGTGTTAAACATGCTTGTATTATCTTTAAACACCTTTAACTTGTTAACAATATTAACTATATGTGTTAAACATGCTTGTATTATCTTTAAACACCTTTAACTTGTTAACAATATTAACTATATGTGTTAAACATGCTTTTATTATCTTTAAACACCTTTAATTTGTTAACAATATTAACTATATGTGTTAAACATGCTTGTATTATCTTTAAACACCTTTAATTTGTTAACAATATTAACTATATGTGTTAAACATGCTTGTATTATCTTTAAACACCTTTAACTTGTTAACAATATTAATTATATGTGTTAAACATGCTTGCGTTATCTTTAAACACCTTTAACGTATTAACAATATTAACTATATGTGTTAAACATGCTTGTATTATCATTAAACACCTTTAACTTGTTAACAATATTAACTATATGTGTTAAACATGCTTTTATTATCTTTAAACACCTTTAATTTGTTAACAATATTAACTATGTGTTAAACATGCTTGTATTATCTTTAAACACCTTTAACTTGTTAACAATATTAACTATATGTGTTAAACATGCTTGTATTATCTTTAAACACCTTTAATTTGTTAACAATATTAACTACCGTATATGTTAAACATGCTTGTATTATCTTTAAACACCTTTAACTTGTTAACAATATTAATTATATGTGTTAAACATGCTTGCGTTATCTTTAAACACCTTTAACGTATTAACAATATTAACTATATGTGTTAAACATGCTTGTATTATCATTAAACACCTTTAACTTGTTAACAATATTAACTATATGTATTAAACGTACTTGTATTTTCATTAAACACCTTTAATGTATTAACAATATTAACTATATGTGTTAAACATGCTTGTATTATCTTTAAACACCTTTAACTTGTTAACACTATTAACTATATGTGTTAAACATGCTTGTATTATCTTTAAACACCTTTAATTTGTTAACAATATTAACTATATGTGTTAAACATGCTTGTATTATCTTTAAACACCTTTAATTTGTTAACAATATTAACTATATGTGTTAAACATGCTTGTATTATCTTTAAACACCTTTAACTTGTTAACAATATTAATTATATGTGTTAAACATGCTTGCGTTATCTTTAAACACCTTTAACGTATTAACAATATTAACTATATGTGTTAAACATGCTTGTATTATCATTAAACACCTTTAACTTGTTAACAATATTAACTATATGTATTAAACATACTTGTATTTTCATTAAACACCTTTAATATATTAACAATATTAACTATATGTGTTAAACATGCTTGTATTATCTTTAAACACCTTTAACTTGTAAACAATATTAATTATATGTGTTAAACATGCTTGCGCTATCTTTAAACACCTTTAACGTATTAACAATATTAACTATATGTGTTAAACATGCTTGTATTATCATTAAACACCTTTAACTTGTTAACAATATTAACTATATGTGTTAAACATGCTTTTATTATCTTTAAACACCTTTAATTTGTTAACAATATTAACTATATGTGTTAAACATGCTTGTATTATCTTTAAACACCTTTAACTTGTTAACAATATTAATTATATGTGTTAAACATGCTTGCGTTATCTTTAAACACCTTTAACGTATTAACAATATTAACTATATGTGTTAAACATGCTTGTATTATCATTAAACACCTTTAACTTGTTAACAATATTAATTATATGTATTAAACGTACTTGTATTTTCATTAAACACCTTTAATGTATTAACAATATTAACTATATGTGTTAAACATGCTTGTATTATCATTAAACACCTTTAACTTGTTAACAAAAACATATGTTTCATAAATAATTAAATATAAATTATATATATGAATGAGGTAGATCCCCACGACTTGATCAATTGAAAAGTAGCTCGCCTGCAGAAAAAGTGTGAGCACCCCTGGTATATGGTATGGACACTATGAACGCCCCCTTTTGGTGAAAAACTATAACAGTGGTAAGTTCCTTCCACATGCTCCAATCTTCCTGAATAGTTTCATGGTGGGTCACCGGGTCACTGGGAATGACGTGCAAGCGTTGTGCGTTCCAGCTAACCAGTGTGAACCCTGAGGCGCACGGGTGTTGCGAGGGCCCGTTTTCAACGCTGCTTGCAGCTTTAAATTATGTTGGCGTCGATCAATTCCTTGGTGGAAAACAAAGAATTGTACGGTGAAACCTCCATTTACTGACCGCAAATCAGCGATCCAATCAGTGCCATTCTAGTCCAGTCTAAAGTGGGCGTACAATATGCCAGTACGTTACGTGGAGTGTGAAACGCATCATAAAAAATGTGTAGGCAGTAAAAGAATGAAAAGCTGTGATGACAGCTGGCAGAGAACACCTGTCTCCTTGGCTTTGTGGCGACATGGCGTCTCAAGAAGCATTTCTAGCCAGCCAAGGTCTGGACTGACAAGAGGCCTACGGGTAAATGTGAACATCTGGTGTCTGTTGAGGCGCAGGATTACACCAGGAGACCTTTCACTAAACTTTGTGCAAGAGTGGCAGCGTCCTTTTCTCCGTTTGTTGGTTTTTTCAGGGTTTCTACGGGTATCGGAAAATCTAATGGGATTATTTTTAATGCACCTTAAAACAAATTTGATGCCCGTTTCCTATTGCAGATTGTTTTTGAATATTAGGGGGGTCCACACTTTTTACACTAAGAGCCTCATACTGAAAAGTCAAGTCTGCAGGGGACATTTTGATATCTTATTTTTTTTTTTTTTTTTAATGTGTCAGCTTGGCTTTACAGGTGACTAACTATATTAATAGTAATTATTAATTCAAACATTTCAGCTCTTTCTCATTACATTCCAATTTTGTTGCTTTTTTTAAATTTATTTTTACTGTTGTTTTTCCCCCTGTAAGAATAGTAATAATAATAACAATAATAATAATAATATTAATAATAATAAACAATTGTGTAACTGCATAACCAATTTTGTCAAAAATGTGACCAGTACAAAAATATTAATATTCAGTTACACATTTAACAGTATACTATTGTTCTTGTATTTTGTTTTTTTAAATCAATTAATTTTCTAAATTAAAATAATATGAGCTAACTAAACTTAGTTTAAATATTAATAAGTCTGCAGTGAGCAAAAATCAGTGAGGTTGAAAAAAAACGAACGTCGTGATACGTTTTTGAAATGAATGTGCCGCGTATGCTTAAGTGATTGAAATACGTAAATATTAAATGTTATTATAAATGTACCCGCCCTGCGATGAGGTGGCGACTTGTCCCGGGTGTACCCCGCCTTCCGCCCGATTGTAGCTGAGATAGGCTCCAGCGACCCCAGTAACCCCGAAGGGAATAAGCGGTAGAAAATGGATGAATGTACCAGTTAGTAAACAGGTGTCAAACACAAGGCCCGGGGGCCAGTTCTGGCCCGCCACATAATTTTATGTGGCCCGCGAAATAAATAAAATAAAATTAAAAAAACAAACAAAAAAAATAAATATATATATATATATATATATATACATATATATATATGTATTTATTTTAATTTTATTTTACTAAATGCATTCTTTTTTTCAGTTTTGACAGAAAAAAATGTATATTTTAAACTTTACTATTATCTGATCATGCCAATTATATTATATACTAGGGATGTCCCGATCCGATATTTGGATCGGATCGGCCGCCGATATTTGCCAAAAAATGCATATCGGCAAGGCATGGGAAAATGCCGATCCAGATCCAGTTTTAAAAAAAACTCCGGTCCGTGTTTTCCAACGCACAGATTTAAATAATACATTCCACTTTTCTGCTGCTCCCTATTTCCGTTCCGCATTTTCCAGCACACCTTCAACACATCCACAGGTCTATGGATTCTCACGCAGTTGCTTTTAGCTGCTGGCATTACACAACAGGCTCTTCCCACTCCTTCTTCTGTCTCCTTCTCAGACAGCAAGCGCAACTTCTTACACACGTCACATACTGTCACGTCATACGTCACATACGTATACGTCCTCTCCCAGCAGAGAGGTAGCAGCATGGCTAACGTTAGCTGTGATGCTAGCGCAGCCGCTAAGGTGCGCGCCTGCTCAAACGTCCTCTGCGCACGGCAAATCTATGCCACGCACAAAATCAAATAAAAAAATAAGCGCATAACAATTTTCGACACACGGACACGACAGAGAAAACCGTTTTCGTCATCATTGTTCAAATATTGTGACGTCTGTCGAGACGCTTATCTCCATTCGGTGCCACACGTCCACACCATCAAAATGCCGAGGCAAAAATTTCCACATCAACACCGTATGAAAAAATTAGTGATTTTTTTAGTTGTGATTTCCTTCTCTGCATGAAAGTTTAAAAGTAGCATATATTAATGCAGTATGAAGAAGAATGTTTTAATGTAGACATGCAAGCCTTGAAAGAACATTTTGAAAATCAAGACTACATTTCCTGCAAATGGGTGCATTTCTACCCTATATTTTAACTTTAGATTTATTCTCATATCAAACTCTTTTGGCTGTCTTTTTGACACTTACATCCGGCGCCCCCCTCCACACCCTGGATTATAAATAATGTAAATAATTCAATGTGATGATCTTGCGTGATGACTGTATTATGATGATAGTATATATCTGATAGTATATATCTGTATCATGAATCAATTTAAGTGGACCCCGACTTAAACAAGTTGAAAAACTTATTGGGGTGTTACCATTTAGTGGTCAATTGTACGGAATATGTACTTCACTGTGCAACCTACTAATAAAAGTCTCAATCAATCAATCAATCAAAACACATAGAATCATCATACTGCTGTGATTATATGCGTCAAGTGTTCATTCAAGGCTAAGGCAAAATATCGAGATATATATCGTGTATCGCAATATGGCCTTAAAATATTGCAATATTAAAAAAAGGCCATATCGCCCAGCCCTAGTTCAATGATGCCATTTCTGTTTGTCATGTATAATTTTGTCTATTATGTGTTTATCCTTGAATAAACAGGTCAGTTTCTTGTTACCAACCATTGTGTATTATTCAAACTCCCCTAATTCAGCTGGCTAGTTGTTATCAAGAGTACTAAAACCCTTTTCAACATGATTCTGACAACTAGGTAAGCTAAATAACTTGAAACTTTAATACATGCTCGGATAGGCCAGTATCGGTCAGTATCGGTATCGGATCGGAAGTGCAAAAACAATATCGGTATCGGATCGGAAGTGCAAAAACCTGGATCGGGACATCCCTATTATATACTGTATTGCAAAACAAGTTTTGAGAGATAAAAACAAAGTTAAATATCTGCTTGTCATTTTATATATGATTTTAAAGCTATAAAGTTATACATAAAAAAAATCTAATAATCAAATGCATATTTCGATTAATCATGATTAATCACAGGTTATTTCCCGCATGCATAATGTAAATTAATTTTAAAAAAGCGGCCCTCTGAAAGCAACCAGTACTGCAATGTGGCCCCCAATGAAAATGAGTTTGACACCTCTGCGTTAGTACATTACATATATACTTACATCATGTATATACAACCTTAATGGAGGTGTTTGGATGTGTTTTTAAGGGTTTTATAGGCAGAATAGAGCGAGTTTGTAAGCTATTTAGAATGCATAAAAAAATACATCCGTCGTCATGACTTTCATGATTGTGAACAGGCAAAATTCCCCCCCCAAAAAGTGCAATTCCCCTTTAGAAGTTTTTACCCAAGTGGTAAACTAAAAATAAATATAATTTACTAAAGTCAAATAAAAAGTTTGTGCATATTAAAAATAAAAGACCTACAATTGCGCCCAAACCCAATAACAATAATTATTAATTTTCTTATAAAAACACAAATAGTTATGGCGACATTACCTTGTTGTTCATGAAGGCTTTTAGACACTGGATGACTTTATGTTGGTTCTTTTTGTCAAGCCGCACCTGCCTAGGGACATAAAGTAGACAAAGCATGAATCCATCTATTTAATAGTGCACGTGTCCACCTAACACCATAACCATTACCTGGAGCTTTAGTCGGGAGATACAGGTCACCCTCCACCCAAACCTTGAAATAATATTTTTCAAATGATTGAAAACGGCGGTGGCCGAGAAGCATAAACCCATTTAACAAAATGTTTGAAACAAAACATTTGTGTGTATATGGTTCTTCCCGTAATTACCTTTGTCATTAAAATTACCTGTGAGAGTCGTGTCACATTTTGTGAAGTAGATTTCACTTGTGTATACTTCTCTGCCACCCTATAAACATCACCTTGCTTTTTGAAATTGGTACTTTAAAGTTAAAGTACCAATGATTGTCACACACACACGAGGTGTGGCAAAATTATCCTCTGCATTTGACCCATCACCCTTGATTAACCCTTGGGAGATGAGGGGAGCAGTGAGCAGCAGCGGTGGCTGCGCCCACGAATCATTTTTGGTTATTTAACCTCTGAAGGCCCAAGCTGTTTGATTACATGCTTTTTTTAATTTCTCTTTGCTATTTGGGCTTATTGGACCCTAATTAAAATAAAAAACTAAGAATCATCTTTTGATATGATGTACTTAGTCCATAAGTACACAAACGTGTACTTCATGTTTCGTGACATGCTAATTCTTATTTGTACACTTTTTTTTTTCCCAAATTCCATTGTATGTTATACTCTTCTGACACCACCAGATGGCAGTATAAGTGTCCACATAAGTGGCCATAAGACCCCAATTCAGTAGTGTACACAATTTTGGAAATAAGAGCTAAAAGGTGCTGTCCACGTATGTGGCCACTAAGGCCTTTAGAGGTTACCCCCTAGTTCCAACCCTTGATGCTGAGTGCCAAGCAGGGAGGTAATGGGTCCCATTTTTATAGTCTTTGGTATGACTCGGCCGGGGTTTGAACTCACGACCTACCCATCTCAGGGTGGACACTCTAACCACAAATAATTAGGGCCCGAGCCATATTGGAATTGCTTCGTTTATCAAAATTCTCCCACTTCTTTAACATTCTAAAAGGGAATTAATGTGCACAATTTTTGCGAGCACGTCCGGTCCGGCAAAAAAATACATACCATATTTTTTGGACTATAAGGCGCACTTGAAATCCTTTCATTCCGTCAAAAATCGACGGTGTGCCTTATAACCCGGTGCGCCTAATGTACGGAATAAATCTGGTTGTGCAGTAGCGCTCCATGCTGTGTCTACTTATAAGATCTCTGTGCTTAAAACGACAGATACTACGCAGATGGGCGGTGATAAATTGCAAAGGAATTTTGCCGACGCCATAAAATGTGGGCGTGGCAGGGCGCCAATCTTTGATCTGATGCTTCGCCTTAAAACTTTGAACATTTGTAACTGGGCTCCACAAACTCAGATCTTCATCGTAATTGATTGAGATGAAGAAGACGACACTTTGGAGCTCTACATGGGTCGGTATCCATTCGTAGTGGGCGGAGCTTAGCGTCAACCATCAAACTGTCATTAGTTTACTTTAAATGATCAGAAATCCTTCCAGACTGGTGTAGGGCTTTTAAGGTCGGGATCGTGACTTGACGTTTGCACTGTGATCGCCCCCTTTTGGTAGAAAACTATAACAGTGGTAACGTCCTTCCGCATGCTCCAGTCTTCCTGAATTGTTTTGATGGTGAGTGTGGGCACTGAGAATGGCGTGCCAACTTGCGAGGGCCCGCTCAACGCTGCTTGCGGCTGTAATTACGTTTGCTGTTCTTGATTGTAATAACACACTTGCATTCACAACAAAATAACAAAAAAATTGTGGATAAAATATAACAAACTCACTGTTTCTTGGCCAGCAGCCTCTCCAAAATGTCAAGCAGCAATCCAAGGCCCTCATGACCAAAGCTCTGCACCCAACTACAGAGAAGAAAAACATGAATATTACAAACCCCGTTTCCATATGAGTTGGGAAATTGTGTTAGATGTAAACGGAATACAATGATTTGCAAATCCTTTTCAACCCATATTCAATTGAATGGACTACAAAGACAAGATATTTGATGTTCAAACTCATAAACTTTTTTGCAAATAATAATTAACTTAGAATTTCATGGCTGCAACACGTGCCAAAGTCGTTGGGAAAGGGCATGTTCACCACTGTGTTACATGGCCTTTCCTTTTAACAACACTCAGTAAACGTTTGGGAACTGAATTTTTGAAGCTTCTCAGGTGGAATTCTTTCCCATTCTTGCTTGATGTCGCCTTGCGTAGGAGAGTTTTAACTTGCACTTACAGATGTAGCGACCAACTGTAGTTACTGACAGTGGGTTTCTGAAGTGTTCCTGAGCCCATGTGGTGATATCCTTTACACACTGATGTCGCTTGTTGATGCAGTACAGCCTGAGGGATCGAAGGTCACGGGCTTAGCTGCTTACGTGCAGTGATTTCTCCAGATTCTCTGAACCCTTTGATGGTATTACGGACCGTAGATGGTGAAATCCCTCAATTCCTTGCAATAGCTGGTTGAGAAAGTTTTTTCTTAAACTGTTCAACAATTTGCTCACGCATTTGTTGACAAAGTGGTGACCCTCGCCCCATCCTTGTTTGTGAATGACTGAGCATTTAATTGAATGTACTTTTATACCCAATCATGGCACCCACCTGTTACCAATTTCTCACTCAGTAAATGTTTGGGAACTGAGGAGACACATTTTTTTAAGCTTCTCAGGTGGAATTCTTTCCCATTCTTGCTTGATGTACAGCTTAAGTTGTTCAACAGTCCGGGGGTCTCCGTTGTGCTATTTTAGGCTTCATAATGCGCCACACATTTTCAATGGGTCTGGACTACAGGCAGGCCAGTCTAGTACCCGCACTCTTTTACTATGAAGCCACGTTGATGTAGCACGTGGCTTGGCATTTTCTTGCTGAAATAAGCAGGGGTGTCCATGCTAACGTTGCTTGGATGGCAACATATGTTGCTCCAAAACCTGTATGTACCTTTCAGCATTAATGGTGCCTTCACAGATGTGTAAGTTACCCATGCCTTAGGCACTAATACACCCCCATACCATCACAGATGCTGGCTTTTACACTTTGCGCCTATAACAATCCGGATGGTTCTTTTCCCTTTTTGGTGCGGAGGACACGACGTCCACAGTTTCCAAAAACAATTTGAAATGTGGACTCGTCAGACCACAGAACACTTTTCCACTTTGCACCAGTCCATCTTAGATGAGCTCGGGCCCAGCGAAGCCGGCTGCGTTTCTGGGTGTTGTTGATAAATGGCTTTTGCTTTGCATAGTAGAGTTTGAACTTGCACTTATAGAAGTAGCGACCAACTGTAGTTACTGACAGTGGGTTTCTGAAGTGTTCCTGAGCCCATGTGGTGATATCCTTTACACACCGATGTCGTTTTTTGATGGATCGAAGGTCTGCAATATCATCGCTTACGTGCAGTGAATTATTTTTATGAAATGAGCCAATATTTGCAAAAAAAATAAGGTTTTTGTATCTTGTCTTTGCAGTCTATTCGATTGACCATAGGTTGGAATGGATTTGCAAATATTCAGTTTTTATTACGAGTTGGACAACGTGCCAACTTCACTGGTTTTGGGGTTTGTACATATAAACTTGATTTGTTTTTTTAGTAATAGTAGGTGCATGTGTGTTGATTTTTTTTTTTTTAGTAATAGTAGGTGCATGTGTGTTGATGTGTTGTTTTTTTAGCAATAGTAGGTGCATGTGTGTTGACTTGTTGTGTATTCTTTAGTAAAAGTAGATGCATATGTGTTGATTTGTTGTTTTTTTAGCAATAGTAGGTGCATGTGTGTTGATTTGTTGTGTATTCTTTAGTAAAAGTAGATGCATGTGTGTTGATTTGTTGTTTTTTAGCAATAGTAGGTGCATGTGTGTTAATGTGTTGTGTATTATTTAGTAATAATAAGTGCATGTGTGTTGATTTGTTGTTTTTTTAGTAATAGCAGGTGCATGTGTGTTGATTTGTGGTTTTTTTTAGTAATAGCAAGTGCATGTGTGTTGATTTGTGTTTTTTTAGTAATAGCAGGTTCATCGGTGTTGATTTGTTGTGTATTCTCTAGTAATAGTAGGTGCATGTGTGTTGATTTGTTGTTTTATTAGTAATAGTAGGTGCATGTGTGCTAATTTGTTGTTTTTAGTAATAGTAGGTGCATTTGTGTTGATCTGTTCTGTGTTTTTAGTAATAGTAGGTGCATGTGTGTTGATTTGTTGTTTTTTTAGTAATTGTACGTGCATGTGTGTTGATTTGTTGTGTATTCTTTAGTAATAGTAGGTACATGTTTGTTGACTTGTTGTGTACTCTTTAGTAATAGTAGGTACATGTTTGTTGACTTGTTGTGTACTCTTTAGTAATAGCAGGTACACGTGTGTTGATTTGTTGTGTATTCTTTAGTAATAGTAGGTGCATGTGTGTTGATTTGTGTTTTTTTAGTAATAGCAGGTGCATGTGTGTTGATTTGTGTTTTTTTAGTAATAGCAGGTGCATCTGTGTTGATTTGTTTTGTATTCTCTAGTAAGAGTAGGTGCATGTCTGTTGATTTGTTGTTTTATTAGTAATAGTAGGTGCATGTGTGCTAATTTGTTGTTTTTAGTAATAGTAGGTGCATTTGTGTTGATCTGTTCTGTGTTTTTAGTAATAGTAGGTGCATGTGTGTTGATTTGTTGTTTTTTTTAGTAATTGTACGTGCATGTGTGTTGATTTGTTGTGTATACTCTAGTAAGAGTAGGTGCATGTGTGTTGATTTGTTGTGTATTCTTTAGTAATAGCAGGTACACGTGTGTTGATTTGTTGTGTATTCTTTAGTAATAGTAGGTGCATGTGTGTTGATTGTTTTTTTTTTAGTAAAAGTAGGTACATGTGTTTTGATTTGTTGTTGTTTTTTAGTAATAGTAGGTGCATGGGTGTTGATTTGTTGATTTTTAGTAGTAGTAGGTGCATGTGTGTTGATATGTTGTTTTTTAGTAAAAGTAGGTGTTGACTTGTGTGTTCTTTAGTAAAAGCAGGTGCATGTGTGTTGATTTGTTGTGTATTATTTAGTAATAGTAGGTGCATGTGTGTTGATGTGTTGTTTTTTTAGTAATTGTAAGTGCATGTGTGTTGATTTGTTGTCACTTTAGTATTAGTAGGTGCACCTGTGTTGATGTGTTGTTTTAGTAATAGTACGTCCATCTGTGTTGATTTGTTGTCTATTCTTTAGTAATAGTATATGCATGTATGTTGATTTGTTGTTTTGTAGTAATAGTAGGTGCATGTGTGTTGATATATTGTTTTTTTTAGTAATAGTAGGTGCATGTGTGTTGATTTGTTTTTTTAGTAATAGTAGGTGCATGTGTGTTGATTTGTTTTTTTAGTAATAGTAGGTGCATGTGTGTTGATTTATTTTTTTTAGTAATAGTAGGTGCATGTGTGTTGACTTGTTGTGTATTCTTTAGTAAAAGTAGATGCATGTGCGTTGATTTGTTGTTTTTTAGTAATAGCAAGTGCATGTGTGTTGATTTGTGTTTTTTTAGTAATACCAGGTGCATCTGTGTTGATTTGTTTTGTATTCTCTAGTAATAGTAGGTGCATGTGTGTTGATTTGTTGTTTTATTAGTAATAGTAGGTGCATGTGTGCTAATGTGTTGTTTTTAGTAATAGTAGGTGCATTTGTGTTGATCTGTTCTGTGTTTTTAGTAATAGTACCGGTAGGTGCATGTGTGTTGATTTGTTGTTTTTTTAGTAATTGTACGTGCATGTGTGTTGATTTGTTGTGTATTCTTTAGTAATAGTAGGTACATGTTTGTTGACTTGTTGTGTACTCTTTAGTAATAGCAGGTACATGTGTGTTTATTTGTTGTGTATTCTTTAGTAATAGTAGGTGCATGTGTGTTGATTAGTTTTTTTTTAGTACAAGTAGGTACATGTGTGTTGATTTGTTGTTGTTTTTTTAGTAATAGTAGGTCCATGGGTGTTGATATGTTGTCGTTTTAGTAATAGTAGGTGCATGAATGTAGATGTGTTGTTTTTTGTAATAGTAGGTGCATGTGTGTTGATGTGTTGTTTTTTTAGTAATTGTAGGTGCATGTGTGTTGATTTGTTGTCTATTCTTTAGTAATAGTATATGCATGTGTGTTGATTTGTTGTTTTGTAGTAATAGTAGGTGCATGTGTGTTGATATTCACAATAATGTAATAAAAAGTCATTATTGGAAACACAATAGCTATAGTTTATATACTAAGGTGGATGTATTCTCTGCTGCTAACTTTGAAATGTAAAAGTTTAGAGATGTTTTAGTTCATGGGAAAGTTTGTGTAATACTGATGAAACAAAACTCCAGATTAAGGAATATCATAATGACAATGAAAACCAACTTAGTCTGGACATGATGGACATAGAACGAAGATTACAAGTGACAACATAGTACTAAAGATAACAAATAAGTAACAACACAGTACTAAGGTTAACATCTCACATGAGAGAATCAGTGTTGACAATGCAGGAGGTGAAAAAAGACGTTACATTGCGAGGTTTGATGTAAATCCACAAGGAGGGCAAACACAAGGTCAGATATTAGAGAGAAATGTGTGTGTGACCGCATCAGAGAGGCAGACACACACACTGTGGGTGAAGGGAATCTAACTGAGCGTTTAGCATTCAGCCGCTGCTCCATGATCCTAAACAAGCTGCATTCCTCCCAGCCACAAATCCAATCAGAACTGATGATGTCATCAGTATTTGTCAAAACGTACATCATAATGCAAGTCAGGAGATGATAGAATAGGAGTAGGATTGGAATTGTGTTGACAAAAAGGTATTTAGGGTGCCCACAATGTGCATGTGTGTTGATTTGTTGTTTTTTTAGTAATAGTAGGTGCATGTGTGTTGATTTGTTGTGTATTCTCTAGTAATATTAGGTGCATGTGTGTTGATTTGTTCTGTGTTTTTAGTAATAGTAGGTGCATGTGTGTTGATTTGTTGTTTTTTAGTAATAGTAGGTGCATTTGTGTTGATTTGTTCTGTGTTTTTAGTAATATTAGGTGCATGTGTGTTGATTTGTTCTGTGTTTTTAGTAATAGTAGGTGCATGTGTGTTGGTGTGTTGTTTTTTTAGTAATAGTAGGTGCATGTGTGTTGATGTGTTGTTTTTTAGTAATAGTATGTGCATGTGTGTTGATGTGTTGTTTTTTTAGTAATAGTAGGTGCATGTGTGTTGATTTGTTGTGTATTCTCTAGTAATAGTAGGTGCATTTGTGTTGATTTGTTCTGTGTTTTTAGTAATAGTAGGTGCATGTGTGTTGATTTGTTGTTTTTTAGTAATAGTAGGTGCATTTGTGTTGATTTGTTCTGTGTTTTTAGTAATAGTAGGTGCATGTGTGTTGATGTGTTGTTTTTTAGTAATAGTAGGTGCATGTGTGTTGATGTGTTGTTTTTTTAGTAATAGGTGCATGTGTGTTGATTTCTTGTGTATTCTCTAGTAAGAGTAGGTGCATGTGTGTTGATTTGTTATGTATTCTTTAGTAATAGTAAGTGCATGTGTGTTGATGTGTTGTTTTTTAGTAATAGTAGGTGCATGTGTGTTGATGTGTTTTTTTAGTAATAGTAGGTGCATGTGTGTTGATGTGTTGTTTTTTTAGTAATAGTAGGTGCATGTGTGTTGATTTGTTCTGTGTTTTTGGTAATAGTAGGTGCATGTGTGTTGATGTGTTGTTTTTTTAGTAATAGTAAGTGCATGTGTGTTGATTTGTTATCGCTTTAGTAATAGTAGGTGCATATGTGTTGATGTGTTGTTGTTTTAGTAATAGTAGGTGCATCTGTGTTTATTTGTTGTCGTGTTAGTAATAGTAGGTGCATGTGTGTTGATTTGTTGTCGTTTTAGTAATAGTAGGTGCATGTGTGTTGATTTGATGTAGTTTTAGTAATAGTAGGTGCATGAATGTTGATTTGTTGTTTTTTTTAGTAGTAGTAGGTGCATGTGTGTTGATTTGTTCTGTGTTGTTGGTAATAGTAGGTGCATGTGTGTTGATTTGTTGTGTATTCTCTAGTAATAGTAGGTGCATTTGTGTTGATTTGTTCTGTGTTTTTAGTAATAGTAGGTGCATGTGTGTTGATTTGTTGTTTTTTAGTAATAGTAGGTGCATTTGTGTTGATTTGTTCTGTGTTTTTAGTAATAGTAGGTGCATGTGTGTTGATGTGTTGTTTTTTAGTAATAGTAGGTGCATGTGTGTTGATGTGTTGTTTTTTTAGTAATAGTAGGTGCATGTGTGTTGATTTCTTGTGTATTCTCTAGTAATAGTAGGTGCATGTGTGTTGATTTGTTATGTATTCTTTAGTAATAGTAAGTGCATGTGTGTTGATGTGTTGTTTTTTAGTAATAGTAGGTGCATGTGTGTTGATGTGTTTTTTTAGTAATAGTAGGTGCATGTGTGTTGATGTGTTGTTTTTTTAGTAATAGTAGGTGCATGTGTGTTGATTTGTTGTGTATTCTCTAGTAATAGTAGGTGCATGTGTGTTGATGTGTTGTTTTTTTAGTAATAGTAGGTGCATGTGTGTTGATGTGTTTTTTTAGTAATAGTAGGTGCATGTGTGTTGATGTGTTGTTTTTTTAGTAATAGTAGGTGCATGTGTGTTGATTTGTTGTGTATTCTCTAGTAATAGTAGGTGCATGTGTGTTGATGTGTTGTTTTTTTAGTAATAGTAGGTGCATGTGTGTTGATGTGTTGTTTTTTAGTAATAGTAGGTGCATGTGTGTTGATGTGTTGTTTTTTTAGTAATAGTAGGTGCATGTGTGTTGATTTCTTGTGTATTCTCTAGTAATAGTAGGTGCATGTGTGTTGATTTGTTATGTATTCTTTAGTAATAGTAAGTGCATGTGTGTTGATGTGTTGTTTTTTAGTAATAGTAGGTGCATGTGTGTTGATGTGTTTTTTTAGTAATAGTAGGTGCATGTGTGTTGATGTGTTGTTTTTTTAGTAATAGTAGGTGCATGTGTGTTGATTTGTTGTGTATTCTCTAGTAATAGTAGGTGCATGTGTGTTGATGTGTTGTTTTTTTAGTAATAGTAGGTGCATGTGTGTTGATGTGTTGTGTATTCTCTAGTAATAGTAGGTGCATGTGTGTTGATTTGTTGTGTATTCTCTAGTAATAGTAGGTGCATGTGTGTTGATTTGTTATGTATTCTTTAGTAATAGTAGGTGCATGTGTGTTGATTTGTTATGTATTCTTTAGTAATAGTAGGTGCATGTGTGTTGATTTGTTGTTTTTTAGTAATAGTAGGTGCATTTGTGTTGATTTGTTGTGTGTTTTAGTAATAGTAGGTGCATGTGTGTTGATGTGTTGTTTTTTTAGTAATAGTAGGTGCATGTGTGTTGATTTGTTGTGTATTCTCTAGTAATAGTAGGTGCATGTGTGTTGATTTTGTTATGTATTCTTTAGTAATAGTAGGTGCATGTGTGTTGATTTGTTGTTTTTTTAGTAATAGTAGGTGCATTTGTGTTGATTTGTTCTGTTTTTAGTAATAGTAGGTGCATGTGTGTTGATTTGGTCTGTGTTTTTAGTAATAGTAGGTGCATGTGTGTTGATGTGTTGTTTTTTTTAGTAATAGTAGGTGCATGTGTGTTGATGTGTTGTTTTTTAGTAATAGTAGGTGCATGTGTGTTGATTTGTTGTGTATTCTCTAGTAATAGTAGGTGCATGTGTGTTGATTTTGTTATGTATTCTTTAGTAATAGTAGGTGCATGTGTGTTGATTTGTTGTTTTTTAGTAATAGTAGGTGCATGTGTGTTGATTTGTTGTTGTTTTAGTAATAGTAGGTGCATCTGTGTTTATTTGTTGTTGTTTTAGTAATAGTAGGTGCATCTGTGTTTATTTGTTGTTGCTTTAGTAATAGTAGGTGCATCTGTGTTTATTTGTTGTCTATTCTTTAGTAATAGTAGGTGCATGTGTGTAGATTTGTTGTTTTTTAGTAATAGTAGGTGCATGTGTGTTGATTTGTTGTGTATTCTCTAGTAATAGTAGGTGCATGTGTGTTGATGTGTTGTTTTTTTTAGTAATAGTAGGTGCATGTGTGTTGATGTGTTGTTTTTTAGTAATAGTAGGTGCATGTGTGTTGATTTGTTGTGTATTCTCTAGTAATAGTAGGTGCATGTGTGTTGATTTGTTGTGTATTCTCTAGTAATAGTAGGTGCATTTGTGTTGATTTGTTCTGTGTTTTTAGTAATAGTAGGTGCATGTGTGTTGATTTGTTGTTTTTTAGTAATAGTAGGTGCATTTGTGTTGATTTGTTCTGTGTTTTTAGTAATAGTAGGTGCATGTGTGTTGATGTGTTGTTTTTTAGTAATAGTAGGTGCATGTGTGTTGATGTGTTGTTTTTTTAGTAATAGTAGGTGCATGTGTGTTGATTTCTTGTGTATTCTCTAGTAATAGTAGGTGCATGTGTGTTGATTTGTTATGTATTCTTTAGTAATAGTAAGTGCATGTGTGTTGATGTGTTGTTTTTTAGTAATAGTAGGTGCATGTGTGTTGATGTGTTTTTTTAGTAATAGTAGGTGCATGTGTGTTGATGTGTTGTTTTTTTAGTAATAGTAGGTGCATGTGTGTTGATTTGTTCTGTGTTTTTGGTAATAGTAGGTGCATGTGTGTTGATGTGTTGTTTTTTTAGTAATAGTAAGTGCATGTGTGTTGATTTGTTATCGCTTTAGTAATAGTAGGTGCATATGTGTTGATGTGTTGTTGTTTTAGTAATAGTAGGTGCATGTGTGTTGATTTGTTGTGTATTCTCTAGTAATAGTAGGTGCATGTGTGTTGATTTTGTTATGTATTCTTTAGTAATAGTAGGTGCATGTGTGTTGATTTGTTGTTTTTTTAGTAATAGTAGGTGCATTTGTGTTGATTTGTTCTGTTTTTAGTAATAGTAGGTGCATGTGTGTTGATTTGGTCTGTGTTTTTAGTAATAGTAGGTGCATGTGTGTTGATGTGTTGTTTTTTTTAGTAATAGTAGGTGCATGTGTGTTGATGTGTTGTTTTTTAGTAATAGTAGGTGCATGTGTGTTGATTTGTTGTGTATTCTCTAGTAATAGTAGGTGCATGTGTGTTGATTTTGTTATGTATTCTTTAGTAATAGTAGGTGCATGTGTGTTGATTTGTTGTTTTTTAGTAATAGTAGGTGCATTTGTGTTTTGTTAAGTGTTTTTAGTAATAGTAGGTGCATGTGTGTTGATTTGTTGTCGCTTTAGTAGTAGTAGGTGCATATGTGTTGATTAGTTGTTGTTTTAGTAATAGTAGGTGCATCTGTGTTTATTTGTTGTTGTTTTAGTAATAGTAGGTGCATCTGTGTTTATTTGTTGTTGCTTTAGTAATAGTAGGTGCATCTGTGTTTATTTGTTGTCTATTCTTTAGTAATAGTAGGTGCATGTGTGTAGATTTGTTGTTTTTTAGTAATAGTAGGTGCATGTGTGTTGATTTGTTGTGTATTCTCTAGTAATAGTAGGTGCATGTGTGTTGATGTGTTGTTTTTTTTAGTAATAGTAGGTGCATGTGTGTTGATGTGTTGTTTTTTAGTAATAGTAGGTGCATGTGTGTTGATTTGTTGTGTATTCTCTAGTAATAGTAGGTGCATGTGTGTTGATTTGTTGTGTATTCTCTAGTAATAGTAGGTGCATTTGTGTTGATTTGTTCTGTGTTTTTAGTAATAGTAGGTGCATGTGTGTTGATTTGTTGTTTTTTAGTAATAGTAGGTGCATTTGTGTTGATTTGTTCTGTGTTTTTAGTAATAGTAGGTGCATGTGTGTTGATGTGTTGTTTTTTAGTAATAGTAGGTGCATGTGTGTTGATGTGTTGTTTTTTTAGTAATAGTAGGTGCATGTGTGTTGATTTCTTGTGTATTCTCTAGTAATAGTAGGTGCATGTGTGTTGATTTGTTATGTATTCTTTAGTAATAGTAAGTGCATGTGTGTTGATGTGTTGTTTTTTAGTAATAGTAGGTGCATGTGTGTTGATGTGTTTTTTTAGTAATAGTAGGTGCATGTGTGTTGATGTGTTGTTTTTTTAGTAATAGTAGGTGCATGTGTGTTGATTTGTTCTGTGTTTTTGGTAATAGTAGGTGCATGTGTGTTGATGTGTTGTTTTTTTAGTAATAGTAAGTGCATGTGTGTTGATTTGTTATCGCTTTAGTAATAGTAGGTGCATATGTGTTGATGTGTTGTTGTTTTAGTAATAGTAGGTGCATCTGTGTTTATTTGTTGTCGTGTTAGTAATAGTAGGTGCATGTGTGTTGATTTGTTGTCGTTTTAGTAATAGTAGGTGCATGTGTGTTGATTTGATGTAGTTTTAGTAATAGTAGGTGCATGAATGTTGATTTGTTGTTTTTTTTAGTAGTAGTAGGTGCATGTGTGTTGATTTGTTCTGTGTTGTTGGTAATAGTAGGTGCATGTGTGTTGATTTGTTGTGTATTCTCTAGTAATAGTAGGTGCATTTGTGTTGATTTGTTCTGTGTTTTTAGTAATAGTAGGTGCATGTGTGTTGATTTGTTGTTTTTTAGTAATAGTAGGTGCATTTGTGTTGATTTGTTCTGTGTTTTTAGTAATAGTAGGTGCATGTGTGTTGATGTGTTGTTTTTTAGTAATAGTAGGTGCATGTGTGTTGATGTGTTGTTTTTTTAGTAATAGTAGGTGCATGTGTGTTGATTTCTTGTGTATTCTCTAGTAATAGTAGGTGCATGTGTGTTGATTTGTTATGTATTCTTTAGTAATAGTAAGTGCATGTGTGTTGATGTGTTGTTTTTTAGTAATAGTAGGTGCATGTGTGTTGATGTGTTTTTTTAGTAATAGTAGGTGCATGTGTGTTGATGTGTTGTTTTTTTAGTAATAGTAGGTGCATGTGTGTTGATTTGTTGTGTATTCTCTAGTAATAGTAGGTGCATGTGTGTTGATGTGTTGTTTTTTTAGTAATAGTAGGTGCATGTGTGTTGATGTGTTGTTTTTTAGTAATAGTAGGTGCATGTGTGTTGTGTTGTTTTTTTAGTAATAGTAGGTGCATGTGTGTTGATTTCTTGTGTATTCTCTAGTAATAGTAGGTGCATGTGTGTTGATTTGTTATGTATTCTTTAGTAATAGTAAGTGCATGTGTGTTGATGTGTTGTTTTTTAGTAATAGTAGGTGCATGTGTGTTGATGTGTTTTTTTAGTAATAGTAGGTGCATGTGTGTTGATGTGTTGTTTTTTTAGTAATAGTAGGTGCATGTGTGTTGATTTGTTGTGTATTCTCTAGTAATAGTAGGTGCATGTGTGTTGATGTGTTGTTTTTTTAGTAATAGTAGGTGCATGTGTGTTGATGTGTTGTGTATTCTCTTGTAATAGTAGGTGCATGTGTGTTGATTTGTTGTGTATTCTCTAGTAATAGTAGGTGCATGTGTGTTGATTTGTTATGTATTCTTTAGTAATAGTAGGTGCATGTGTGTTGATTTGTTATGTATTCTTTAGTAATAGTAGGTGCATGTGTGTTGATTTGTTGTTTTTTAGTAATAGTAGGTGCATTTGTGTTGATTTGTTGTGTGTTTTAGTAATAGTAGGTGCATGTGTGTTGATGTGTTGTTTTTTTAGTAATAGTAGGTGCATGTGTGTTGATTTGTTGTGTATTCTCTAGTAATAGTAGGTGCATGTGTGTTGATTTTGTTATGTATTCTTTAGTAATAGTAGGTGCATGTGTGTTGATTTGTTGTTTTTTTAGTAATAGTAGGTGCATTTGTGTTGATTTGTTCTGTTTTTAGTAATAGTAGGTGCATGTGTGTTGATTTGGTCTGTGTTTTTAGTAATAGTAGGTGCATGTGTGTTGATGTGTTGTTTTTTTTAGTAATAGTAGGTGCATGTGTGTTGATGTGTTGTTTTTTAGTAATAGTAGGTGCATGTGTGTTGATTTGTTGTGTATTCTCTAGTAATAGTAGGTGCATGTGTGTTGATTTTGTTATGTATTCTTTAGTAATAGTAGGTGCATGTGTGTTGATTTGTTGTTTTTTAGTAATAGTAGGTGCATTTGTGTTGATTTGTTAAGTGTTTTTAGTAATAGTAGGTGCATGTGTGTTGATTTGTTGTCGCTTTAGTAGTAGTAGGTGCATATGTGTTGATTAGTTGTTGTTTTAGTAATAGTAGGTGCATCTGTGTTTATTTGTTGTTGTTTTAGTAATAGTAGGTGCATCTGTGTTTATTTGTTGTTGCTTTAGTAATAGTAGGTGCATCTGTGTTTATTTGTTGTCTATTCTTTAGTAATAGTAGGTGCATGTGTGTAGATTTGTTGTTTTTTAGTAATAGTAGGTGCATGTGTGTTGATTTGTTGTTTTTTAGTAATAGTAGGTGCAATTGTGTTGATTTGTTCTGTGTTTTTAGTAATAGTAGGTGCATGTGTGTTGATGTGTTGATTTTTTAGTAATAGTAAGTGCATGTGTGTTGATTTGTTGTCGCTTTAGTAGTAGTAGGTGCATATGTAATGATTTGTTGTTGTTTTAGTAATAGTAGGTGCATCTGTGTTTATTTGTTGTTGTTTTAGTAATAGTAGGTGCATGTGTGTTGATTTGTTGTCGTTTTAGTAATAGTAGGTGCATGTGTGTTGATTTGTTGTCATTTTAGTAATAGTAGGTGCATGTGTGTTGATTTGATGTCGTTTTAGTAATAGTAGGTGCATGAATGTTGATTTGTTGTTTTTTTTAGTAGTAGTAAGTGCATGTGTGTTGATTTGTTGTGTATTATTTAGTAATAGTAGGTGCATGTGTGTTGATTTGTTGTTTTTTAGTAATAGTAGGTGCATTTGTGTTGATTTGTTCTGTGTTTTTAGTAATAGTAGGTGCATGTGTGTTGATGTGTTCTTTTTTTTAGTAATAGTAAGTGCATGTGTGTTGATTTGTTGTGTATTCTCTAGTAATAGTAGGTGCATGTGTGTTGATTTGTTGTGCATTATCTAGTAATAGTAGGTGCACGTGTGTTGATTTTGTTATGTATTCTTTAGTAATAGTAGGTGCATGTGTGTTGATTTGTTGTTTTTTAGTAATAGTAGGTGCATTTGTGTTGATTTGTTCTGTGTTTTTAGTAATAGTAGGTGCATGTGTGTTGATGTGTTGTTTTTTTAGTAATAGTAGGTGCATGTGTGTTGATTTGTTGTCGCTTTAGTAGTAGTAGGTGCATATGTGTTGATTTGTTGTTTTTTAGTAATAGTAGGTGCATGTGTGTTGATTTGTTCTGTGTTTTTAGTAATAGTAGGTGCATGTGTGTTGATGTGTTGTTTTTTAGTAATAGTAGGTGCATGTGTGTTGATTTGTTCTGTGTTTTTAGTAATAGTAGGTGCATGTGTGTTGATTTGTTGTGTATTCTCTAGTAATAGTAGGTGCATGTGTGTTGATTTGTTGTGTATTCTCTAGTAATAGTAGGTGCAAGTGTGTTAATTTGTTGTGTATTCTTTAGTAATAGTAGGTGCATGTGTGTTGATTTGTTTTTTTAGTAATAGTAGGTGCATGTGTGTTGATTTGTTTTTTTAGTAATAGTAGGTGCATGTGTGTTGACTTATTTTTTTAGCAATAGTAGGTGCATGCGTGTTGATTTGTGTTTTTTTAGTATTAGTAGGTGCATGTGTGTTGTTCTGTTGTGTTTTGTAGTAGTTTTCTAAATACGTGATATGAGAAAATGGTGAGAATCAAGTGCTGTCAAATAATTACAACTTACAGATCTGAGGCAATAAGTGGGCTAACAAATGTCAATATTAGGATGTGTGGTACCTGACAGGGTTGCTGGTCAGTGAGACTCGCAGAGAATCCAGACAAGCAAACAGACGTTCTTCCATCACTCCTGACTTGAGTTCTCCCAGGAATTCCTGGGGAGATATCTGATAGCTGCTTTTTAAGCTGCCCTGGAGGGGAAAAAAAAAAAATCATATTTTGTAGTAGCCAGTAGAAAAGTAATATACAAGCAGTCCTCCTTTTACATGCGGTGACAAACGCACCCATTAAAAACAATACATAAATAAACCATAAGTCCCAAACTTGCTGTAGAACTATTTACAGCACGAAAGAACGCAGTATATTCCTTAGAGGCCTTTTTACTATACTTTCCACCAAATACCACCAGAAACTACCCAGGTAAATGAAGATCTGGTGGGACTTTGGAATGTTCTCCAGGAAATATCTCCTGTCGAACGCTGATTGGTTATGTTTATTCATTTTTACAAACTTAATAATAATAGATTAGAGTCATATAAAGATTTTTTAGCGACACTTTTAAAGGGGAACTGTTGGAATAATTGTTTGTAAGTTATCACAAAAGAAACGTATTATGAATGCTGTCTTTCGAGGCCTAACAAGAGGAAGAAGGCTCGTGAAACGCCACTGTGATTTCAACACGGACAGATGGCAGGATCTGCTCAACTTCCAGAGGAACTCTCTTTGAAGTGTTAAACGAACTCTCTCTGAAGTATTTCACAAACTCTCTTCCAACTGTTTGGTGACCGAGGTCAACGCTGTTTACGACCCGCTGCCCTCTTGAAGTCACTGTGGTCAGGAGACGGGAGGGGTTATCCATTGTCCTCCAACACCTGCCCCAGCTGGATCCAGGAAGAGCCCAAGCCCGAGAAATCCTCTTCTTGGACTTCAAAGCGACCGAAAACAATGACTCTTTTACACACTTACCATTCCTGCTGTGACATGTGTTGGTGCGTGAACATTGAACATCTGAATAAAGGAGGTGACGAAAACCTTCTTCTTCAGAGCGTGGTGCAGGACTGTGCAGAGAGTGCAGTGGCCATGTCTCTCCTCAATATTGAGTCCAAATTGAATTCTGTCTCTGTTTGATTCCTTGCCTTTTGTCTTGTTTAATAGATGTCCTGTGTTTGAACGTGACAGGAACATTATCACAATTTCAGAAGGGTTCAAACCATTAAAAATCAGTTCCCAGTGGCTTATTTTATTTTTCGAAGTTTTTTTCAAAATTTTACCCATCACGCAATATCCTTAAAAAAAAGCTTCAAAGTGCCTGATTTTAACCATCGTTATATACACCCGTCCATTTTCCTGTGACGTCACATAGTGAAGCCAACACAAACAAACATGGCTCATAGAACAGCAAGCTATAGCGACATTAGCTCGGATTCAGACTCGGATTTCAGCGGCTTAAGCGATCCAACAGATTACGCATGTATTGAAACAGATGGTTGTAGTGTGGAGGCAGGTAGCGAAAACAAAATTGAAGAAGAAACTGAAGCTATTGAGCCATATCGGTTTGAACCGTATGCAAGCGAAACCGACGAAAACGACACGACAGCCAGCGACACGGGAGAAAGCGAGGACGAATTCGGCGATCGCCTTCTAACCAACGATTGGTATGTGTTTGTTTGGCATTAAAGGAAACTAACAACTATGAACTAGGTTTACAGCATATGAAATACATTTGGCAACAACATGCACTTTGAGAGTGCAGACAGCCCAGTTTTCATCAATTAATATATTCTGTAGACATACCCTCATCCGCGCTCTTTTCCTGAAAGCTGATCTGTCCAGTTTTGGAGTTGAAGTCAGCAGGCCAGGGAAGCTAGGGTCGATATTCTTCTCTTGATCATCTTCGGTGGCATAAGGGACGGTGTGAGCCAAGACATCCAGGGGGTTTAGCTCGCTCGTCTGCGGGAACAAACTGCCGCCGTTGCTTGCCGTGCTACCGAGGTCCTTTGTCCCTGAATTGCTCACACACTCCGGCAGATTCAATGGGGGTCTGGCGGCAGATTTCTTTGACTTTATGGTTGGAAATGCATCTGCTTTGAGTGTCGCAGGATATCCACACATTCTTGCCATCTCTGTCGTAGCATAGCTTTCGTCGGTAAAGTGTGCGGAACAAATTTCTTGCCACTTTGGCATCTTTGGGCCACTGGTGCAACTTGAATCCGTCCCTGTTCGTGTTGTTACACCCTCCGACAACACACCGACGAGGCATGATGTCTCCAAGGTACGGAAAACAGTCGAAAAAACGGAAAATAACAGAGCTGATTTGACTCGGTGTTTGAGAAAATGGCGGATTGCTTCCCGATCCGAGAGCGAATAATAGAAAGGCGTTTAATTCGCCAAAATTCACCCATTTAGAGTTCGGAAATCGGTTAAAAAAATATATGGTCTTTTTTCTGCAACATCAAGGTATATATTGACGCTTACATAGGTCTGGTGATAATGTTCCCCTTTAAACGTATTTGCAGAGGAATATTCAGTATTCAGCCCATATTCGAAGTTGCGCCTCCAGCTGCTCACTGGGACTCTGCAACCTTGTTTGATATTGGATAAATGTGAAATAAAAGGAGGCAGTAAAAGTGCAGTTCCCCTTTAAAAGGTGCTTGATTGGGAAAAAAAAAAAAAAAAAAAAAAAAAAAAAAAAGGTTTTGTTTGGTTCAAGACCAATTGTTAAGACACAAGAAAACAATTAAGACATTTAATAATCAACAACCAAGTGCTAAAGGACCGGAGTTCATCCAAGCGCAACGCATTTATTTTGGTTTTTTTTGCATTGGAGCACTGGGAGGTTTATGTCAACAAGAAAAAATATATTGCAGCACTGCTGACCACTTTTTTGGTGGTTTTCTACCACTCTTCTATTTTCAATACAAATAAAGTACAAAACAGGGTTGGACGATAATTGCAAAAATACAGTATTTTTCGGACTATAAGGCGCACGCTAGAGATGCGCGGATAGGCAATTATTTAATCCGCAACCGCATCAGAAAGTCGTCAACCATCCGCCATCCACCCGATGTAACATTTGATCAGAACCGCACCCGCCCGCACCCGCCCGCACCCGCCCGTTGTTATACATCTAATATAGACGATGCAAGGCATTAGTGAGGTTATAAAGCTTTTGCCTGTTAAAGAAAGGAGACTGATCCAATGCAGCACAGACATTCGCGTGCCACGCTGTCACGACCCAGACGCACACCAGTGCGCAATCATATGGGAGCCGCGCTGAGCGCACCTCCAAGCGCGTCTCGCTGCCGGCGACGGCCGGGTATGGGCCCGACGCTCCAGCGCCATCCATTTTCAGGGCTAGTTGATTCGGCAGGTGGGTTGTTACACACTCCTTAGCGGGTTCCGACTTCCATGGCCACCGTCCTGCTGTCTATATCAACCAGGGTGAGCCCCACCCCTTTCGTGAGCGCACTGCGCGCGGAGTGACCCCTGTTACGCGCCCCCGGCAACAGGGGTGGCGGGCAGGTAAGCTGCGCGGGCGGTTATCCGCGGCGAAGGCGGACGAGGCGGGGTGTCGGTGCGGTGGGCGCGGTGGTGACCCTGGACGTGCGTCGGGCCCTTCTCGCGGATCGCCTCAGCTACGGCTCCCGGTGGGGCCCTCTCGGGGGAAGGGGCCTCGGTCCCGGACCCCGGCGAGGCGTCCCTTCTCCGCTCCGTAAAAGTGTCCATCTCTTTTTTTTTTTTTCTTCTGTTGTGGCAATGCTGCAGGTGCCTGCTCGTTTTTCGTATGTGGGTAACAACATTTAACTATGTATATATATTTCCCAATTGGTTTAACTGCCACCCGCCTGAATCTATTTAAAATCTAATTTTTTTTTATTTCAACCGCCCGACCCGACCCGACCCGCGGATAAAATCTATTTTTTTTTTTTTTCATCCGCCCGATCCGCGGATAATCCGCGGACTCCGCGGTTGTGCCCGCAAACCGCGCATCTCTAGCGCACGCAAAATCCTTACATTTCCTAAAAAAATCGACAGTGCGGCATAATTCTGGTTGTGCTTACTGACCTAATTGCTACATAAGAGATACGTGCAGACTGCAATATGATGGCAGTAAACAACACCAAAACTTTAATTGTTCCATTGAGAATAGAGAACATTACACACAGCGCTCAAAAATTTGTCAAAATGTTTTTAGTACGACTTCGGTAAGCTATGAAGACGCACCGCTTGATGGATTGTCGGCGCATTAAACATACGAGTATTATTATGGTGCGTGTAAGAATCGCAAAATGACAACTTTGAGCAGACATTATCTGGCGTTTTGTTTTGCAATATTATGCAAAAGCAACTTTTCTTACCTTCTGGTACCTGCTGATCTATATTTGGGATCTGCATTAGTCTTGGAAATGTGCGCGAGTCCGCAATTGTAGTCCATGCATAAGCTTCTTCTTTTTCTCTATCTTCTTGTTATGGGACATTCATCCTCTGCTGTTGCCATTTCTAATATAAAGTAGTGTAAAGTTCTTACTTTAATTCAACCCTTAACTCAACAATGAGTAGATAGATGAGTGTTATGTGTGTGTATATGTGTAAATAAATGAACACTGAAATTCAAGTATATATATATATATATATACACATATAATAAAATATATATATATATATATATATATATATATATATATATATAGCTAGAATTCACTGAACGTCAAGTATTTGTTATATATATATATATATATATATATATATATATGAAATACTTGACTTGGTGAATTCTAGCTGTAAATATACTCCTCCCCTTTTAGCCACGCCCCCCTTCCACCCCGACCACGCCCACCCCCCTCCCCCTACCTCCCGGAAATCGGAGGTCTCAAGGTTGGCAAGTATGAACTGTGGTGACATCCAAAACATTTTTTTTTCCCACCGTCACAAGCTCAGGAAGTTGCATGCATATTGCACGGCCCATTAATCTATTTTTTTCCCGATTATACAGTACAGGCCAAAAGTTTGGACACACCTTCTTATTCAATGTGTTTGCTTTATTTTCATGACTATTTACATTGTAGATTGTCACATCAAAACTATGAATGAACACATGTGGAGTTACGTACTTGACACATACCTGCCAACTTTTGAAATCAGAAAAACCTAGTAGCCAGGGTCCAAGGGCCGCAGGCCCCGGTAGGTCCAGGACAAAGTCCTGGTGGAGGGTTCAGGGCTTCGCCCCCCGACGCAAAATGATTATTAGCATTCAGACAGGTTAAAATGTTGCTAAAACCATCACTTTTCTATCAGTCACAGTGACTTTTCAAAACAAAAATATTACAGCAAAAATCATATGGGTTGATTGACATGTTTATTCTGTAAACTAACTTCAATAGTTTGAAATTATTTTGACAGTTAATGCCAGTTATCCTGTCAACCTTTCACAAGACTTCAATTTGTTAATTGAAAGTATAAACAGTATAAACACTTTTTACAGTAAACAAATGGTAAAACAGTACTAAACAATTGCATTAAAAAAAAAATTGGTGTCATTATTAACTTTCTGTCCAAGCTTGTATAATCTACTGCCTTGTTCCATTGTAAAAAATATTCTGTGCCTAAAATTCACATTTCTATCACAATTATCATACTGTAAACATGGTAAGCTAACTTCATTAAAATTAATAGTCCTGTCAATAGCATGGAATTACAATTCAAATGTAGTTTTTTTGTAAGCCTTTCAAAAGAATTCAAAATATGAAAAATTAATTTAAGCCATCAGACACTTGAAAAGTGGCACATCACATCTCTGATGTAATCATTTTAACTTTTCAACAGAAATAGCACTGCAAAAATATTAAGGACATACTTCTGTATTTTGGTAGTTATGCTGTCAACATTTAACAAGATTTCTTCAACTTGGACTTGAAAGCATAAATAGTATAAACACTTTTAACAGTATAACAGTACTAAACTATTCCAATAGATAACATTCGTGTCATTACCTTTTTGTGGCTAAAATCCAAATTTATTCTATCAGATTGATCATACTGCAAAAATGATATGGTAACTTTATGATAAGTTTACTTGAAGTGGCATAAAACACTGAAAGTGATTGTTCCTATAACCCCTTTGTTTCAAATGTTTGTTCCACTTGTGGCAGTCGGGCACCAGCATACCGTCTTTGACAACTTGAAGTGGCATAAAACACTGAAAGTGATTGTTCCTATAACCCCTTTGTTTTAAATGTTTTATGCCACTTCAAGTTGTCAAAGACGTGCTGTGAAATACAGCCGACAGGATTGCGCACCAAACACGAAGCAAGGCCAAAGCGCATGCATGGTGCAGGAGAACAAAGGACTTCTTTCATTTAAGGTTTGTGATAAACCATCAAACTCATTCGTTAAAAGGACTCTATAGTAATATAAAGCGAGTTTTTCTGGACATTATCATGCAAGAAAAGTTTATTTTTGGGACCGCGATCACCGCGTAATGATTTTTAAAGGTTGCATTACAAACATTTAACTGTCCCATGTGATCAGCCAGTGCGATTGGAAGTCCATGCTCAATTATTGCCTCCGTAAATAAAACTTCGGCATTCATCACATCCAAAGAATCTGTTTGGGCGACGAAAAACGTTGAAAGTTTTCCACTTGTATCGCTAGCAACGGCATTAGACTTGTGTTTTTTTTGTCCCAACGTGGTCTTTTACATCGCTAATTCCTCCGTGTCCGATCGAAAAATCTTGTCTGCACAAGGTGCAATTCGCGTAGTTTTCACCCTTTTTTTTTTTTTAATTAATGAAAAAACGTATTTTTTATAACTGCAACCGTAACCCGGAATAGGTTGATGAAAACCGTACTAATTACGGGAAAACCGGAGTAGTTGGCAGGTATGTTGACAAAAAAAAGGTGAAATAACTGAAAACATGTTTTATATTCTAGTTTCTTCAAAATAGCCACCCTTTGCTCTGATTACTGTTTTGCACACTCTTGGCATTCTCTCAATGAGCTTCAAGCACATTTGTGAAGTGAAAACCATTTCAGGTGACTACCTCTTGAAGCTGTTTTCAGTTATTTCACCTATTTTTGTTAAGTACATAACTCCACATGTGTTCATTCATAGATTTGATGTGACAATCTACAATGTGAATAGTCATGCAAATAAAGAAATCGCATTGAATGAGAAGGTGTGTCCAAACGTTTGGCCTGTACTGTAAATTCATCATTGTGAGAAGCCGTAACCGAAATCCAAACCAAAATGTGATTAATTGTCCAGCCCTAGTACAAATTACATTTTACAGACCTTTACTAGTATTATTATTATTATTATTATTGCATCCTGTGTGCGTTCAGCACAGGTTGAAAAAACATACCGTTTTTGAAGCAGTACAAACATACTGCATGACCATTTCTCTTTTTGTACTCAAGTCCTTGTCTCTCAAGGGCGTCTTTTTTTCTTCGTTCAAGTTCATGTCCTCCTGAAATCAAAATGAAAAGGAAAAGCATTCAATTGTTTTGTTTGTACCATACCCTAGGCAACCGGGCTTTCCAGAATAATAGTCAAAGCAAGCAAACATCCAATGCATCAGAAAGCATATATAAAATATAATAGGGATAATTATGTTTTTAAGTAATTACAAAATGTACAAACCCTGTTTCCATATGAGTTGGGAAATTGTGTTAGATATAAACGGAATACAATGATTTGCAAATCCTTTTCAACCCATATTCAGTTGAATATGCTACAAAGACAACATATTTGATGTTCAAACTGATAAAAAAAACATTTGTTTTGCAAATAATCATTAACTTTGGAATTTGATGCCAGCAACACGTGACAAAGAAGTTGGGAAAGGTGGCAATAAATACTGATAAAGTTGAGGAATGCTCATCAAACACTTATTTGGAACATCCCACAGGTGTGCAGGCAAATTGGGAACAGGTGGGTGCCATGATTGGGTATAAAAGTACATTCAATTAAATGCTCAGTCATTCACAAACAAGGATGGGGCGAGGGTCACCACTTTGTCAACAAATGCGTGAGCAAATTGTTGAACAGTTTAAGAAACAACTTTCTCAACCAGCTATTGCAAGGAATTTAGGGATTTCACCATCTACGGTCCGTAATATCATCAAAGGGTTCAGAGAATCTGGAGAAATCACTGCACGTAAGCAGCTAAGCCCGTGACCTTTGATCCCTCAGGCTGTACTGCATCAACAAGCGACATCAGTGTGTAAAGGATATCACCACATGGGCTCAGGAACACTTCAGAAACCCACTGTCAGTAACTACATCTGTAAGTGCAGGTTAAAACTCTCCTATGCAAGGCAAAAACCGTTTATCAACAACACCCAGAAACGCCGTCAGCTTCGCTAGGCCTGAGCTCATTTAAGATGGACTGGTACAAAGTGGAAAAGTGTTCTGTGGTCTGACGAGTCCACATTTCAAATTGTTTTTGGAAACTGTGGACGTCGTGTCCTCCGGACCAAAGAGGAAAAGAACCATCCGGATTGTTATAGGCGCAAAGTGTAAAAGCCAGCATGTGTGATGGTATGGGGGTGTATTAGTGCCCAAGACATGGGTAACTTACACACCTGTGAAGGCGCCATTAATGCTGAAAAGTACATACAGGTTTTGGAGCAACATATGTTGCCATCCAAGCAACGTTATCATAGACGCCCCTGCTTATTTCAGCAAGACAATGCCAAGCCACGTGTTACATCAACGTGGCTTCATAGTAAAAGAGTGCGGGTACTAGACTGGCCTGCCTGTAGTCCAGACCTGTCTCCCATTGAAAATGTGTGGCGCATTATGAAGCCTAAAATAGCACAACGGAGACCCCCGGACTGTTGAACAACTTAAGCTGTACATCAAGCAAGAATGGGAAAGAATTCCACCTGAGAAGCTTCAAAAATGTGTCTCCTCAGTTCCCAAACGTTTACTGAGTGTTGTCAAAAGGAAAGGCCATGTAACACAGTGGTGAACATGCCCTTTCCCAACTACTTTGGCACGTGTTGCAGCCATGAAATTCTAAGTTAATTATTATTTGCAAAAAAATAAAAATAAAGTTTATGAGTTTGAACATCAAATATGTTGTCTTTGTAGTGCATTCAATTGAATATGGGTTGAAAATGATTTGCAAATCATTGTATTCCGTTTATATTTACATCTAACACAATTTCCCAACTCATATGGAAACAGGGTTTGTATTTGGAAGGCAGCAGGAATCGCTCATAAATAAAATAAAATTAAAAAAAATTTTTTTGGACTTAAATTTGATTATAGATTAATTTGATTGTGGATATGTAACAAATTATACATTTAAGTTGCATAAATAGTTAGGGTGCACACAAAAAAAAAAAAAATCGAGTCACATCCAAACCGCAATTCTTATTCATCCCGATTCTAAAAATTGTTTCACAATTTTTCAATATTGATTTAATAAAAATAATTTTTAAAACATCCTCCAGCCACTTCATCCAGCTCCTCCCGAGGCGTTCCCAGGCCAGCCGGGAGACATAGTCTCCCAAACGTGTCCTTGGTCTTCCTCGTACTGGTCGGACGTGCCCTAAACACCCCCCGTGATGTAAAATATTATTTTTCTAAGGTTTTATTAGGGCCCGCAATGGCCCATTGCAAAAAGACTCCCACAGGGAGTCCTTATGCAATGGGACATAAGGACCTATTGAATTTCTAAGGTTTTATTATTCTTTCTTTCTTTCTTTCTTTCTTTCTTCTTCCGCCGCCTCTTTGAGCACTAATTTGACCCACTTAACATGCTTCAAAACTCACCATATTTGACCCACACATCAGGACCTGCGAAAATTGTCTTTTAATAAAAAATAAAAAAACTGCAAAAATCAAAATTGCGCTCTAGCGCCCCCTAGGAAAAAAAAAACTAGACTGCCTGTAACTCCCACTAGGAAGGTCGGAAAGACATGAAACAAAATCCTCTATGTAGGTCTGACTCAGACCTAACTTTCATAATGGTACATTCTCGGGCTAAAATCAACAGGAAGTTGGCAATTCCCCCTTCAAGACAAAAAAGTACTAAAAACAGTCACTTTTGCCTCTTTGAGCTGTAATTTGACCCCTTAAAATGCTTCAAAACTCACCAAACTGAACACACACATCAGGACTGGCTAAAACTGTGATCTAATGAAAAAACCTAACCCCAAATCTAAAAATTGTGCTTTACAGCAATTTTTTAATAAAACGCACAAAAAACTGCTCCTCGGATGACAAATCTGACAAAGCTGCCTGTAACTCCCACTGGGAAGGTCGGAGAGACATGAAACGAAAACCTCTCCGTAGGTCTCACTTAGACCTACATTTCATAAATTGACAACCCCCAGCAAAAATATACAGGAAGTTTGCTATTCCCCCTTCAACACAACATTTTTGTAAAAACCCGTCACCTTTCTTCAAACATTATCTCCTCTGAGCGCGTTTGTTGTTTCGGCTTCAAACTAACACAGGAGAGAGATTGAACCCTTCTGATTAAAAGTTCGTGAAAGAGTTGTGATACCTGCTCCGGTTTTGATTTTATGACCCTTCAAAGACCCGCTGCACTGATGCTCCTGCGGTGCTGTTTTTTTAAGATGGCTGCTCAAAAGCAGGAAGCACCAACGTGCCCACACAATGCAGACAAGGTAGGTACACTAGACAAAAGTCTTGGGACACTTCAGACTAAAAGTAGACAAAAGTATTGGGACACTTAGGACTAACACCTGCCAAATACGCGGGCCCGAACAACGCTGCTTGCAGCTTTAATTATTATTATTATTATTATTATTATTCCGCCGCCTCTTTGAGCACTAATTTGACCCACTTAACATGATTCAAAGCTCACCATATTTGACCCACACATCAGGACCTGCAAAAATTGTCTTTTAATAAAAAAAACGAACCCCAAAACTCAAAATTGCGCTCTAGCGCCCCCTAGGAGAAAAAAAAAACTAGACTGCCTGTAACTCCCACTACGAAGGTCAGAGAGACATGAAACACAATTCTCTATGTAGGTCTGACTTAGACCTAGATTTCATAAATGTACATCCTTGGGCAGAAATCAACAGGAAGTTGGCAATTCCCCCTTCAAGACAAAAAAGTACTAAAAACAGTCGCTTTTGCCTCTTTGAGCTGTAATTTTTTTATTGTTTTTTGTATACAAGCGTACATTTTTAAAGATGTTTTAGGCCATCTGCATGCAACCAGAAGTAGTTTTTCTAACCGGTTTTGAAAACGTTTATTATAGTTATTATACCAAAAGATACATTAGGAAAATCGGTTTGAATCAACAATTGTATTGAATCCGGAATCGAATTGGATCGAATCGTTAAGTGCCCAAAAATTTACACCCCGAGTAAAGAGTATAGATGTGGGGGGGGGAAAAATGTGAAGGTGTCCAGAAATTATAGATGACCAGAACTTTGGTTTTTGGAAAAATATTATAAATACAATATCTGTTTTTTACCTCTGCCAGGAGGTTCTGTAATCGTTGACGTGGGTTGGTTGTCTATTAGTTAGCAAAAATTATACCATGTTACCTTATGTTAACATTACGAGTTTCAACTTGTGTGTGTGTGTGTGTGTGTTCTTGTATTTCTACCCGTCTTGAGACATCAAGAAGAAAAAGTACCTTCCATATGAGGAGGTGTGAACAAGTGAGGACATAAATCATGGTCCCAATACGGAAAACCATTGCATCTAATAGAGAATGTCTCATTTGCACCCCTGGTGGTGAATTACATAAAAATGAGGGTGGTACCAATAAAGAGGGATTTTTCAAATTGACTGTGTGTCGGTTTTAAAAGTGCTCCCCCTCTGGTCAACATATTAAATAACAAGTGTGTGTAAACATTTTAAGTGCTCCCCTTCTGGTCAACATATGGAATAACAAGTGTGTGTAAAAAATTTGAAGTGCTCCCCCTCTGGTCAACATATGAAATAACAAGTGTGTGTAAAAATTTGAAGTGCTCCGCCTCTGGTCAACATATGAAATAACAAGTGTGTGTAAAAAATTTGAAGTGCTTTCCCTCTGGTCAACATATGTAATAAGTGTGTGTAAGAAATTGAAATGCGCCCCCTTTGGCCAAAATTATTGAAAAAAAATCAAATAAATATGTATATAGAGACATACTGTAATAACTTGAAGTAAATAATGAGGATTAAAAAACAATTACAAACAAAAAATTAAAAATATTTTTTTTTTCGAAAAGCTTACCTTTTTTTATAATTGCATAGTTTGTAGACATTATTAATGTTGTAAATACAAATCTTTATATATCTGGAAAGGGTGGTTCTAAAGAGGTAGGCATTTTTCGGAGGTCTCAAGAAGGTAAATACAAGAGTGTGTGTGAGTGTGAGCGTGAGTGTGCGTGCGGTTCAATACTAACACTTGTACCGTTACACCCCTTATGCTAACACATTTACGAGTGTCTGTGTTAGAATTAAAAACTTACAACAGCATTCTTTTTGTATCGTTTCAGTTGCACAAATTCCTCAGTAAATCTACCAAAACGTCACCGTGGAGTTATTGAGTCCGTTTAGCTGATTGGAGAGCTAGCTTCCGCAGCTAGTGGGTCCATGACCATGACTTATGTTTTGTTTGATCAGCCGTTTTACTGCCGTGTTACAGTTAATGTGTGTAAATAAGCATTTACAGAATATGTATGAGTAAATAACTCATTTTGCAACGTATATATCTGCGATTAATATAAAAACTATTTTTTTCTCCTGGAATTTAGCGCTCTAAAGTACGGAAAAAATACGGTAGTCTTATATTTGCGTTAATACGCCATTTTTGCACCTCAACAGCTCGATGGAAACCTTAATATAAGAATATCAGAATGACTTTCATACCATCATCTTTTCAAACAGTGCCAGGATTTCCTTCTCTGAAGTGATCTTGGATGAGAGTTCCACAAACTCGTGGGAGTTGGAGGACGAAAACACGGCCCAATCGGAGTGGCTGTGTTTGGCATGCGCTATGGTGGGCCGCTCCTTTTTGCTCCCCGGAATCCGAATACTGGCAAATCTGTCCAGCTGCACAAAAAAAATGGAGAAAAGGAGTCACGATATTAAAAATGCAGACACAAGTGAGTGACAAGGTGAAATAAGAGTTACGTTAGAAATAGAAACGATAATCAACAGGTTGGTGTTAACACCACAGAAAATTCAGGCAGCGCTGGAGGCCACGCCCCCTCCAGCTCCATGCGGACCTGAGTGACATTTTTGACATACTGTTCACAACATTGCCAACAGCAATGTTGTGACACTTTTAAACAGGACAATACTGCCATCTACTGTACATGCATATGTGACCCACCCATAATGTGTCACATTTTTGTGTTGATTTATTTATTTTATTTTGTGGTTTGAATTCGTTTTTGGAGCTGTCATTACACATTTATCAGTATTCACATTGGTCAGTAGGGGGCAGTAGGGCGTTTCTTCCCAATTGAATGCTATCACCTGCAGACCGGAAGTGTCTTGTCATTCTGATGAGAGCGACCAGTCTGTGAACAATTGAAACGTCCTGTGTGCTTTTTCCTCCTGTATAACAGGTTAGTTTTGGTGAATCAACTCACTGAATAATATCCATGTGATCTTTATAAGTTTAAGTACACATTCTGATGGTGGAGCATAACTCTAAAGTGTTTGTGAGTTGTAATTTGTATTTGTGAATGAATCCAGTGCACAGCTGCAGTAATCAATACAAAAAGGCGACGTGAGTGCGCAATGTTTATATAGGAACTTCTGATCCTAATTGAGACTCCCAAATTAGAGCTCCCGTTTTCTTATTGATTTTATAATGTATATTTGTATAATGTGTGTGTTCTGAAATAGTGACAGAGAATAGAACAAGGATGGCCAATTCAACCCTTAACTCAACAATGAGTAGATGAGTGTTATGTGTGTGTATATGTGTAAATAAATGAACACTGAAATTCAAGTATTTCTTTATATATATATATATATATATATATATATATATATAATGTAATAAAATATATATGTATATATATATATATATATAGCTAGAATTCACTGAAAGTCAAGTATTTCTTATATATATATATATATATATATATATATATATATATATATCTTAACCACGCCCCCCGCCCCACCCCCGACCCCCACTTCCCAATCGGAGGTCTCAAGGTTGGCAAGTATGACTGTTGCAAAGCTGTGTCATCAACACTCACAAGTATGAAACTACTTTTTTTAAAGTAATAATTTCTTATTTCAAGCATGAAAAAAAAAAAATCATGTCTCTGACACAATTGTGTCTCATAATTAAAACAGATGACAGCCAAATGGACTTTGCTGTTTTATTTTCAATGCAACAATAGAAAATACGTACTCATATAGTGCGTTATCGAATCAATTTTAAACTCCTTTTATTTGTTTTTAAATGTCTAAACAACCTCGCGCCAACCTATCTCTCCGACCTCCTTCAGCCTTACTGCCCCACCCGATCCTTAAGATCAGCCGATCAGCTGCTGTTGACGGTCCCTGACACAAGGCTGAAGCTTAGAGGTGACAGAGCTTTCGCCGCTGCTGCTCCCAAGCTCTGGAACGACCTACTTCTGAGTATTAGACAAGCCTCCTCTCTTCCTGTTTTTAAATCTCTCTTAAAAACATACTTTTATTCCATGGCTTTTAACACTGAGTGATATCCATCCTGCAATGGCGCCCCATAATACACCTGCTGTGGACCTGTTTTTATGTTTTTATTTATTCTATTTTATTTATTTATTTTTTATCGTGTTTTGTTTGTGTTGTGTTTGCTCGGTACTCGTATTATCTTTTAACCTGCCCATTGTATAGCACCTTGGCTACCCCCTGTGGTAAATATTAAATGCTTTATAAATAAAGTTGATTTGATTTGATTTATAGTAGTACAGTTGGCACAGTACAGTAAACTGACAGTTAATATTTAAACATTTAACATGTGACATTTCTAACCATTTTGAACAGAAATAGTTCATGCACATTCAGATGAATTCTTCAAAATTACAATTAAAAAAATTTTGGCCGGGGTTCCGGGCTGTATATATGCGCACTAATTGACTGAAAGAGCACGCACTTGGCGCGATGATGTCATGTTGTCGATGGAAAAATGCATTTTCAGACCATATGATTTGCCTGAGCGGCTAGTATACCCCGAGAGTAACAAGCACTTGCCTTGTTGCCTTTCCATTAAGAACAATAAATTAGTTTTTAGTATAAGTTTGCTGGTTTCAAGAAATTTATAATCATTATGTCAAGATTAACTTAATTTAAGAATATTTTTCAACATACTGAGAAAAAAGGTTTCATTTTTTTTTTCTACCAAGAAAAGTGCACTTGTTATTAGTGAGAATATACTTATTTTAAGGTATTTTTTGGGTTCTTTGAGGTTAGCTTGTTGAATTTCTATTAAAAACAATAAATTAGTTTTTAGTATAAGTAAATGTAATGCCGAGCGCATATCATTATGTCAAGATAATAGCACTAGCATTTACTTCATTTAGGAATATTTTTCAACATATTGAGCAAAAAGTTCTCTCTTTTTTTTTTTTCTACCAAGAAAAGTGCACTTGTTATTAGTGAGAATATACTTATTTTAAGGTATTTTGGGGTTCATTGAAGTAAGCAAATTTTACCTGTTTTGGAAATTCTTGACAAGCCAAATTTTCTTGTTCTATTGGCAGATAATTTTGCTTAGTTCAAATAAAATACCCCTCATTTTTGTATTTTTTCCCCCCTTATTTTGAACACTGACTTTTTGCAGTGTACTGTATATACAGGTAAAAGCCAGTAAATTAGAATATTTTGAAAAACTTGATTTATTTCAGTAATTGCATTCAAAAGGTGTAACTTGTACATTATATTTATTCATTGCACACAGACTGATGCATTCAAATGTTTATTTCATTTAATTTTGATGATTTGAAGTGGCAACAAATGAAAATCCAAAATTCCGTGAGTCACAAAATTTGAATACTACTTAAGGCTAATACAAAAAAGGGATTTTTAGAAATGTTGGCCAACTGAAAAGTATGAAAATGAAAAATATGAGCATGTACAATACTCAATACTTGGTTGGAGCTCCTTTTGCCTCAATTACTGCGTTAATGCGGCGTGGCATGGAGTCGATGAGTTTCTGGCACTGCTCAGGTGTTATGAGAGCCCAGGTTGCTCTGATAGTGGCCTTCAACTCTTCTGCGTTTTTGGGTCTGGCATTCTGCATCTTCCTTTTCACAATACCCCACAGATTTTCTATGGGGCTAAGGTCAGGGGAGTTGGCGGGCCAATTTAGAACAGAAATACCATGGTTCGTAAACCAGGCACGGGTAGATTTTGCGCTGTGTGCAGGCGCCAAGTCCTGTTGGAACTTGAAATCTCCATCTCCATAGAGCAGGTCAGCAGCAGGAAGCATGAAGTGCTCTAAAACTTGCTGGTAGACGGCTGCGTTGACCCTGGATCTCAGGAAACAGAGTGGACCGACACCAGCAGATGACATGGCACCCCAAACCATCACCCAACCATGCAAATTTTGCATTTCCTTTGGAAATCGAGGTCCCAGAGTCTGGAGGAAGACAGGAGAGGCACAGGATCCACGTTGCCTGAAGTCTAGTGTAAAGTTTCCACCATCAGTGATGGTTTGGGGTGCCATGTCATCTGCTGGTGTCGGTCCACTCTGTTTCCTGAGATCCAGGGTCAACGCAGCCGTCTACCAGCAAGTTTTAGAGCACTTCATGCTTCCTGCTGCTGACCTGCTCTATGGAGATGGAGATTTCAAGTTCCAACAGGACTTGGCGCCTGCACACAGCGCAAAATCTACCCGTGCCTGGTTTACGGACCATGGTATTTCTGTTCTAAATTGGCCCGCCAACTCCCCTGACCTTAGCCCCATAGAAAATCTGTGGGGTATTGTGAAAAGGAAGATGCAGAATGCCAGACCCAAAAACGCAGAAGAGTTGAAGGCCACTATCAGAGCAACCTGGGCTCTCATAACACCTGAGCAGTGCCAGAAACTCATCGACTCCATGCCACGCCGCATTAACGCAGTAATTGAGGCAAAAGGAGCTCCAACCAAGTATTGAGTATTGTACATGCTCATATTTTTCATTTTCATACTTTTCAGTTGGCCAACATTTCTAAAAATCCCTTTTTTGTATTAGCCTTAAGTAATATTCTAATTTTGTGACACACGGAATTTTGGATTTTCATTTGTTGCCACTTCAAATCATCAAAATTAAATGAAATAAACATTTGAATGCATCAGTCTGTGTGCAATGAATAAATATAATGTACAAGTTACACCTTTTGAATGCAATTACTGAAATAAATCAAGTTTTTCAAAATATTCTAATTTACTGGCTTTTACCTGTATATATATTTTTCATAATAATAAACGTGTTTCCTCGCGGCCTAATGTAGTTCGAGTAATTCTTATTGGCTCACCGAAAGAACCAATCACAGACCAAACAATAAATCCCTGGTGCCTAAACATAGCCAACCATAGAAAGCACCATGCAATATCCAAGCATGTGAGCACGCTTTGAGGAAAATAAAGAAAAACTGACAGAAAGAAAAAAAAAAGAAAAAAGAGGAATATTTCTATCGGCACAAAGTAGTGTTGTCCCGGTACCAATATTTTGGTACCGCTAGGGCATACTTGCCAACATTGAGACCTCCGATTTCGGGAGGTGGAGGGCGGGGAGGGGGCGTGGTTGTGGGCGGGGCGTGGTTGGGGGCGTGGTTAAGAGGGGAGGAGTATATTTACAGCTAGGATTCACCAAGTCAAGTATTTCATTAAATATATATATATATATATATATATATATATATATATATATAAATAAAATAAATACTTGAATTTCAGTGTTCATTTATTTACACATATACACACACATAACACTCATCTACTCATTGTTGAGTTAAGGGTTGAATTGTCCATCCTTGTTCTATTTGTCACTATTTTTCTAACCATGCTGTTTTTCTAGCCACCTCTGATGATGCATTGCTGTGTGGCACGCAAAAAGTGCTTTCATCAAATGCACTAGATGGCAGTATTGTCCTGTTTAAGAGTGTCACAACATTGCTGTTTACGGCAGACGAACTGCTTTATAGTAGACAAAAATGTGACTGCTGTTGTTGTGCGTTGTTGCCGCGCTGGGAGGACGTTAATGAAACTGCCTAACAATAAACCCACATAAGAAACCAAGAACTCGCCCTCGATCATGCTACAGTTATAACGTCATTGGGCAGGTACGCTGTTTATATTATGTGCCTGAATTTCGGGAGATTTTCGGGAGAAAATTTGTCCCGGGAGGTTTTCGGGAGAGGCGCTGAATTTCGGGAGTCTCCCGGAAAATCCGGGAGGGTTGGCAAGAATGCGCTAGGGGTGTAACGGTACACAAAAAATTTGGTTCGGTACGTACCTCGGTTTAGAGATCACGGTTCGGTTCATTTTCGGTACAGTAAGAAAACAACAAAATATACATTTTTTGGTTATTTATTTACCAATCTTGTTAACAATGGCGTTATCCTTTTAACATTGGGAACACTATAATAATTCTGCCCACGTTAATCAACATTAAACTGCCTCAAGTTGTTGCTCAGATTAAATAAAATGACAAAACTTTTTTTCTACATATAAAAAGTGCAACATTAAACAGTTTCAAGCTAACTCATCATGCTTAATTTATTACAGCATTTGGGAAGCCTGTAGTTGATTTACTATGTAAATGTTATATTCTTATCAACATGTGATAGCAGGGACCCTGCCATTCAAAACTAGGCTGCTCCATTACTAATGATTAATGTAACTATAGCTGAAAAAAATGGTACAATAGCAATTGGAGAGACTATTCAACCCTGAACACCATGGAGTTCATGTAGGCTTAATGATGCAGTTACATTATTATATCAACTATCAGAGACAGAAACGCTTCATTTAACATAATGTCCTTTTTTGCTGCTTCAACACAGCTCAATCAACACAGAAAAAGGTAAAGTGAAATAACAGACAGGGCTTTGCTGTCCGTAACACACACACCGCAAAATGAGCTAATGTCACGCTAAAAGCGAATTAGCCTTCAACTCAAGCCAGGACTGCGAGCGAGCTGAGCTGCCGTTTATGTTTCTAGAAGGTCAACGGGCTCACAGTGATGTTACTAGTAGTTGACTGGGAGGTGTTTATTATCATTTGGGGAGAGTCCGCTGCCTGATGCTTACCTGCTAAACGCTAAGCACTGACTAGATGCGCTATGAATACGCACTGCTGATTGGCTGTTACCGCTCTGTCTGTAACCAATCAGATGGTTGTGTGGGCGGGACAATGCTGGGTGCTGTATAGAGGACTGACAGAAACAGAGGCAGAAGGAAGCGGAGGCGGCTACTTAATACAGTGTTTCCCACACATTCATTTATTTGTGGCGGCCCGCCACGAAAGAATTACGTCCGCCACAAATGGATTTTTCGGCTTTTGACTCACTCGACCGCTCATAAAAGCAATGGGACTCTGTCTGTGAATGTACCTTGTAGTTACAACTCCGGTGCAGTAGGTGGCGGTAGCCTACTATGCATTGTAACTCCGCCAATAGCACTTAATTCACCTGGTGGGCCAGAAGAAAGAAGAAGAAGAAGAAGAAGAAGACGACGGCGGAGTAAAAGAACGGACCGACCGGATCAAAATACGAGGGTAATATAGGTTGTAGGTAGATAAGTTATAGCTGCATCGCTCGCGGCTCGTCATATATTTAACGTTAATCCGCGATTTCACCGAGCGTTTCACTGACGGTGAGCAGCCTGACGCTGCTTCATTAACACCGCCGCTGTTGTCACGTCACGTGTTACCATACCGACGAGCCAACGTGTCCAGGTTATAACCCTCTTGTCAATAAACACACGTGGAGACAGCTTGCTTCAGATACTGCATTAATAATGAAGCTAAAATGTCCACTGTCCACTGCAGCATGTGAATGCAATGAAAAGAATAAAATCTGAGCCAACCAGCTGTTAAAACGTTGTCCAGGTTAATGTTTTGGCCATTAAAGGCCCTTCATTTCAAGATTTCAACTGTGATCGGGCTTTAAACAGGTGGCTGACCTGTTCAGATGGGTGTAACTCAGGGGTGCTCACACTTTTTCTGCAGGCGAGCTACTTTTCAATTGATCAAGTCGTGGGGATCTACCTCATTCATATATATAATTTATATTTACTTATTTATGAAATATATGTTTTTGTTAACAAGTTAAAGGTGTGTAATGATAATGCAAGCATGTTTAACACATATAGTTAATATTGTTAATAAATTAAAGGTGTTTAATGATAATACAAGTATGTTTAATACATATAGTTAATATTGTTAACAAGTTAAAGGTGTTTAAAGATAATACAAGCATGTTTAACACATATTGTTAATAAATTAAAGGTGTTTAATGATAATACAAGTATGTTTAATACATATAGTTAATATTGTTAACAAGTTAAAGGTGTTTAAAGATAATACAAGCATGTTTAACACATATTGTTAATAAATTAAAGGTGTTTAATGATAATACAAGTATGTTTAATACATATAGTTAATATTGTTAACAAGTTAAAGGTGTTTAATGACAATACAAGCATGTTTAACACATATAGTTAATATTGTTAACAAGTTAAAGGTGTTTAAAAATAATACAAGCATGTTTAACACATATAGATTCCTTTCTTTCATGAAGTCAAGAATATAAGTTGGTGTATTACCTGATTGTGATGACTTGCATTGATAGGAATCAGACAGTGGTGCTGATAACCTCCGCATTTTCAAATGGAGGAGAAAAAAAGTCCTCCTTTCTGTCCAATACCACATGAAAGTGGTTGGTTTTTGGCATCTTATTTGTCCAGCTTCCGTACTCCTTTGTATACACTTTACAAGAAATACATTGTCGGCAAACTCCGTAGCTTGCTAGCTTGTGCACGCCAGCTTTCTGAGACTCTTATTTTGTTAGCGCAACTGTGCAACTGTGCAGTCGGTCTTTGGAGTTTTGACGACAGGTACGGCGCCAGAGTCTGTTGAAATAAAGTGTTTCTCGCCTTCCTGTCGGTAATTTTAATGAGCTAAATATGTACATAAAGTGTTGTACTTATATTCCAACTCCGCGTTCTTCTTGGTCATCGCCGCTGCCGCCGTCACCCCCCACCCCCCGACCACACCACCACAAATAGATGCCTGTCCTGTGGGAAACACTGTAATATGTTCGTGTGGAAACTCGTTCGGTACACCTCCGAAACCGAACCGAAACCCCCGTACCAAAACGGTTCAATACAAATACACGTACCGTTACACCCCTAGGTACCGCTACCAACATTTCCAGTTCTAATCATACTTTGAATTTTTTTTAAACCCATTTTATGTCTCCCACCACATTACTCCTCTCTCCTACCAAGTTCAATTACGCAAAGGAGGCAATGATGTTATCCGTCAACTTTAGACAACTTTTTATGACAGCCGATAGCTACTTTCCTTACTGGGGACTTGGCAACACTGGAAGATGATGATTGAGGACAGCGAGGACGGAGATGTAGGAGAGATACAAATTTGAGAACACAGATGCAGAGGATGAGACGGAAGAGCCAGCAGAGAAAAGAGCGGAGTTGATTTCCATTTCTAATGTCTGCCTAATTAGGACTTGCATTAGGAGACCACTGTGCAGGGAGACCTGCTGGAGGGGAGGACATCAGTCTTAAGGTAGAACTCGACTTTAAAAAATAGCCTACTATCAAAATGACTTTAAAAGTCTATATGAGTGTTAAAATGAAGACAACAAATGATGTAAGTGTTTATATTAGCTATATTAACCTACTATCAAAATGACTTTAAAACTCTTATATAATGAAGACAACACATGATGTAAGTGTCTATATTAGCCTACTATCAAAATGACTACAGGTAAAAGCCAGTAAATTAGAATATTTTGAAAAACTTGATTTATTTCAGTAATTGCATTCAAAAGGTGTAACTTGTACATTATATTTATTCATTGCACACAGACTGATGCATTCAAATGTTTATTTCATTTAATTTTGATGATTTGAAGTGGCAACAAATGAAAATCCAAAATTCCGTGTGTCACAAAATTAGAATATTACTTAAGGCTAATACAAAAAAGGGATTTTTAGAAATGTTGGCCAACTGAAAAGTATGAAAATGAAAAATATGAGCATGTACAATACTCAATACTTGGTTGGAGCTCCTTTTGCCTCAATTACTGCGTTAATGCGGCGTGGCATGGAGTCGATGAGTTTCTGGCACTGCTCAGGTGTTATGAGAGCCCAGGTTGCTCTGATAGTGGCCTTCAACTCTTCTGCGTTTTTGGGTCTGGCATTCTGCATCTTCCTTTTCACAATACCCCACAGATTTTCTATGGGGCTAAGGTCAGGGGAGTTGGCGGGCCAATTTAGAACAGAAATACCATGGTCCGTAAACCAGGCACGGGTAGATTTTGCGCTGTGTGCAGGCGCCAAGTCCTGTTGGAACTTGAAATCTCCATCTCCATAGAGCAGGTCAGCAGCAGGAAGCATGAAGTGCTCTAAAACTTGCTGGTAGACGGCTGCGTTGACCCTGGATCTCAGGAAACAGAGTGGACCGACACCAGCAGATGACATGGCACCCCAAACCATCACTGATGGTGGAAACTTTACACTAGACTTCAGGCAACGTGGATCCTGTGCCTCTCCTGTCTTCCTCCAGACTCTGGGACCTCGATTTCCAAAGGAAATGCAAAATTTGCTTTCGTCAGAAAACATGACTTTGGACCACTCAGCAGCAGTCCAGCTGGTGTCGGTCCACACGGAATTTTGGATTTTCATTTGTTGCCACTTCAAATCATCAAAATTAAATGAAATAAACATTTGAATGCATCAGTCTGTGTGCAATGAATAAATATAATGTACAAGTTACACCTTTTGAATGCAATTACTGAAATAAATCAAGTTTTTCAAAATATTCTAATTTACTGGCTTTTACCTGTATGTGTCGCATGCTGACGCAAATCTTCGTTGACAGAAATGTTGAAATGTAATATTTATCCTACACATGTTTTACAACATTGGAAAACATTAGTACCACTTCTCAGAGGGTGAGATAACTCCTGGAAATGACTGGTTTAGAATGGCCAAAGGTATAGATGTGTGTGTCCAAGTTAAAGGAAACGGCAGGCTGTCTTCTTCTAACGGATTTGTTGCAATCTTTGTAAGCTGGCTAAAAATTGCTGTGGTCTGGAACAACTATCAGAAATGCAGCCAATATTACATACAGATATGATACAAATCCCGTTTCCATATGAGTTGGGAAATTGTGTTAGATGTAAATATAAACGGAATACAATGATTTGTAAATCCTTTTCAACCCATATTCAGTTGAAAATGCTACAAAGACAACATATTTGATGTTCAAACTGATAAAAAAAAATTTTGTTGCAAATAATCATTAACTTTAGTATTTGATGCCAGCAACACGTGACAAAGAAGTTGGGAAAGGTGGCAATAAATACTGATAAAGTTGAGGAATGCTCATCAAACACTTATTTGGAACATTCCACAGGTGTGCAGGCTAATTGGGAACAGGTGGGTGCCATGATTGGGTATAGAAGTAGATTCCATGAAATGCTCAGTCATTCACAAACAAGGATGGGGCGAGGGTCACCACTTTGTCAACAAATGCGTGAGCAAATTGTTGAACAGTTTAAGAAAAACCTTTCTCAACCAGCTATTGCAAGGAATTTAGGGATTTCACCATCTACGCTCCGTAATATCATCAAAGGGTTCAGAGAATCTGGAGAAATCACTGCACGTAAGCAGCTAAGCCCGTGACCTTCCATCCCTCAGGCTGCACTGCATCAACAAGCGACATCGGTGTGTAAAGGATATCACCGCATGGGCTCAGGAACACTCCAGAAACCCACTGTCAGTAACTACAGTCGGTCGCTACATCTGTAAGTGTAAGTTAAAACTCTCCTATGCAAGGCGAAAACCGTTTATCAACAACACCCAGAAACACCGTCGGCTTCGCTGGGCCTGAGCTCATCTAAGATGGACTGATACAAAGTGGAAAAGTGTTCTGTGGTCTGACGAGTCCACATTTCAAATTGTTTTTGGAAACTGTGGACGTCGTGACCAAAGAGGAAAAGAACCATCCGGATTGTTATAGGCGCAAAGTGTAAAAGCCAGCATGTGTGATGGTATGGGGGTGTATTAGTGCCCAAGACATGGGTAACTTACACATCTGTGAAAGCACCATTAATGCTGAAAGGTACATACAGGTTTTGGAGCAACATATGTTGCCATCCAAGCAACGTTACCATGGACGCCCCTGCTTATTTCAGCAAGACAATGCCAAGCCACGTGTTACATCAACGTGGCTTCATAGTAAAAGAGTGCGGGTACTAGACTGGCCTGCCTGTAGTCCAGACCTGTCTCCCATTGAAAATGTGTGGCGCATTATGAAGCCTAAAATACCACAATGGAGACCCCCGGACTGTTGAACAACTTAAGCTGTACATCAAGTAAGAATGGGAAAGAATTCCACCTGAGAAGCTTCAAAAATGTGTCTCCTCAGTTCCCAAACGTTTACTGAGTGTTGTTAAAAGGAAAGGCCATGTAACACAGTGGTGAACATGCCCTTTCCCAACTACTTTGGCACGTGTTGCAGCCATGAAATTCTAAGTTAATTGCAAAAAAAAATAAAATGTATGAGTTTGAACATCAAATATGCTGTCTTTGTAATGCATTCAATTGAATATGGGTTGAAACGGATTTGCAAATCATTGTATTCCGTTTATATTTACATCTAACACAATTTCCCAACTCATATGGAAACGGGGTTTGTACATGTAAACAAACTACGGTGAGTTCAAGGACCGCCGGAATTAGTAGGAGAAAATGTCGCTCACTGAATACTCTCATCAGTGGAGCATGTTCAATGTAAACAGTGGGATTTCTAACAATTTGGATGGTTTTTGTCAAGTTTGTCCTACTAAAGAAACCACATTAAAACAAAATGTACATATTTTTCCTATACCTTTTTCCTACATTTTTGAAAGGGTTCCAGGGAGCCACTATGGTTAGGTTTGTGGATAAATGCAGAACATTAGTCGTGTTAGTGAACAGTGACAGTTGGCAGCCAAGACGACGGAGGAATTGTTTCCATTATTTGCTGTGTCTTACCACGTCATCGGTGAGATTTCTAAATTGGAGGTGCTGCACGAGGGGGACAGACAAAAACAAAATGAGGGTGCATGAAGCGTCAAATACTTTGAACAGGAGCCCACTGGAAAGGATGCAAAGATACAGGAAATATATAATGACTGCTTTATTTCAGACCAGAACATACAAAGCATTCCCAGGCCTGTTTAGGTTAGTCCTCTTTTTCCCTTTTGATATACCGATATTGCAGTTTTGACTACTGGCCCATACAATATACACACTATATTGCCAAAAGTATTTAGCCACCCATCCAAATGATGAGAATCAGGTGTCCTAATCACTTGGCCCGGCCACAGGTGTATCAAATCAAGCACTTAGGCATGGGGACTGTTTCTACAAACATGTGTGAAAGAATGGGCCGCTTTCAGTGATTTCCAGCGTGGAACTGTCATAGCATGCCACCTGTGCAACAAATCCAGTCGTGAAATTTCCTCGCTCCTAAATATTCCAAAGTCAACTTTTGGCTCTATTATAAGAAAAAGTGTAAAATTTGTTGGAGGAGGAATTATGGTGTGGGGTTGTTTTTCAGGGGTTGGGCTTGGCTCCTTAGTTCCAGTGAACTGACAAGAATTTAGGCATTTTTTGGCCGCAGCAATCAGAAAAAAAGCCTGTAAAATCTTTAAGGGAGTGACTACTAAGAAACATACTTTTAAGATCGTTTATATTTGTACTGCAACCTTGTATCTGCTTTTAAGTCTGTATAGTGTAAAATGACTAAAACATCAATATTATTCATACAATTGTTGTTAAAATCCTGTGCTTTCTGAGGTTAACATTACAAAGAACATTTGAATTATTGATAACAAATTTGTTAATCACAAGTTAATTTATTGTTTTATTTTTAAAAAGAGACCACCATAAATAAATAAAAATACAAATGTTGCTGCTTCTCTCTGAAAAAGCTGACGAGAATTTAGGCATTTTTTGGCCGCAGCAATCAGAAAAAAAGCCTGCAAAATCTTTAAGGGAGTGACTAATAAGAAACATACCTCCAAGATTGTTTATGTTTGTACTGCAACCTTGTATCTACTTTTAAGTCTGTATAGCGTAAAATGACTAAAACATCAATATTATTCGTACAATTGTTGTTAAAATCCTGTGCTTTTTGAGGTTAACGTTTTTACAAAGAACATTTGAATTATTGATAACAAATTTGTTAATCACAAGTTAATTTATTTATTTATTTATTTTTTTAAAGCCCACCATAAATGAAAAAACAAAACAAATATAGCTGCTTCTCTCTGAAAAAGCTGACGAGAATGTAGGCATTTTTTGGCCGCAGCAATCAGAAAAAAAGCCTGTAAAATCTTTAAGGGAGTGACTACTAAGAAACATACCTTTAAGATCGTTTATATTTGTACTGCAACCTTGTATCTGCTTTTAAGTCTGTATAGCGTAAAATGACTAAAACATCAATATTATTCATACAATTGTTGTTAAAATCCTGTGCTTTTTGAGGTTAACGTTACAAAGAACATTTGAATTATTGATAACAAATTTGTTAATCACAAGTTAATTTATTGTTTTATTTTTAAAAAGAGACCACCATAAATAAATAAAAATACAAATGTTGCTGATTCTCTCTGAAAAAGCTGACGAGAATTTAGGCATTTTTTGGCCGCAGCAATCAGAAAAAAAGCCTGCAAAATCTTTAAGGGAGTGATTAATAAAAAACATACCTCTAAGATCGTCTGTTTGTACTGCAACCTTGTATCTACTTTTAAGTCTGTATAGCGTAAAATGACTAAAACATCAATATTATTCATACAATTGTTGTTAAAATCCTGTGCTTTTTGAGGTTAACGTTACTAAGAACATTTTAATAATTGATAACAAATTTGTTAATCACAAGTTCATTTATTGTTTTATTTTTAAAAAGAGCCCACCATAAATAAATAAAAATACAAATGTTGCTGCTTCTCTCTGAAAAAGCTGACGAGAATTTAGGCATTTTTTGGCCGCAGCAATCAGAAAAAAAGCCTGCAAAATCTTTAAGGGAGTGACTAATAAGAAACATACCTCCAAGATTGTTTATGTTTGTACTGCAACTTTGTATCTACTTTTAAGTATGTATAGCGTAAAATGACTAAAACATTAATATTATTCATACAATTGTTGTTAAAATCCTGTGCTTTTTGAGGTTAACGTTTTTACAAAGAACATTTGAATTATTGATAACAAATGTGTTAATCACACGTTAATTTATTGTTTTATTTTATTTTTAAAAGCCCACCATAAATAAAAAAAAACATAACAAATATAGCTGCTTCTCTCTGAAAAAGCTGACGAGAATTTAGGCATTTTTTGGCCGCAGCAATCAGAAAAAAAGCCTGTAAAATCTTTAAGGGAGTGACTACTAAGAAACATACCTTTAAGATCGTTTATATTTGTACTGCAACCTTGTATCTGCTTTTAAGTATGTATAGTGTAAAATGACTAAAACATCAATATTATTCATACAACTGTTGTTAAAAACCTGTGCTTTTTGAGGTTAACGTTACTAAGAACATTTTAATTATTGATAACAAATTTGTTAATCACAAGTTAATTTATTGTTTTATTTTTTTAAAAAGCCCACCATAAATAAATAAAAATACAAATGTTGCTGCCTCTCTCTGAAAAAGCTGACGAAAACTTAGGCATTTTTTGGCCGCAGCAATCAGAAAAAAAACCTGCAAAATCTTTAAGGGAGTGACTAATAAGAAACATACCTCTAAGATCGTTTATGTTTGTACTGCAACCTTGTATCTACTTTTAAGTCTGTATAGCGTAAAATGACTAAAACATCAATATTATTCATACAATTGTTGTTAAAATCCTGTGCTCTTTGAGGTTAACGTTTTTACAAAGAACATTTGAATTATTGATAACAAATTTGTTAATCACAAGTTAATTTATTGTTTTATTTTTAAAAAGAGACCACCATAAATAAATAAAAATACAATCAATCAATCAATCAATCAATGTTTATTTATATAGCCCTAAATCACAAGTGTCTCAAAGGGCTGCACAAGCCACAACGACATCCTACTTTTAAGTCTGTATAGCATAAAATGACTAAAACATCAATATTATTCATACAATTGTTGTTAAAATCCTGTGCTTTTTGAGGTTAACGTTACAAAGAACATTTGAATTATTGATAACAAATTTGTTAATCACAAGTTAATTTATTGTTTTATTTTAAAAAACACACTGTGAACCCACACCAAACAAGAATGACAAACACATTTCGGGAGAACATCTGCACCGTAACACAACATAAAACACAACAGGACAAATACCCAGAATCCCATGCAGCCCTGACTCTTCCGGGCTACATTATACACCCCTGCTACCACCAAACCCCGCCCCCACCCCAACCCTGCTCCCTCACACATCAACCCCCCCTCTCTGTGCGTCGGTTGAGCTGGGCGGGGTTTGGTAGCGGGGGGTGTATAATGTATCCCGGAAGAGTTAGGGCTGCATGGGATTCTGGGTATGTGTTCTGTTGTGTTTATGTTGTGTTACGGTGCAGATGTTCTCCCGAAATGTGTTTGTCATTCTTGTTTGGTGTGGGTTCACAGTGTGGCGCATTATTAGTAAGAGTGTTAAAGTTGTTTTTATACCGCCACCGTCAGTGTAACCTGTGTGGTTGTTGACCAAGTATACTTTGCTTGCACTTACGTGAGCAAGCGGAAGCCCATACAACGTGTGGCTGATCAGGCACGCTGGTTGTAGTGGGTGCTATATACTGTACCATCTCGGCACGCTGACAATCGCCATTCATATAAAACCCGCGTGCCGCACCAGCATTCAAATTCCTTATTAAGGTGTGGGTAGCGTGTCTGAGACCCCTGGTTAATACATAGCACAAAGCAAAAAAAAATCTTTGTATGCAGTGTTATTTCATTTTAAATTTCAAAAAAATTTTGCGGCTCCCATTGTTTTCTATAATTTGTGAAACTGATCAAAGTGGCTCTTTGACTGGTAAAGGTTGCCGACCCCTGGTCTAGTCTCTTACGTGAATGAGCTAAATAATATTATTTGATATTTTACGCTAATGTGTTAATCATTTCACACATAAGTCGCTCCTGAGTGTAAGTCACACCCCTGGCCAAACTATGAAAAAAACGGATTTATAGTCCGAAAAATACGGTAATCCTCCTTTTCCATTGTCCCATGTACTCTCTGTAAAGCACCAGTTCCATTGGCAGCAAAACAGGCCCATAGCACAATACTACCACCACCATGCTTGACTGTACGAATGGTGTTCCTGGGATTAAAGTCCATATTGCTGGGTATTGTGGCCAAAAGGCTCAATTTTTGTTTCATCTGACATCCAATGGACAAAGATAAGACCTTCTGGAGGAAAGTTCTGTGGGCAGACGGTCAGTAGACCCATAATAAATTCATAAAAGAACCAAACTTCACGAATGTTTTTTGTGACCAACAAGTATGTGAGTAGCCTTCGCCGTTAGGCAGAATGTGCCAGTCTTGTCTGTTGTTGAGTCCTACAAAGTGATTGTACTGTAGGTATTGTCTGTCTGGTTGTACCATGCACCTTAGTTATAGTTTATTACAAAATGTGGAGTTTTTGAAATCAGCTTGTAAAATGGTGAATGCTAATCTGTAGCATGTTTTTACGGCATAGCTAATCTAAATTAGCATCGAGCTAGCGCTTCTGCCTTAATGCAGTTATTTTATTTTGGAACATCACAGAGAAGTTATTTTGCATCTCATACACGTTATACTGACTTAGTTTGTTTCTGTATGTTCAGTTTTACTGTTTTGAAGTTAAGACTAAACTAAAAGTCTCAAAAGTAGACAACCTGTTATCACATGAGCCAGAGCAGAATGGACTGTCTGTATCAGAGTTCTTATATTGGACTTTTTAGAAGTAGACTGATACAATTTAATAATGGTTTTATGTTGTTATCAGACCGATTGCAAATGATAATTTTACTGCAGTATCTTTGCACTGGTGTACAAGAATAAACACTAAAGAGGAGCAACAATTTAAACATGTAAATGTCATCTTAATATAAGTGAACAGGTGTGCAGCTTATAAAATCTATGCATGCATATTAAACCGACACAGCAGGCACAACATCGCAAGTCATTTTAATGTTCATTTTAATATTTAGATTACGTGGTTAATTTTACCTTTGTTTCTTTTTTTTAACTTTGAGTAATCATATTTGATTTGTTTTTTTTGTCGAAATTGGCTGATTTTGCCCCAGCTTGGATTTACTTGGCTTTTTAATTGTAAAGTTAATAATAAACACAAACTCATTAGAGCAAGCATTTTTACCTTGCTCGGTGAAGTAATTAATCTTTGCAACATTCAGCAGATGGTAAAATTTTTTTTTTAAAAATTAGATACAAACGAGTGCAAAGCATGACAAAAAAAATACATTCTTATCCATTTCATCTTGACCCCGGGGGGAAGATAACATCCTCCTAAACACATTTTTAACACCTTCCATTAGCATATTTTATTGTAATTTCCTGTTTTTACTGCATAAAAAGCATCCATAATACAGAGTGGGCTTGAAAGGGAAACGGCCTACTTTTCTGGTCCTGTACTGCCACCTACTGGAATGATGTGGGAAGTAAATCAGTGATAAATGCAAGATAAGCAACTTTATCTCCCATAATTGTATGGGCCTGGGCGATATGGCTTAAAACTGTATCACGATCAGAGGTGGGTAGAGTAGCCAGAAATTGTACTCAAGTAAGAGTACTGTTACTTTAGAGATTTATTACTCAAGTAAAAGTAAGGAGTAGTCACCCAAATATTTACTTGAGTAAAAGTAAAAAGTATGTTGTGAAAAAACTACTCAAGTACTGAGTAACTGATGAGTAACATACACACACATATCATATATATATATATATATATATATATATATATATATATATATATATATATATATATATATATATATATATATATATATATATATATATATATATACACACATATATATATATACACACACATATATATATATATATATATATATATATATATATATAATAATACACACACACACATATATATATATATACACACACACACACACACACACACACATATATATATACACATATATATATATACATACATTGATATATACAGTATATAATTTTTATTTATTTATTTTGCCGTTTTTGTTTACATGTTAAAGGTGTTTTAATGAATATGCATGCATGTTTAACACATATAGATTCCTTTCTTTCATGAAGACAAGAATATAAGTTGGTGTATTACCTGATTCTGATGACTTGCATTGATTGTAATCAGACAGTAGTGCTGATAACATCCACGTTGTCAAATGGAGGAGAAAAAAAGTTCCTCCTTTCTGTCTAATACCACATGAAAGTGGTTGGTTTTTGGCATCTTATTTGTCCAGTTTCCATATTCGTTTTTATACACTTTACAAGAAATACATTGGCGGCAAACTCCGTGGCTTGCTAGCTTGTTTGCGCTGGCTTTCGGAGACTCTTATTTTGAAAGCGCAGGCGCGATGGAGCGGCACTTTTATTGTGAAGACAGGAAGTGTGCAGTCAGTCTTTGGGCTTTTGACGGGATGTACGGTTGAAATAAAAAAGGGTCTTTTATTCTTCACACTTTTGATTGATTGATTTGAACTTTTATTAGTAGATTGCACAGTACAGTACATGTTCCGTAAAATTGACCACTAAATGGTAACACCCGAATAAGTTTTTCAACTTGTTTAAGTCAGGTCATGTGACCCCTGGCTCTGTTTGATTGGTCCAACGTCACCAGTGACTATTCGTTGAAACGCAGGCACTATGGAGGTCTGTCTGACAGACCAAAACAAACAAAGCGTGCATTAACAGATCGATAAAAATTAGTAGCGAGCTGAATGTAGATAAAAGTAGCGGAGTAAAAGTAGCGTTTCTTCTCTATAAATATACTCAAGTAAAAGTAAAAGTATGTTGCATCAAAACTACTCTTACAAGTACAATTTATCCCAAAAGTTACTCAAGTAAATGTAACGGAGTAAATGTAGCGCGTTACTACCCACCTCTGATCACGATACAAGAGTTTTATATCGCTAAATGTCAATAATTATTGATATTTTTTTAGCTATTCATATGTTGTTGTTTTTTAACCTGTCATTGCTCACAAAATAACTCAAAGTCAACGTTAGGAATTATTGACCTATTTAACGTTCCTATTACTTCACAGCAAATATTCAACTTTGTTTTTTGTTTTTTAATATTGCATATTAGGTGTTTTGTCGTTACAAAATGTTTATTTTTGTACCAAAAGGGCATAATTTCTTTCTTTTAAGGTCACTTTATATTGACAGATATAGAGATTTAAGCATTGAAAGTAAATAAATATCAACGTAAGACTTACTCATAACCGAAACCCTTCCGGGTCTACAGGAGCTTTAACGTTTACCAAACTTGAGGGGAGATTAATTTTTTTTTTTTATATATATATTGTATTGGTTTTAAAATAGAAAAATGTCCAAATGTCCACATCCTATGATTTTTCAGTCTGTGGCCCTCAGTGGAAAACATTAGTACGCCCCTTGCTTTGAGACGTACGCATGCGCAGATGCACAGGGTGCATGAATTCCAATAAGGAGCGGTTTACCCAGAACACCGGAACCAATTAACAGCACTAACTGTACTACACACAGTCCGTGGTGTTGTTTTACAGCAGAGGAGTCAAAGTCGTTTTCACTGAGGGCCACATCGCAGTTATGTTTGGCCCCAGAGGGCCGCTTCTAACATTGAATACTACTATTACACCATAATTAACAATAATATTATATAATTAATAATAACCACAATTACAATGCATTTTTTATTAACTAAAATGTAAAAAAATATGGTAAGTTGCAATCATTTCAACTCAAAATGTAGTGAATGGAAAAACAGTACTGCTGTTTTTACGGTAAAAAAAAGGCAGATTATAAAATTGATATTTGTTTTTTTACTGTAAGTAAATAAAACTGCAATTTTACAGTACAATTTTGGCACATTGTTTGTTTTTACCGCAAATCAACAACTGTATATTTTTCGTTGTATTACTGTAAATGTCAAACAACAGTTTATTACAGTAAAGAAAAGTACTGTTTTCTTTCCATTTAGAGAAAAATGCTGTAAAAACCACAGTAAATTTCACTATTCTATAGGGATGTCCGATAATGGCTTTTTGCCTATATCCGATATTCCCCAACTCTTTAATTACCGATATCAACCGATACCGATATATACAGTCGTGGAATTAACACATTATTATGCCTAATTTGGACAACCAGTTATGATGAAGATAAACTCCTTTTTTTTTAAATTAATACAATAAAATAAGATAAATAAATTAAAAACATTTTCTTGAATAAAAAAGAAAGTAAAACAATATAAAAACAGTTACATAAGAGACTAGTAATTAATGAAAATGAGTAAAATTAAGTGTTAAAGGTTAGTACTATTAGTGGACCAGCAGCACGCACAATCATGTGTGCTTACTAGAGATGCGCGGATAGGCAATTATTTCATCCGCAACCGCATCAGAAAGTCGTCAACCATCCGCCATCCACCCGATGTAACATTTGATCAGAACCGCACCCGCCCGTTGTTATATATCTAATATAGACGATGCAAGGCATTAGTGAGGTTATAAAGCTTTTGCCTGTTAAAGAAAGGAGACTGACCCAATGCAGCACAGACATTCGCGTGCCACGCTGTCACGACCTAGACGCACACCAGTGCGCAATCATATGGGAGCCGCGCTGAGCGCACCTCCAATGAGCGCACCTCCAAGCGCGTCTCGCTGCCGGCGACGGCCGGGTATGGGCCCGACGCTCCAGCGCCATCCATTTTCAGGGCTAGTTGATTCGGCAGGTGGGTTGTTACACACTCCTTAGCGGGTTACGACTTCCATGGCCACCGTCCTGCTGTCTATATCAACCAGGGTGAGCCACACCCCTTTCGTGAGCGCACTGCGCGCGGAGTGACCCCTGTTATATATGGACCAATATTGAGCGACAACAGGTCTCGCAACTAAGGGATGGATAACATAAACCCAGCCTCTACTGTAGCGTCTATTCTATGCGCCTTATAATGCGGTGCGCCTTATATATAAACACAGTTTTAAAATAGGCCATTCATTGAAGGTGCGCCTTATAGTACGGAAAATACGGTACTAGTCTTTTTCTCCCAAAATAGAAAGAAATAACACATTTAGTAAGAAAAGTTACAGTACTTTATTGATACATATTATTTCCAGGGCCAAATAAAATGAAGTGGCGGGCCCCGGGCCTTGAGTTTGACACTTGTGCTTTGCAGCAACGTCAATTTGAGTGTGACGAGTATTCTCCTCAAAAATACGATATTTTTTAAAACTAATTGTACCATGTCTTTTCACATCTGGCAACCAGACTCGCAGAGAGACAACAGTGCAGGTTGCCATGTCCACACACTTGTGCAAATCACTCTGCAACTTAACTGTTTTTGTTTAGGCAGAAAAAAATAGGCAAAGTTTAACAAAAGTGTGTTAAAAACTTACGAATTTAGGCTTGCGTTCTCCGTCTTCGCTGCATGGCGTGCTGAGTTGGGAAGACGCCTTCTTCTTGTGAGATTTGCCGTCTCGTCCTGACTCGGCTCGCTGTCTGCAAGTGTCCATGTTGTTTGTTGGAGGACACCTGCACCACGTGACAAACACTTAACATTATTATCATTGCACCACGTGACATACACTTAACATTATTATTATTGCACCACGTGACACACACTTAACATTATTATTATTACACCACGTGACATACACTTAACATTATTATTATTGCACCACGTGACACACACTTAACATTATTATTATTGCACCGCGTGACACACACTTAACATTATTATTATTGCACCACGTGACACTTAACATTATTATTACACCATGTGACACAAACTTATTATTATTATTACACCACGTGACACTCACTTAACATTATTATTACACCACGTGACACTCACTTAACATTATTATTATTACACCACGTGACACTCACTTAACATTATTATTACACCACGTGAGACACACTTAACATTATTATTATTACACCACGTGACACTCACTTAACATTATTATTACACCACGTGAGACACACTTAACATTATTATTATTACACCACGAGACACACACTTAACATTATTATTACACCACGTGAGACACACTTAACATTATTATCATTACACCACGTGACACTCACTTAACATTATTATTATTGCACCACGTGACACTCAACATTATTATTATTATTACACCACGTGAGACACACTTAACATTATTATTACACCACGTGACACTCACTGAACATTATTATTATTATTGCACCACGTGATATACACTTAACATTATTATTATTGCACCACGTGACATACACTTAACATTATTATTACACCACGTGACACTTACTTAACATTATTATTATTGCACCACGTGACACTCACTTAACATTATTATTATTACACCACGTGACACACACTTAACATTATTATTATTGCACCACGTGACATACACTTAACATTATTATTATTGCACCACGTGACACTCACTTAACATTATTATTACACCACGTGACACTCACTTAACATTATTATTATTACACCACGTGACACACACTTAACATTATTATTATTACACCACGTGACACACACTTAACATTATTATTATTACACCATGTGACACTCACTTAACATTATTATTATTACACCACGTGACACACACTTAACATTATTATTATTGCACCACGTGACACACACTTAACATTATTATTGCACCACGTGACACACACTTAACATTATTATTGCACCACGTGACACACTTAACATTATTATTACACCACGTGACACAAACTTAACATTATTATTACACCACGTGACACACACTTAACATTATTACACCACGTGACACACACTTAACATTATTATTATTACACCACGTGACACACACTTAACATTATTATTACACCACGTGACACACACTTAACATTATTATTATTACACCACGTGACACACACTTAACATTATTATCATTACACCATGTGACACTCACTTAATATTATTATCATTACACCACGTGACACTCACTTAACATTATTATTACACCACGTGACACACACTTAACATTATTATTACACCACGTGACACTCACTTAACATTATTATTACACCACGTGACACACACTTAACATTATTATTATTGAACCAGGTAACACTCACTTAACATTATTATTACACCACGTGACACACACTTAACATTATTATTACACCACGTGACATACACTTAACATTATTATTACACCACGTGACACTCACTTAACATTATTATTACACCACGTGACACACACTTAACATTATTATTATTGAACCAGGTAACACTCACTTAACATTATTATTACACCACGTGACACACACTTAACATTATTATTATTGCACCACGTGACACTCACTTAACATTATTATTACATCACGTGACACTCACTTAACATTATTATTGCACCACGTGACATACACTTAACATTATTATTATTACACCACGTGACACACACTTAACATTATTATTATTACACCACATGACACTCACTTAACATTATTATTACACCATGTGACACACACTTAACATTATTATTATCACACCACGTGACACTCACTTAACATTATTATTATTGCACCACGTGACACACTTAACATTACACCACGTGACACACACTTAACATTATTATTACACCACGTGACACTCACTTAACATTATTATTATTACACCACGTGACACACACTTAACATTATTATTACACCACGTGACACTCACTTATTATTATTATTACACCACGTGACACACACTTAACATTATTATTATTACACCACGTGACACTCACTTAACATTATTATTATTGCACCACGTGACACACTTAACATTACACCACGTGACACACACTTATTATTATTACACCACATGACACTCACTTAACATTATTATTATTACACCACGTGACACACACTTAACATTATTATTACACCATGTGACACACACTTAACATTATTATTATTACACCACGTGACATACACTTAACATTATTATCATTACACCACGTGACACTCACTTAACATTATTATTATTGCACCACGTGACACACACTTAACATTATTATTGCACCACGTGACACACTTAACATTATTATTACACCACGTGACACACACTTAACATTATTATCACACCACGTGACACACACTTAACATTATTATTACACCACGTGACACTCACTTAACATTATTATTACACCACGTGACACACACTTAACATTATTATTATTGAACCAGGTAACACTCACTTAACATTATTATTATTGCACCACGTGACATACACTTAACATTATTATTACACCACGTGACACTCACTTAACATTATTATTATTGCACCACGTGACATACACTTAACATTATTATTACACCACGTGACACTTACTTAACATTATTATTACACCACGTGACATACACTTAACATTATTATTACACCACGTGACACACACTTAACATTATTATTATTGCACCATGTGACATACACTTAACATTATTATTACACCACGTGACACTTACTTAACATTATTATTATTACACCACGTGACATACACTTAACATTATTATTACACCACGTGACACACACTTAACATTATTATTGTGTGAAAGCTCCAAAACATTCACACATGCTTTTCTACACCAAAATTCATCTATTTATTATTCAACGCGCTCTACCTTCCACATTTTTCATCCAATTCAAACTTCAAACTTGACAAATTCCAAAAATTCCCAGATTTCCCAGAATTCCAGGTTTTGCGGCACATTTTTCCCATTCAAAATGAATTGGCCATTTTTCAAACTTTCACCATTTCCACATTTTTCAACCTATTGAAACCATTCCACCTTCAACACATTCCACCATCCTGGAAATTCAAACTACTCTTTTTCCAGGATTTTGCAGAAAATCCTGGAAAAAGTTCAAACATTTTCCAGGATTTTCCAGAATTCCTGGTTTTCCAAATCTCTATTTCCACCCTTTTTTCTGGAGACTACGCCTCCCACATTTTTCAACCCTTTTCAACCGTTCCACCATCAAATCGTTTGTCTTAATCAGGACAAAAAACTACGTTGTTTTTTTAACTGGAAAAATTTCCGTCTTTCCCAAAATTCCAGGAATTCCGTAATACCATTTCTCAATTCAACATGTTACTACTTCAACATTTCTCGACCGATGTGAAGAACTCCAACACCAACCATTTCAACTCATTCAGACCATTCAAGTTGTTTACCATTTTCTAAAAAATTCCCGCTATTCCCGAAATTCCCAAATTTTCTGAAATTCCTATTGAAATCAATGGGACATTTTTCAAAGATCAACAATCCCCACATTTTCCATCTGATTTCAACCGTTCCAACTTCAAAATATTCAGCCTGTTTAGGAATTGTGTTCTCTACTTCAACAATTCTAAAAAAAAAATTCCCGGAATTCCCATAATTCCTTTTTTTTTTTTTTTGCATTTTCCCCATTCAAAATGAATTGGCCATTTTTCAAATTTCCACAATTCTCACATTCTTCAACCGATTCAAACCATTCCACCTTCAACACATTCAATTCATCCTGGACATTCAAACTACCATTTTTCCACGTTTTTCAAATTTCCAGGAATTCACGTTTTTTGGTAACCTATTTCCACCCTTCTTAAGTTTGACTACTCCTTTTACATTTTTCAACCCATTTCAACCGCTCCACCGTCAAAACATTCCTCTTAATCAGGACAAAAAACAAAGTTGTTTTTTGAACTGGAAAAATTCCCGTCTTTCCCGAAATTCCAGGAATTCCGTAATACCATTTCTCAATTCAACATGTTACTACTTCAACATTTCTCGACCGATGTGAGGAACTCCAACACCAACCATTTCAACTCATTCAGACCATTCAAGTTGTTTACCATTTTCTAAAAAATTCTCGCTTTTCCCGAAATTCCCAAATTTTCTGAAATTCCTATTGAAATCAATGGGACATTCTTCAAAGATCAACAATCCCCACATTTTCCATCTGATTCAAACCGTTCCAACTTCAAAATATTCAGCCTGTTCAGGAATTGTGTTCTCTACTTCAACAATTCTAAAAAAAAATTCCCGGAATTCCCATAATTCCTTTTTTTTTTGCATTTTCCCCATTCAAAATGAAATGGCCATTTTTCAAATTTCCACAATTCTCACATTCTTCAACCGATTCAAACCATTCCACCTTCAACACATTCAATTCATCCTGGACATTCAAACTACCATTTTTCCACGTTTTTCAAATTTCCAGGAAGTCACGTTTTTTGGTAACCTATTTCCACCCTTCTTAAGTTCGACTACTCCTTTTACATTTTTCAACCCATTTCAACCTGGAAAAATTCCCGTCTTTCCCGAAATTCCAGGAATTCCGTAACACCATTTTCCAATTCAACATGTTACTACTTCAACATTTCTCGACCGATTTGAAAAATTCCAACACCAACCATTTCAACTCATTCAGACAATTCAAATTCCCGAAATTCCCAAATGTTCTGAATTTCCCATTGAAATCAATGGGACATTCTTCAAAGGTCCACAATTCCCACATTTTTCATCTGATTCAAACTGTTCCAACTTCAAAATATTCAGCAATTGTGTTCTCTACTTCAAAAATTCTAAAAAAAAATTCCCAGATTTCCCAGAATTCTTTATTTATTTATTTTTTGTTTTTGCATTTTCCCCATTCAAAATGAATTGGTCATTTTTCAAATTTCCACAATTCCCACATTCTTCAACCCAATCAAACCATTCCGACATCAACACATTCAACTCATCCTGGACATTCAAACTACCATTTTCCACGTTCAACACATTTCCAGGAATTCCCGTTTTTTGGTAACCTATTTCCACCCTTCTTAAATTTGACTAATTCTTTTACATTTTTCAACCCATTTCAACCGCTCCACCGTCAAAACATTCCTCTTGATTAGGACAAAAACAAAGTTGTTTTTTTAAACTGGAAAAATTCCCATCTTTCCCGAAATTCCAGGAATTCCATTTCTCAATTTAACATGTTACTACTTCAACATTTCTCGACCGATTTGAAAAATTCCAACACCAACCATTTCAACTCATTCAGACCATTCAAGTTGTTTACCAGTTTTCCAAAAATTCCTGCTTTTCCCAAATATTCTGAAATTCCCATTGAAATCAATGAGACATTCGTTAAGGATCCACAATTCCCACATTCTTCATCTGATTCAAACCGTTCCAACATCAGGAATTGTGTTCTCTACTTCAACAATTCTAAAAAAAAAAATTCCCGGATTATTATTTTTTTTTTGTTGTATTTTCCCCATTCAAAATGAATTGGCCATTTTTCAAACTTCCACAATTCCCACAATCTTCAACCCATTCAAACCATTCCACCTTCAACACATTCAACTCATCTTGGACATTCAAACTATAATTTTTCCACGTTCAACAAATTTCCAGGAATTCCCGCTTGTTGGTAACCTATTTCCACCCTTCTTAAGTCTGACTATTTTTCAACCCATTTCAACCGTTTCACCGTTAAAACACTCCTGATATTCAGGACAAAAACCAAGTTGGTTAAGGAACTAGAATTTCCAGGAATTCCAGGAATTTCTCATTTAAAAACTGTTACTAATTCAACATTTCTGGACCGATTGAAACAATTCCAACACCAACCAATTCAGCTCATTCATGCTCCTAATCATTTTCCAAAAAAAAACGTTCCAACATCAGGAATTGTGTTCTCTACTTCGAAAATTCTAAAAAAAAAAAATTCCCGGATTATTATTTTTTTTTTTGTATTTTCCCCATTCAAAATGAATTGGCCATTTTTCAAACTTCCACAACTCCCACAATCTTCAACCCATTCAAACCATTCCACCATCAACACATTCAACTCATCTTGGACATTCAAACTATAATTTTTCCACGTTTAACAAATTTCCAGGAATTCCCGCTTGTTGGTAACCTATTTCCACCCTTCTTAAGTTTGACTATTTTTCAACCCATTTCAACCGTTCCACCGTTAAAACACTCCTCATATTCAGGACAAAAACCAAGTTGGTTAAGGAACTATAATTTCCAGGAATTCCAGGAATTTCTCATTTAAAAACTGTTACTAATTTAACATTTCTTGACCGATTGAAACAATTCCAACACCAACCAATTCAGCTCATTCATGCTCCTAATCATTTTCCCAAAAAAATCCCGCTTTTCCCAAAATGTTCAAATTTCCAGGAAGTTCCCATTGAAATGAATGGGACATTTTTCCAAAGTTGCACAATTTTTCAACCTATTCAAACCATTCCAACATCTACACATTCCACTCATCCTGGACATTCAAACTAACACTTTCCCAAGTTCCAAACCAAATTCCGGCTTTCCTGGAAATTCAAACTATTTCAGGTTAGGTTGCCCAGCTAGCAGGTTTGCTATTATTTTCTTAAATTTGACTACTCCTTTTACATTTTTCAACCGCTCCACCGTCAAAACATTCCTTTTAATTAGGACAAAAACAAAGTTGTTCTTTTGAACTGGAAAAATTCCCATCTTTCCCGAAATTCCAGGAATTCCATTTCTCAATTTAACATGTCACTACTTCAACATTTCTCGACCGATTTGAAAAATTCCAACACCAACCATTTCAACTCATTCAGATCATTCAAGTTGTTTACCAGTTTTCCAAAAATTCCCGCTTTTCCCGAAATTCCCAAATATTCTGAAATTCCCATTGAAATCAATGAGACATTCGTTAAGGATCCACAATTCCCACATTCTTCATCTGATTTAAACCGTTCCAACATCAGGAATTGTGTTCTCTACTTCAACAATTCTAAAAAAAAAATTCCCGGATTATTTTTATTTATTTTTTTTTGTATTTTCCCCATTCAAAATGAATTGGCCATTTTTCAAACTTCCACAATTCCCACCATCTTCAACCCATTCAAACCATTCCACCTTCAACACATTCAACTCATCTTGGACATTCAAACTATAATTTTTCCACGTTCAACAAATTTCCAGGAATTCCCGCTTGTTGGTAACCTATTTCCACCCTTCTTAAGTTTGACTATTTTTCAACCCATTTCAACCGTTTCACCGTTAAAACACTCCTCATATTCAGGACAAAAACCAAGTTGGTTAAGGAACTAGAATTTCCAGGAATTCCAGGAATTTCTCATTTAAAAACTGTTACTAATTCAACATTTCTGGACCGATTGAAACAATTCCAACACCAACCAATTCAGCTCATTCAGGACATTCATGCTCCTAATCATTTTCCAAAAAAAAATCCCGCTTTTCCCAAAATTTTCAAATTTCCAGGAAGTTCCCCTTGAAATGAATGGGACATTTTACCAAAGTTGCACAATTTTTCAACCTATTCAAACCATTCCAACATCTACACATTCCACTCATCCTGGACATTCAAACTAAGACTTTCCCAAGTTCCAAACCAAATTCCGGCTTTCCTGGAAATTCAAACTATTTCAGGTTAGGTTGCCCAGCTAGCAGGTTTGCTATTATTTTCTTAAATTTGACTTCTCCTTTTACATTTTTCAACCCATTTCAACCGCTCCACCGTCAAAACATTCCTCTTAATTAGGACAAAAACGAAGTTGTTTTTTTGAACTGGAAAAATTCCCATCTTTCCCGAAATTCCAGGAATTCCATTTCTCAATTTAACATGTCACTACTTCAACATTTCTCGACCGATTTTAAAAATTCCAACACCAAGCATTTCAACTCATTCAGACCATTCAAGTTGTTTAACAGTTTTCCAAAAATTCACGCTTTTCCAGAAATTCCCAAATATTCTGAAATTCCCATTGAAATCAATGAGACATTCGTTAAGGATCCACAATTCCCACATTTGTCATCTGATTCGAACCGTTCCAACATCAGGAATTGTGTTCTCTACTTCAAAAATTCTAAAAAAAAAAAAATTCCCGGATTATTATTACCGGTATTTATTTTTTTGTATTTTCCCCATTGAAAGTGAATTGGCCATTTTTCAAACTTCCACAATTCCCACAATCTTCAACCCATTCAAACCATTCCACCTTCAACACATTCAACTCATCTTGGACATTCAAACTATAATTTTTCCACGTTCAACAAATTTCCAGGAATTCGCGCTTGTTGGTAACCTATTTCCACCCTTCTTAAGTTTGACTATTTTTCAACCCATTTCAACCATTCCACCGTTAAAACACTCCTCATATTCAGGACAAAAACCAAGTTGGTTAAGGAACTAGAATTTCCAGGAATTCCAGGAATTTCTCATTTAAAAACTATTACTAATTTAACATTTCTTGACCGATTGAAACAATTCCAACACCAACCAATTCAGCTCATTCATGCTCCTAATCATTTTCCAAAAAAAATCCCGCTTTTCCAAAAATTTTCAAATTTCCAGGAAGTTCCCATTGAAATGAATGGGACATTTTTCCAAAGTTGCACAATTTTTCAACCTATTCAAACCATTCCAACATCTACACATTCCACTCATCCTGGACATTCAAACTAACACTTTCCCAAGTTCCAAACCAAATTCCGGCTTTCCTGGAAATTCAAACAATGTCAGGTTAGGTTGCCCAGCTAGCAGGTTTGCTATTATTTTCTTAAATTTGACTACTCCTTTTACATTTTTCAACCCATTTCAACCGCTCCACCGTCAAAACATTCCTCTTAATTAGGACAAAAACGAAGTTGTTTTTTTGAACTGGAAAAATTCCCATCTTTCCCGAAATTCCAGGAATTCCATTTCTCAATTTAACATGTCACTACTTCAACATTTCTCGACCGATTTGAAAAATTCCAACACCAACCATTTCAACTCATTCAGACCATTCAAGTTGTTTACCAGTTTTCCAAAAATTCCCGCTTTTCCCAAAATTCCCAAATATTCTGAAATTCCCATTGAAATCAATGAGACATTCGTTAAGGATCCACAATTCCCACATTTTTCATCTGATTCAAACCGTTCCAACATCAGGAATTGTGTTCTCTACTTCAAAAATTGTAAAAAAAAAAATTCCCGGATTATTATTATTTATTTTTTTTGTATTTTCCCCATTCAAAATGAATTGGCCATTTTTCAAACTTCCACAATTCCCACCATCTTCAACCCATTCAAACCATTCCACCTTCAACACATTCAACTCATCTTGGACATTCAAACTATAATTTTTCCACGTTCAACAAATTTCCAGGAATTCCTGTTTGTTGGTAACCTATTTCCACCCTTCTTAAATTTGACCATTTTTCAACCCATTTCAACCGTTTCACCGTTAAAACACTCCTCATATTCAGGACAAAAACCAAGTTGGTTAAGGAACTAGAATTTCCAGGAATTCCAGGAATTTCTCATTTAAAAACTGTTACTAATTCAACATTTCTGGACCGATTGAAACAATTCCAACACCAACCAATTCAGCTCATCCATGCTCCTAATCATTTCCCCCCAAAAAATCCCGCTTTTCTAAAAATTTTCAAATTTCCAGGAAGTTCCCATTTAAATGAATGAGACATTTTTCCAAAGTTGCACAATTTTTCAACCTATTCAAACCATTCCAACATCTACACATTCCACTCATCCTGGACATTCAAACTAACACGTTCCCATGTTCCAAACCAAATTCCGGCTTTCCTGGAAATTCAAACTATTTCAGGTTAGGTTGCCCAGCTAGCAGGTTTGCTATTATTTTCTTAAATTTGACTACTCCTTTTACATTTTTCAACCCATTTCAACCGCTCCGCCGTCAAAACATTCCTCTTAATTAGGACAAAAACGAAGTTGTTTTTTTTAACTGGAAAAATTCCCATCTTTCCCGAAATTCCAGGAATTCCATTTCTCAATTTAACATGTCACTACTTCAACATTTCTCGACCGATTTGAAAAATTCCAACACCAACCATTTCAACTCATTCAGACCATTCAAGTTGTTTACCAGTTTTCCAAAAATTCCCGCTTTTCCCGAAATTCCCAAATATTCTGAAATTCCCATTGAAATCAATGAGACATTCGTTAAGGATCCACAATTCCCACATTTTTAATCTGATTCAAACCGTTCCAACATCAGGAATTGTGTTCTCTACTTCAAAAATTCTAAAAAAAAAAAATTCCCGGATTATTCTTTTTTTTTTTTTTTGTATTTTCCCCATTCAAAATGAATTGGCCATTTTTCAAACTTCCACAATTCCCACAATCTTCAACCCATTCAAACCATTCCACCTTCAACACATTCAACTCATCTTGGACATTCAAACTATAATTGTTCCACGTTCAACAAATTTCCAGGAATTCCCGTTTGTTGGTAACCTATTTCCACCCTTCTTAAGTTTGACTATTTTACAACCCATTTCAACCGTTCCACCGTTAAAACACTCCTCATACTCAGGACAAAAACCAAGTTGGTTAAGGAACTAGAATTTCCAGGAATTCCAGGAATTTCTCATTTAAAAACTGTTACTAATTCAACATTTCTGGACCGATTGAAACAATTCCAACACCAACCAATTCAGCTCATTCAGGACATCCATGCTCCTAATCATTTTCCAAAAAAAATCCCGCTTTTCCCAAAATGTTCAAATTTCCAGGAAGTTCCCATTGAAATGAATGGGACATTTATCCAAAGGTGCACAATTTTTCAACCTATTCAAACCATTCCAACATCTACACATTCCACTCATCCTGGACATTCAAACTAACACTTTCCCAAGTTCCAAACCAAATTCCGGCTTTCCTGGAAATTTAAACTATTTCAGGTTAGGTTGCCCAGCTAGCAGGTTTGCTATTATTTTCTTAAATTTGACTACTCCTTTTACATTTTTCAACCCATTTCAACCGCTCCACCGTCAAAACATTCCTCTTAATTAGGACAAAAACGAAGTTGTTTTTTTGAACTGGAAAAATTCCCATCTTTCCCGAAATTCCAGGAATTCCATTTCTCAATTTAACATGTCACTACTTCAACATTTCTCGACCGATTTGAAAAATTCCAACACCAACCATTTCAACTCATTCAGACCATTCAAGTTGTTTAACAGTTTTCCAAAAATTCACGCTTTTCCAGAAATTCCCAAATATTCTGAAATTCCCATTGAAATCAATGAGACATTCGTTAAGGATCCACAATTCCCACATTTGTCATCTGATTCAAACCGTTCCAACATCAGGAATTGTGTTCTCTACTTCAAAAATTCTAAAAAAAAAAAATTCCCGGATTATTATTATTTATTTTTTTGTATTTTCCCCATTGAAAGTGAATTGGCCATTTTTCAAACTTCCACAATTCCCACAATCTTCAACCCATTCAAACCATTCCACCTTCAACACATTCAACTCATCTTGGACATTCAAACTATAATTTTTCCACGTTCAACAAATTTCCAGGAATTCGCGCTTGTTGGTAACCTATTTCCACCCTTCTTAAGTTTGACTATTTTTCAACCCATTTCAACCATTCCACCGTTAAAACACTCCTCATATTCAGGACAAAAACCAAGTTGGTTAAGGAACTAGAATTTCCAGGAATTCCAGGAATTTCTCATTTAAAAACTATTACTAATTTAACATTTCTTGACCGATTGAAACAATTCCAACACCAACCAATTCAGCTCATTCATGCTCCTAATCATTTTCCCAAAAAAATCCCGCTTTTCCAAAAATTTTCAAATTTCCAGGAAGTTCCCATTGAAATGAATAGGACATTTTTCCAAAGTTGCACAATTTTTCAACCTATTCAAACCATTCCAACATCTACACATTCCACTCATCCTGGACATTCAAACTAACACTTTCCCAAGTTCCAAACCAAATTCCGGCTTTCCTGGAAATTCAAACTATGTCAGGTTAGGTTGCCCAGCTAGCAGGTTTGCTATTATTTTCTTAAATTTGACTACTCCTTTTACATTTTTCAACCCATTTCAACCGCTCCACCGTCAAAACATTCCTCTTAATTAGGACAAAAACGAAGTTGTTTTTTTGAACTGGAAAAATTCCCATCTTTCCCGAAATTCCAGGAATTCCCTTTCTCAATTTAACATGTTACTACTTCAACATTTCTCGACCGATTTGAAAAATTCCAACACCAACCATTTCAACTCATTCAGATCATTCAAGTTGTTTACCAGTTTTCAAAAAATTCCGGCTTTTCCCGAAATTCCCAAATATTCTGAAATTCCCATTGAAATCAATGAGACATTCGTTAAGGATCCACAATTCCCACATTCTTCATCTGATTCAAACCGTTCCAACATCAGGAATTGTGTTCTCTACTTCAAAAATTCTAAAAAAAAAAAATTCCCGGATTATTATTATTAATTTTTTTTGTATTTTCCCCATTCAAAATGAATTGGCCATTTTTCAAACTTCCACAGTTCCCACAATCTTCAACCCATTCAAACCATTCCACCTTCAACTCATCTTGGACATTCAAACTATAACTTTTCCACGTTCAACAAATTTCCAGGAATTCCCGCTTTTGGTAACCTATTTCCACCCTTCTTAAGTTTGACTATTTTTCAACCCATTTCAACCGTTTCACCGTTAAAACACTCCTCATATTCAGGACAAAAACCAAGTTGGTTAAGGAACTAGAATTTCCAGGAATTCCAGGAATTTCTCATTTAAAAACTGTTACTAATTCAACATTTATTGACCGATTGAAACAATTCCAACACCAACCAATTCAGCTCATTCAGGACATTCATGTTCCTAATCATTTTCCAAAAAAAATTCCGCTTTTCCCAAAATTTTCAAATTTCCAGGAAGTTCCCATTGAAATGAATGGGACATTTTTCCAAAGTTGCACAATTTTTCAACCTATTCAAACCATTCCAACATCTACACATTCCACTCATCCTGGACATTCAAACTAACACGTTCCCAAGTTCCACACCAAATTCCGGCTTTCCTGGAAATTCAAACTATTTCAGGTTAGGTTGCCCAGCTAGCAGGTTTGCTATTATTTTCTTAAATTTGACTACTCCTTTTACATTTTTCAACCCATTTCAACCGCTCCACCGTCAAAACATTCCTCTTAATTAGGACAAAAACGAAGTTGTTTTTTTGAACTGGAAAACTTCCCATCTTTCCCGAAATTCCAGGAATTCCATTTCTCAATTTAACATGTTACTACTTCAACATTTCTCGACCGATTTGAAAAATTCCAACACCAACCATTTCAACTCATTCAGACCATTCAAGTTGTTTACCAATTTTCCAAAAATTCCCGCTTTTCCCAAATATTCTGAAATTCCCATTGAAATCAATGAGACATTCGTTAAGGATCCAAAATTCCCACATTTTTCATCTGATTCAAACCGTTCCAAACATCAGGAATTGTGTTCTCTACTTCAAAAATTCTAAAAAAAAAAATTCCCGGATTATTTATTTTTTTGTATTTTCCCCATTCAAAATGAATTGGCCATTTTTCAAACTTCTACAATTCCCACAATCTTCAACCCATTCCACCTTCAACACATTCAACTCATCTTGGACATTCAAACTATAATTTTTCCACGTTCAACAAATTTCCAGGAATTCCCGCTTGTTGGTAACCTATTTCCACCCTTCTTAAGTTTGACTATTTTTCAACCCATTTCAACCGTTTCACCGTTAAAACACTCCTCATATTCAGGACAAAAACCAAGTTGGTTAAGGAACTAGAATTTCCAGGAATTCCAGGAATTTCTCATTTAAAAACTGTTACTAATTCAACATTTCTGGACCGATTGAAACAATTCCAACACCAACCAAATCAGCTCATTCATGCTCCTAATCATTTTCCAAAAAAAACCGTTCCAACATCAGGAATTGTGTTCTCTACTTCAAAAATTCTAAAAAAAAAAAATTCCCGGATTATTATTATTTTTTTTGTATTTTCCCCATTCAAAATGAATTGGCCATTTTTCAAACTTCCACAACTCCCACAATCTTCAACCCATTAAAACCATTCCACCTTCAACACATTCAACTCATCTTGGACATTCAAACTATAATTTTTGCACGTTCAACAAATTTCCAGGAATTCCCGTTTGTTGGTAACCTATTTCCACCCTTCTTAAGTTTGACCATTTTTCAACCCATTTCAACCGTTTCACCGTTAAAACCCTCCTCATATTCAGGACAAAAACCAAGTTGGTTAAGGAACTAGAATTTCCAGGAATTCCAGGAATTTCTCATTTAAAAACTGTTACTAATTCAACATTTCTTGACCGATCGAAACAATTCCAACACCAACCAAATCAGCTCATTCATGCTCCTAATCATTTTACAAAAAAAATCCCGCTTTTCCCAAAATTTTCAAATTTCCAGGAAGTTCCCATTGAAATGAATGGGACATTTTTCCAAAGTTGCACAATTTTTCAACCTATTCAAACCATTCCAACATCTACACATTCCACTCATCCTGGACATTCAAACTAACACTTTCCCAAGTTCCAAACCAAATTCCGGCTTTCCTGGAAATTCAAACTATGTCAGGTTAGGTTGCCCAGCTAGCAGGTTTGCTATTATTTTCTTAAATTTGACTACTCCTTTTACATTTTTCAACACATTTCAACCGCTCCACCGTCAAAACATTCCTCTTAATTAGGACAAAAACGAAGTTGTTTTTTTGAACTGGAAAAATTCCCATCTTTCCCGAAATTCCATTTCTCAATTTAACATGTTACTACTTCAACATTTCTCAACCGATTTGAAAAATTCCAACACCAACCATTTCAACTCATTCAGACCATTCAAGTTGTTTACCAGTTTTCAAAAAATTCCCGCTTTTCCCGAAATTCCCAAATATTCTGAAATTCCCATTGAAATCAATGAGACATTCGTTAAGGATCCACAATTCCCACATTTTTCATCTGATTCAAACCGTTCCAACATCAGGAATTGTGTTCTCTACTTCAACAATTCTAAAAAAAAAAATTCCCGGATTATTTTTTTTTATTTTTTTTGTATTTTCCCCATTCAAAATGAATTGGCCATTTTTCAAACTTCCACAATTCCCACAATCTTCAACCCATTCAAACCATTCCACCTTCAACACATTCAACTCATCTTGGACATTCAAACTATAATTGTTCCACGTTCAACAAATTTCCAGGAATTCCCGTTTGTTGGTAACCTATTTCCACCCTTCTTAAGTTTGACTATTTTACCACCCATTTCAACCGTTCCACCGTTAAAACACTCCTCATACTCAGGACAAAAACCAAGTTGGTTAAGGAACTAGAATTTCCAGGAATTCCAGGAATTTCTCATTTAAAAACTGTTACTAATTCAACATTTCTGGACCGATTGAAACAATTCCAACACCAACCAATTCAGCTCATTCAGGACATCCATGCTCCTAATCATTTTCCAAAAAAAATCCCGCTTTTCCCAAAATGTTCAAATTTCCAGGAAGTTCCCATTGAAATGAATGGGACATTTATCCAAAGGTGCACAATTTTTCAACCTATTCAAACCATTCCAACATCTACACATTCCACTCATCCTGGACATTCAAACTAACACTTTCCCAAGTTCCAAACCAAATTCCGGCTTTCCTGGAAATTCAAACTATTTCAGGTTAGGTTGCCCAGCTAGCAGGTTTGCTATTATTTTCTTAAATTTGACTACTCCTTTTACATTTGTCAACCCATTTCAACCGCTCCACCGTCAAAACATTCCTCTTAATTAGGACAAAAACGAAGTTGTTTTTTTGAACTGGAAAAATTCCCATCTTTCCCGAAATTCCAGGAATTCCATTTCTCAATTTAACATGTCACTACTTCAACATTTCTCGACCGATTTGAAAAATTCCAACACCAACCATTTCAACTCATTCAGACCATTCAAGTTGTTTACCAATTTTCCAAAAATTCCCGCTTTTCCCAAATATTGTGAAATTCCCATTGAAATCAATGAGACATTTGTTAAGGATCCACCATTCCCACCTTTTTCATCTGATTCAAACCGTTCCAACATCAGGAATTGTGTTCTCTACTTCAAAAATTCTAAAAAAAAAAAATTCCCGTATTATTATTATTTATTTTTTTTGTATTTTCCCCATTCAAAATGAATTGGTCATTTTTCAAACTTCCACAATTCCCACAATATTCAACCCATTCAAACCATTCCACCTTCAACACATTCAACTCATCTTGGACATTCAAACTATAATTTTTCCACGTTCAACAAATTTCCAGGAATTCCCGTTTGTTGGTAACCTATTTCCACCCTTCTTAAGTTTGACCATTTTTCAACCCATTTCAACCGTTTCACCGTTGAAACCCTCCTCATATTCAGGACAAAAACCAAGTTGGTTAAGGAACTAGAATTTCCAGGAATCCCAGGAATTTCTCATTTAAAAACTGTTACTAATTCAACATTTCTTGACCGATTAAAACAATTCCAACACCAACCAATTCAGCTCATTCGGGACATTCATGCTCCTAATCATTTTACCAAAAAAATCCCGCTTTTCCCAAAATTTTCAAATTTCCAGGAAGTTCCCATTGAAATGAATGGGACATTTTTCCAAAGTTGCACAATTTTTCAACCTATTCAAACCATTCCAACATCTACACATTCCACTCATCCTGGACATTCAAACTAACACTTTCCCAAGTTCCAAACCAAATTCCGGCTTTCCTGGAAATTCAAACTATTTCAGGTTAGGTCGCCCAGCTAGCAGGTTTGCTATTATTTTCTTAAATTTGACTACTCCTTTTACATTTTTCAACCCATTTCAACCGCTCCACCGTCAAAACATTCCTCTTAATTAGGACAAAAACGAAGTTGTTTTTTTGAACTGGAAAAATTCCCATCTTTCCCGAAACTCCAGGAATTCCATTTCTCAACTTAACATGTTACTACTTCAACATTTCTCGACCGATTTGAAAAATTCCAACACCAACCATTTCAACTCATTCAGACCATTCAAGTTGTTTACCAGTTTTCCAAAAATTCCCGCTTTTCCCAAATATTCTGAAATTCCCATTGAAATCAATGAGACATTCGTTAAGGATCCACAATTCCCACATTTTTCATCTGATTCAAACCGTTCCAACATCAGGAATTGTGTTCTCTACTTCAAAAATTCTAAAAAAAAAATTCCCGGATTATTTATTTTTTTGTATTTTCCCCATTCAAAATGAATTGGCCATTTTTCAAACTTCCACAATATCCCACAATCTTCAACCCATTCAAACCATTCCACCTTCAACACATTCAACTCATCTTGGACATTCAAACTATAATTTTCAACAAATTTCCAGGAATTCCCGTTTGTCGGTAACCTATTTCCACCCTTCTTAAGTTTGACTATTTTTCAACCCATTTCAACCGTTCCACCGTTAAAACACTCATATTCAGGACAAAAACCAAGTTGGTTAAGGAACTAGAATTTCCAGGAATTCCAGGAATTTCTCATTTAAAAACTGTTACTAGTTCAACATTTCTGGACCGATTGAAACAATTCCAACACCAATTAATTCAGCTCATTTAGGACATTCATGCTTCTAATAATTTTACAAAAAAAATCCCGCTTTTCCCAAAATTTTCAAATTTCCAGGAAGTTCCCATTGAAATGAATGGGACATTTTTCCAAAGTTGCACAGTTTTTCAACCTATTCAAACCATTCCAACATCTACACATTCCACTCATCCTGGACATTCAAACTAACACTTTCCCAAGTTCCAAACCAAATTCCGGCTTTCCTGGAAATTCAAACTATGTCAGGTTAGGTTGCCCCAAGCAGGTTTGCTATTATTTTCTTAAATTTGACTACTCCTTTTACATTTTTCAACCCATTTCAACCGCTCCACCGTCAAAACATTCCTCTTAATTAGGACAAAAACGAAGTTGTTTTTTTGAACTGGAAAAATTCCCATCTTTCCCGAAATTCCAGGAATTCCATTTCTCAATTTAACATGTTACTACTTCAACATTTCTCGACCGATTTGAAAAATTCCAACACCAACCATTTCAACTCATTCAGACCATTCAAGTTGTTTACCAGTTTTCCAAAAATTCCCGCTTTTCCCAAATATTCTGAAATTTCCATTGAAATCAATGAGACATTCGTTAAGGATCCACAATTCCCACATTTTTCATCTGATTCAAACCGTTCCAACATCAGGAATTGTGTTCTCTACTTCAAAAATTCTAAAAAAAAAAAAAAAAATTCCCGGATTATTATTATTTATTTTTTTTGTATTTTCCCCATTCAAAATGAATTGGCCATTTTTCAAACTTCCACAATTCCAACAATCTTCAACCCATTCAAACCATTCCACCTTCAACACATTCAACTCATCTTGGACATTCAAACTATAATTTTTCCACGTTCAGCAAATTTCCAAAAATTCCCCTTTGTTGGTAACCTATTTCCACCCTTCTTAAGTTTGACCATTTTTCAACCCATTTCAACCGTTTCACCGTTAAAACACTCCTCATATTCAGGACAAAAACCAAGTTGGTTAAGGAACTAGAATTTCCAGGAATTCCAGGAATTTCTCATTTAAAAACTTACTAATTCAACATTTCTTGACCGATCGAAACAATTCCAACACCAACCAAATCAGCTCATTCATGCTCCTAATCATTTTACAAAAAAATCCCGCTTTTCCCAAAATGTTCAAATTTCCAGGAAGTTCTCATTGAAATGAATGGGACATTTTTCCAAAGTTGCACAATTTTTCAACCTATTCAAACCATTCCAACATCTACACATTCCACTCATCCTGGACATTCAAACTAACACTTTCCCAAGTTCCACACCAAATTCCGGCTTTCCTGGAAATTCAAACTATGTCAGGTTAGGTTGCCCAGCTAACAGGTTTACTATTATTTTCTTAAATTTGACTACTCCTTTTACATTTTTCAACCCATTTCAACCGCTCCGCCGTCAAAACATTCCTCTTAATTAGGACAAAAACGAAGTTGTTTTTTTGATCTGGAAAAATTCCCATCTTTCCCGAAACTCCAGGAATTCCATTTCTCAATTTAACATGTTACTACTTCAACATTTCTCGACCGATTTGAAAAATTCCAACACCAACCATTTCAACTCATTCAGACCATTCAAGTTGTTTACCAGTTTTCCAAAAATTCCCGCTTTTCCCAAATATTCTGGAATTCCCATTGAAATCAATGAGACATTCGTTAAGGATCCACAATTCCCACATTTTTCATCTGATTCAAACCGTTCCAACATCAGGAATTGTGTTCTCTACTTCAAAAATTCTAAAAAAAAAAAAAATTCCCGGATTATTATTATTTATTTTTCAAAATGAATTGGCCATTTTTCAAACTTCCACAATTCCCACAATCTTCAACCCATTCAAACCATTCCACCTTCAACACATTCAACTCATCTTGGACATTCAAACTATAATTTTTCCACGTTCAACAAATTTCCAGGAATTCCCATTTGTTGGTAACCTATTTCCACCCTTCTTAAGTTTGACTATTTTTCAACCCATTTCAACCGTTCCACCGTTAAAACCCTCCTCATATTCAGGACAAAAACCAAGTTGGTTAAGGAACTAGAATTTCCAGGAATCCCAGGAATTTCTCATTTAAAAACTGTTACTAATTCAACATTTCTGGACCGATTGAAAAAATTCCAACACCAACCAATTCAGCTCATTCGGGACATTCATGCGCCTAATCATTTTCCAAAAAAAACCCCGCTTTTCCCAAAATGTTCAAATTTCCAGGAAGTTCCCATTGAAATGAATGGGACATTTTTCCAAAGTTGCACAATTTTTCAACCTATTCAAACCATTCCAACATCTACACATTCCACTCATCCTGGACATTCAAACTAACACTTTCCCAAGTTCCAAACCCAAATTCCGGCTTTCCTGGAAATTCAAACTATTTCAGGTTAGGTTGCCCAGCTAGCAGGTTTGCTATTATTATCTCACTCACTGCTGGCTTTACGCAGCGCTAATCCACTTTGTGGGCCTGTCACGTCACGCAATAAGTTTCCACTAACCTGGGGAAGGCGTTCGACATGCTGTCTCCCACGCAGGACAATTTCTCAGCAAAAAAAATGAGGCAAAAGGCAACAGAAAAGTCTCCTGCTAGCACACTAGCCTCGCAGCGGTAGCAGTAAGTTTTTTTGACAGACCCGCGCAATGAGGGTGTAAAATTCCACAGTTTGAGCCGACCAATAGGATGCTCTGAATGAGGAAGGCGGGACTAATTTTGCGTCAGACTTGAATTTGATTGGCTGTGTGGTCCTGACAATCACTCACGTCACATTTAACTACTTGTTTGCCCCCAACTTGTGTCGTTTGTTTTCGACTCTTAATGCTATTTCTTTAAATCTTGGAAAATAATTAAAAGTACAAAATCCCCTAAATTGATATCTCTATTGAAAATGTTTTAAGTGATTTAGTTAGCCCTTTTTTTTTGTCTTTTTGAATTTTGTATTTTATTGTTTATTATTATTATTTGAATACTCTATCTGTATTTGCTTTTCTTTTCTTTCCTTGACATGTTTTATTAATGTCATAATTTGCTCAACCTGATGTGTAAACTGTTGAATATATCTTTCATATAAACAACAGTATTACCGTTTTTCACCATTTTTTGTATTTATTTCCATAACATGGTCCCTACTGCCTAGTTTCTGTTGTTTTATTCTTATTTGTACTGTTATATTTGTTTTATTATTGTTACGTTTTATTTGTATTGTTATTGTTATATTTTCTATTTTATTTCCATTTATACCTCCATTATTTACTTTTTAAATTATATCTCAATTCTGTACAGTGCTTCTGGAATTTGTATTTTCCTAAGGGAACTCTTCTGAAGGAATCAATAAAGTACAATTTATATATCGATCTGTTTGTTGTTCAAAAAAATAAAATGCTGTTTTGTCACATCCGGTTTTGTTTTTTTTCTTTAAAAACCTTATTTATGAAAAACAAATGAAGGTTAATTTACGTCTTGATTAAAAAAAGCCTGTTTTTACACTCAATTTATGTAACTGGATTTGTTTGCGTTTGAATTTTATGAACGGAAATGTTTTACGTCAAATTATGGTGAAAATGTCATCAAATAAAAATGTGTGAGCCAAATGTCTGTGTTTTTAAAAATCCAGTTCGGTAAAATACAGTGTTTTAAAAATTAATGCGTAAAAATGCCGAAATATTTGTTGCTTCGAAACTCAAAGACCGACTTCCGGTAAATTACGGCGTCACGTTGGCAGTCACGTGACACGGGTCAACCGGAAGTGAGTTCTGAGTTATATATTTACGTAAACTACATTTTTTAACAGACAAATTGTGTTTTTGTTCGATGAATATGGCAAAACATTTTGTTGTGAAACAATTCAATTCACAAAATTAAAACGCAAAAAAAAAAAAAAAAAATTGTGTCAAAAAATAGCTTTTGTGATAAAGACAAATTAACCTCCATACAAACATGGCTTCTTTTTTTTTTACTTTATTTCAGCAATGTCAAAAAAAATTAAAACTATAGACACATTCTTTTAGAATGACAACAACACGCACACACATATTAATATATGAATGTAATGAAACAAACAAAATAATAAAATACTATATATGACTATTTATATGTGTCTTTGATTTGTGAATATGGACTTTTTCCTAGAAGACATAATTGGGCTAACAACATTATTTAAGTCTGTGTAAAGCCTTAGATAATGCTTTTACAATAAACAATAAACAAACATGGCATTACAATTTGCAAAAAAAACAGAGTACCGTATTTTCCGCACTATAAGCCGCGCCTAAAAACCACAAATTTTCTCAAAAGCTGACAGTGCGGCTTATAACCCGGTGCGCCTTATATATGGATTAATATTAATATTCATTTTCATAAAGTTTAGGTCTCGCAACTACGGTAAACAGCCGCCATCTTTTTTCCCCGTCGAAGAGGAAGCGCTTCTTCTTCTATGGTAAGCAACCGCCAAGGTAAGCACCCGCCCCCATAGAAGAGGAAGCGCTTCTTCTTCTACTGTAAGCAACCACCCGCCCCCGTAGAAGAAGAAGCCCCCGGATATTGCGTTTCATTTCATTTGTGTGTTTACATCTGTAAAGACCACAAAATGGCTCCTACTAAGCGACAGGTTTCCGGTTCATGAAAAGACGCAATCTCTCCATCCGCACACGGACTACTATTTCACAGCAACTGCCTAAAGACTTTCAAGAAAAGCTGGCTACTTTCCGTGCATATTGTAAAAACAAGATAGCTGAAAAAAAGATCCGGCCAGAGAACATTATCAACATGGACGAGGTTCCACTGACTTTTGATATTCCTGTGAACCGCACTGTGGATACAACGGGAGCACGTACGGTGAATATTCGCACCACAGGGAATGAGAAGTCGTCCTTCACTGTGGTTCTAGCTTGCCATGCTAATGGCCAGAAACTTCCACCCATGGTGATATTCAAAAGGAAGACCTTGCCAAAAGAGACCTTTCCAGCCGGCGTCATCATAAAAGCTAACTCGAAGGGATGGATGGATGAAGAAAAGATGAGCGAGTGGTTAAGGGAAGTTTACGCGAAGAGGCCGGGTGGCTTTTTTCACGCAGCTCCGTCCATGTTGATATACGACTCCATGCGCGCCCACATCACGCTGGTTTATAATATATTATTAAAGTTTGACTGACCTATCTGACTGTTTTTTTGACATTCCCTTTAGCGCAGTTAGATGCGGCTTACAACACGGGGCGGCTTATAGGTGGACAAAGTTTTGAAATATGCCGTTCATTGAAGGCGCGGCTTATAACCCAGGGCGGCTTATGGTGCGGAAAATACGGTAATTACAATACAAAACATGCGAGCAATAGAAAAGTATGTACAACAGGAAAAAAAAGAAAAATATCTGCTATTGATGAAAAGGAGAAAAAATTTGACATAAGCCTTTTCACAAAAATACTGACAAAATGAGCATAAAATTGGTAAATTTTCGGTTATCATTATTTGTAATGGATGTCAAACACAATTTAAAGTAGTTTTTAAAAGTAAATAGTACATGTTTATTTACATACCAAACTTGAAAAGGGTATTTAGAAGTTGTAGAATATGCAGTATTTAACTCGAGTTATTATTAAGTATTTAATTAATTAAACATTGTTAATATACAGATTATCACGACAGAAATGTTGGCATGTTTTGGTAGAAATTAAATGTATGCAGCCCTGCGATGAGTTGGCGACTTGTCCAGGGTGTACACCGCCTTCCGCCCGATTGTAGGGTATGCGTATAATGTTTTTGTGAGTGTCAAAAAACATTAAATTAACTAAAAATTTTTTTAAGAGAACCGGAAGTGCGTGTTAATGTGTTTGTTTTTTCTTTTGGTTTGTTGTTAATGCATCTGCATGCCAGTGGTAGTTTACTGCCAGCATGCAGGCACTGCCATCTAGCGGTTGATGTTGTAACTGTACTTTATTACTCAAACCAACTGGTACCGTGTTTGTTTACGCATGACATTATTTATTTAACTTTCTCTCTCTTTGATTAAAAATATCTTAAAATACAAAAAAAATTAATAAAATATTTAACTATATATGAGCAAACCATTGACATGTCACATTCAAATACAATGCAAGCCTGTTTCGATTTTCTTATCTAATAATTCCACATTTTTAATCCCAAAATTATGATTTTTTTATCTCATAATTGCAAAAAAAATTTAAATCTCATATTAATGATTTATTTATCATAGTTTCATATTTTTAGCTCATAAATAGGATTTTCTTAAATTTCGACATTTTATATTTGACTTTTTATTTCCATTTTATTATCTCATAATTTTGATTTCTTTATCATAGTTTCGATTTTTTTTTAGCTCATAAATAGGATTTTCTTAAATTTCGACATTTTATATTTGACTTTTAATCTAATAATTTCCATTTTACTATTTTATAATTTCGATTGGTTTTCATCCCGTAATAATGACTTTTTATCTCATAATTTCGATTTTTTTTAAATCTCATAATTAAAATATTTTAATTTTTTATCCCACGATTACGACTTTTTATTTCATAATTTCGACAAGCGTCATAAGGTCGATATTTAATCTGATAAGTATGACTTGTTATCTCACAATTATAATTTGCTTAATTTTAGATTTATTTTACTATATTTAATCTCATAATTTCGATTTTGTTATATCATAATTTTAAATAGTTTTTATCTCATAATAATGACGTCTTTATTTCCTAATTTATACTTTCTTTTGTCATAATTTCGATTTTATTTTTTTTTAATCCCATAATTATTAATTTTTATTTAATACGACCCTGAATGGGACAAGCGGCAGAAAAATGGATGGATGGATGGAATTTCGACTTTCTCATATCATAATTTCAAATATATATATTTTTTTATTATGACTTATTTTAATTAATAAGTTTGATTTAATAGTATATTAAATAAAATAAATAAATAAATAAATAATAAATAATAATAATATAATAAATCATAATAATAATATAATAAATTAAATAAATAATAATTTAATTAATAAGTCATAATTTTACAATTATGACTTATTTTATCTCATAATTACAATATTTTTATTTTTTATCCCACGATTACGACTTTTTATTTCATAATTTCGACAAGGGGTAGAAAATGGATGGATGGATGAACTTTATACGTCATAAAGTCGATATTAAATCTGATAAGTATGACTTGTTATCTCACAATTATAATTTGCTTAATTTTAGATTTTTTTTTACGATATTTAATCTCATAATTTCGATTTTGTTATATCATAATTTTAAATAGTTTTTATCTCATAATAATGACGTCTTTATTTCCTAATTTATACTTTCTTATGTCATAATTTCGATTTTTTTTTTTTAATCCCATAATTATTAATTTTTATTTAATACGACCCTGAATGGGACAAGCGGCAGAAAAATGGATGGATGGATGGAATTTCGACTTTCTCATATCATAATTTCAAATATATATATTTTTTTATTATGACTTATTTTAATTAATAAGTTTGATTTAATAGTATATTAAATTAATTAAATAAATAAATAAATAATAAATAATGATAATATAATAAATCATAATAATAATATAATAAATTAAATAAATAATAATTTAATTAATAAGTCATAATTTTACAATTATGACTTATTTGATCTCATAATTACAATATTTTTTATTTTTTATCCCACGATTACGACTTTTTATTTCATAATTTCGACAAGTGGTAGAAAATGGATGTATGGATGGACTTTATACGTCATAAGGTCGATATTTAATCTGATAAGTATGACTTGTTATCTCACAATTATCATTTGCTTAATTTTAGATTTTTTTTTACGATATTTAATCTCACAATTTCGATTTTGTTGTATCATAATTTTAAATAGTTTTTATCTCATAATAATGACGTCTTTATTTCCTAATTTATACTTTCTTTTGTCATAATTTCGATTTTTTTTTTTTTAATCCCATAATTATTAATTTTTATTTAATACGACCCTGAATGGGACAAGCGGCAAAAAAAATGGATGGATGGATGGAATTTCGACTTTCTCATATCATAATTTCAAATATATATATTTCTTTATTATGACTTATTTTAATTAATAAGTTTGATTTAATAGTATATTAAATTAAATAAATAAATAAATAAATAATGATAATATAATAAATCATAATAATAATATAATAAATTAAATAAATAATAATTTAATTAATAAGTCATAATTTTACAATTATGACTTATTTTATCTCATAATTACAATATTTTTTATTTTTTATCCCACGATTACGACTTTTTATTTCATAATTTCGACAAGCGGTAGAAAATGGATGGATGGATGGACTTTATACGTCATAAGGTCGATATTTAATCTGATAAATATGACTTGTTATCTCACAATTATAATTTGCTTAATTTTAGATTTTTTTTTACGATATTTAATCTCACAATTTCGATTTTGTTGTATCATAATTTTAAATAGTTTTTATCTCATAATAATGACGTCTTTATTTCCTAATTTATACTTTCTTTTGTCATAATTTCGATTTTTTTTTTTTTTAATCCCATAATTATTAATTTTTATTTAATACGACCCTGAATGGGACAAGCGGCAGAAAAATGGATGGATGGATGGAATTTCGACTTTCTCATATCATAATTTCAAATATATATATTTTTTTATTATGATTTATTTGAATTAATAAGTTTGATTTAATAGTATATTAAATTAAATAAATAAATAAATAATTAATAAATAATAATAATATAATAAATCATAATAATAATATAATAAATTAAATAAATAATAATTTAATTAATAAGTCATAATTTTACAATTATGACTTATTTTATCTCATAGTTACAATATTTTTATTTTTTATCCCACGATTACGACTTTTTATTTCATAATTTCGACAAGCGGTAGAAAATGGATGTATGGATGGACTTTATACGTCATAAAGTCGATATTTAATCTGATAAGTATGACTTGTTATCTCACAATTATAATTTGCTTAATTTTAGATTTTTTTTTACGATATTTAATCTCATAATTTTGATTTTGTTGTATCATAATTTTAAATAGTTTTTATCTCATAATAATGACGTCTTTATTTCCTAATTTATACTTTCTTATGTCATAATTTCGATTTTTTTTTTTTTTTAATCCCATAATTATTAATTTTTATTTAATACGACCCTGAATGGGACAAGCGTCAGAAAAATGGATGGATGGATGGAATTTCGACTTTCTCATATCATAATTTCAAATATATATATATTTTTATTATGACTTATTTTAATTAATAAGTTTGATTTAATAGTATATTAAATAAAATAAATAAATAAATAAATAATAAATAATGATAATATAATAAATCATAATAATAATATAATAAATTAAATAAATAATAATTTAATTAATACGTCATAATTTTACAATTATGACTTATTTTATCTCATAATTACAATATTTTTATTTTTTATCCCACGATTACGACATTTTATTTCATAATTTCGACAAGCGGTAGAAAATGGATGGATGGATGAACTTTATACGTCATAAGGTCGATATTTAATCTGATAAGTATGACTTGTTATCTCACAATTATAATTTGCTTAATTTTAGATTTTTTTTACGATATTTAATCTCATAATTTCGATTTTGTTACATCGTAATTTTAAATAGTTTTTATCTCATAATAATGATGTCTTTATTTCCTAATTTATACTTTCTTATTTCATAATTTCGATTTATTTTTTTTAATCCCATAATTATTAATTTTTATTTAATACGACCCTGAATGGGACAAGCGGCAGAAAAATGGATGGATGGATGGAATTTCGACTTTCTCATATCATAATTTCAAATATATATATTTTTTTATTATGACTTATTTTAATTAATAAGTTTGATTTAATAGTATATTAAATAAAATAAATAAATAAATAATAAATAATAATAATATAATAAATCATAATAATAATATAATAAATTAAATAAATAATAATTTAATTAATAAGTCATAATTTTACAATTATGACTTATTTTATCTCATAATTACAATATTTTTATTTTTTATCCCACGATTACGACATTTTATTTCATAATTTCGACAAGCGGTAGAAAATGGATGTATGGATGGACTTTATACATCATAAGGTCGATATTTAATCTGATAAGTATGACTTGTTGTCTCACAATTATCATTTGCTTAATTTTAGATTTTTTTTACGATATTTAATCTCATAATTTCGATTTTTTTAAATCATAATTTTAAATAGTTTTTATCTCATAATAATGACGTCTTTATTTCCTAATTTATACTTTCTTTTGTCATAATTTCGATTTTTTTTTTTTTAATCCCATAATTATTAATTTTTATTTAATACGACCCTGAATGGGACAAGCGGCAGAAAAATGGATGGATGGATGGAATTTCGACTTTCTCATATCATAATTTCAAATATATATATTTTTTTATTATGACTTATTTTAATTAATAAGTTTGATTTAATAGTATATTAAATAAAATAAATAAATAAATAAATAGTAAATAATGATAATATAATAAATCATAATAATAATATAATAAATTAAATAAATAATAATTTAATTAATAAGTCATAATTGTAAAATTATGACTTATTTTATCTCATAATTACAATATTTTTATTTTTTATCCCACGATTACGACTTTTTATTTCATAATTTCGACAAGCGGTAGAAAATGGATGTATGGATGGACTTTATACGTCATAAAGTCGATATTTAATCTGATAAATATGACTTGTTATCTCACAATTATAATTTGCTTAATTTTAGATTTTTTTTTTACGATATTTAATCTCATAATTTCGATTTTGTTGTATCATAATTTTAAATAGTTTTTATCTCATAATAATGACGTCTTTATTTCCTAATTTATACTTTCTTTTGTCATAATTTCGATTTTTTTTTTTTTAATCCCATAATTATTAATTTTTATTTAATACGACTCTGAATGGGACAAGCGGCAGAAAAATGGATGGATGGATGGAATTTCGACTTTCTCATATCATAATTTCAAATATATATATTTTTTTATTATGACTTATTTTAATTAATAAGTTTGATTTAATAGTATATTAAATAAAATAAATAAATAAATAAATAATAAATAATGATAATATAATAAATCATAATAATAATATAATAAATTAAATAAATAATAATTTAATTAATAAGTCATAATTTTACAATTATGACTTATTTTATCTCATAATTACAATATTTTTATTTTTTATCCCACAATTACGACTTTTTATTTCATAATTTCGACAAGCGGTAGAAAATGGATGTATGGATGGACTTTATACGTCATAAAGTCGATATTTAATCTGATAAGTATGACTTGTTATCTCACAATTATAATTTGCTTAATTTTAGATTTTTTTTACGATATTTAATCTCATAATTTCGATTTTGTTGTATCATAATTTTAAATAGTTTTTATCTCATAATAATGACGTCTTTATTTCCTAATTTATACTTTCTTTTGTCATAATTTCGATTTTTTTTTTTTTTTTTTTTTAATCCCATAATTATTAATTTTTATTTAATACGACCCTGAATGGGACAAGCGGCAGAAAAATGGATGGATGGATGGAATTTCGACTTTCTCATATCATAATTTCAAATATATATATTTTTTTATTATGACTTATTTTAATTAATAAGTTTGATTTAATAGTATATTAAATAAAATAAATAAATAAATAAATAACAAATAATAATAATATAATAAATCATAATAATAATATAATAAATTAAATAAATAATAATTTAATTAATAAGTCATAATTTTACAATTATGACTTATTTTATCTCATAATTACAATATTTTTATTTTTTATCCCACGATTACGACTTTTTATTTCATAATTTCGACAAGCGGTAGAAAATGGATGGATGGATGAACTTTATACATCATAAAGTCGATATTTAATCTGATAAATATGACTTGTTCTCTCACAATTATAATTTTCTTAATTTTAGATTTCTTTTACGATATTTAATCTCATAATTTCGATTTTATTATATGATAATTTTAAATAGTTTTTATCTCATAATAATGACGTCTTTATTTCCTAATTTATACTTTCTTATGTCATAATTTCGATTTTTTTTTTTTTTAATCCCATAATTATTAATTTTTATTTAATACGACCCTGAATGGGACAAGCGTCAGAAAAATGGATGGATGGATGGAATTTCGACTTTCTCATATCATAATTTCAAATATATATATTTTTTTATTATGACTTATTTTAATTAATAAGTTTGATTTAATAGTATATTAAATAAAATAAATAAATAAATAAATAATAAATAATGATAATATAATAAATCATAATAATAATATAATAAATTAAATAAATAATAATTTAATTAATAAGTCATAATTTTACAATTATGACTTATTTTATCTCATAATTACAATATTTTTATTTTTTATCCCACGATTACGACTTTTTATTTCATAATTTCGACAAGCGGTAGAAAATGGATGGATGGATGGACTTTATACGTCATAAGGTCGATATTTAATCTGATAAGTATGACTTGTTGTCTCACAATTATAATTTGCTTAATTTTAGATTTTTTTTACGATATTTAATCTCATAATTTCGATTTTGTTGTATCATAATTTTAAATAGTTTTTATCTCATAATAATGACGTCTTTATTTCTTAATTTATACTTTCTTATGTCATAATTTCGATTTTTTTTTTTTTTTTATCCCATAATTATTAATTTTTATTTAATACAACCCTGAATGGGACAAGCGGCAGAAAAAATGGATGGATGGATGGAATTTCGACTTTCTCATATCATAATTTCAAATATATATATTTTTTTATTATGACTTATTTTAATTAATAAGTTTGATTTAATAGTATATTAAATTAAATAAATAAATAAATAATTAATAAATAATAATAATATAATAAATCATAATAATAATATAATAAATTAAATAAATAATAATTTAATTAATAAGTCATAATTTTACAATTATGACTTATTTTATCTCATAATTACAATATTTTTATTTTTTATCCCACGATTACGACTTTTTATTTCATAATTTCGACAAGCGGTAGAAAATGGATGGATGGATGAACTTTATACGTCATAAAGTCGATATTTAATCTGATACATATGACTTGTTATCTCACAATTATAATTTGCTTAATTTTAGATTTGTTTTACGATATTTAATCTCATAATTTCGATTTTGTTGTATCATAATTTTAAATAGTTTTTATCTCATAATAATGACGTCTTTATTTCCTAATTTATACTTTCTTATGTCATAATTTCGAATTTTTTTTTTTTTTTTTTAATCCCATAATTATAAATTTTTATTTAATACGACCCTGAATGGGACAAGCGGCAGAAAAATGGATGGATGGATGGAATTTCGACTTTCTCATATCATAATTTCAAATATATATATTTTTTTATTATGACTTATTTTAATTAATAAGTTTGATTTAATAGTATATTAAATGAAATAAATAAATAAATAATAAATAATGATAATATAATAAATCATAATAATAATATAATAAATTAAATAAATAATAATTTAATTAATAAGTCATAATTTTACAATTATGACTTATTTTATCTCATAATTACAATATTTTTTATTTTTTATCCCACGATTACGACTTTTTATTTCGTAATTTCGACAAGGGGTAGAAAATGGATGGATGGATGAACTTTATACGTCATAAAGTCGATATTTAATCTGATAAATATGACTTGTTATCTCACAATTATCATTTGCTTAATTTTAGATTTGTTTTACGATATTTAATCTCATAATTTCGATTTTGTTATATCGTAATTTTAAATAGTTTTTATCTCATAATAATGACGTCTTTATTTCCTAATTTATACATTCTCATGTCATAATTTCGATTTTTTTTTTTTTTAATCCCATAATTATTAATTCTTATTTAATACGACCCTGAATGGGACAAGCGGCAGAAAAATGGATGGATGGATGGAATTTCGACTTTCTCATATCATAATTTCAAATATTTTTTTTTTTTAAATGATGACTTATTTTAATTAATAAATTGAGTTGAGTTGAGTTGAGTTTGAGTTTATTTCGAACATGCATGCATACAACATGATACATCACAATTTCCAGTTTCTCTATTCAACCTGTTCGAAAAGGAGTAGGAAGAAGCAGAGCTTATTTAATCCTATCCCTTTTCCTTTACATAACAGTTGCTAAAACTTTTGTTCACTTCCTGTTCTCAATGTATTCACAATATACTCCATAAGTAATAACAATAAATACAAATAAATAATAATTGGTGAATTAAGTTATATTTTAATTTAATAGTATATTAAATGAAATAAATAAATAAATAATAAATAATGATAATATAATAAATCATAATAATAATAATATAATAAATTAAATAAATATTAATTTAATTAATAAGTCATACTTTTACAATTATGACTTATTTTATGTCATAATTTCGATTTTCTTATCTCAAAATTCCGATTTTTGTTGTTGTTTATCCTATAATTTTTATTTATAATCTCAAAATTACGATTTACTATTGGATTAATGTCTTTAAAAGGCTTTAAAAATGCAAAAAAGACCAACAACACTAACAGATATAACATTTCTAGTGTACATTATAAAAAAATAATTGTAGAACCTTTTTATGTAGTGCTATAAATACAATTACTGCGGAAGTTTATCAAAATCATACCACTTAAACTGTCAAACATATACGTTGTAAAGAAATTAAACAATTGTTGTTTGTTGTCACTGATTTGGTCTCTTTCGCACGCCGTACTGTCACCTACCAGTGACGTCATCTGACGTCACAGACGTACGACATTAGCGGATATTATCATTATTAGCTCACGAATATGTACAGAAGAAGATAATACTATTTCGCCTTCCCTTTTATTTTATTTTTGGACATATTTGTCTCGTAATATTGACTTTGACCTGGAATAAAAATGTCCACTTTGGCGGAGTCGCTCGCCAACGAGG
>NC_084562.2:24492500-24555000 GCF_033978685.3 Nerophis lumbriciformis
TGAACAACAGGCTGAATAAGTGTACGTTATATGAGGCATAAATAACCAACTGGTATGTTAACGTAACATATTATGGTAAGAGTCATTCAAATAACTATAACATATAGAACATGCTATACGTTTACCAAACAATCTGTCACTCCTAATCGCTAAATCCCATGAAATCTTATACGTCTAGTCTCTTACGTGAATGAGATCAATAATATTATTTGATATTTTACGCTAATGTGTTAATCATTTCACACATAAGTCGCTCCTGAGTATAAGTCGCACCCCCGGCCAAACTATGAAAAAAACTGCGACTTATAGTCCGAAAAATACGGTATATACTAAGGTTGATACTTTTCGGTGCTTTTCAATACTTTTCTAAATAAAGGGGACCACAAAAAAATTGCATTATTAGCTTTATTTGAACAAAAAAAAAAAGTTTTTACATTAAACATGTTTTTTATTGCAAGCTTGTCCTTAAACAAAATAGTGAACATACAAGACAACTTGTCTTTTAGTAGTAAGTAAGCAAACAAAGGCTCCTAATTTAGTCTGCTGACGTATGCAGTAACATATTGTGTCATTTATCATTATTTTATTTTGTCAAAATTGTAAAGGACAAGCTGTAAAAAATGATTATTAATCTATGTGTTCATTTACTGTTAATATCTGCTTACTTTCTCTCTTTGAACATGTTCTATCTACACTTCTGTTAAACTGTAATAATCACTTATTCTTCTGTTGTTTGATACTTTACATTAGTTTTGGATGATGCCACTAATCAATTGTTCTCTCTGCTTTTTTACTTGTCATTTGTACAGGCACCTCAGTGATGAAGGCATTGCAGAATTGAAAGGATCTGTTGAGAACGTTACACATCATGATATTATTCGAATTGCGCTCGATGTGAGTTCTGTCTTACAATTATTCTCACCTGTGAACTGTAGCTGGAATCATTCGATTTACAAAGATCATATATATATATATATATATATATATATATATATATATATATATATATATATATATATATATATATATATATACCGTATTTTCCGCACCATAAGGCGCCCTGGGTTATAAGCCGTGCCTTCAATGAACGGCATATTTCAAAACTTTGTCCACCTATAAGCCGCCCCGTGTTGTAAGCCGCATCTAACTGCGCTAAAGGAATGTAAAAAAAACAGTCAAATAGGTCAGTCAAACTTTAATAATATATTAAAACCAGCGTGATGTGGGCGCGCATGGAATCGTATATCAACATGGACGAAGCTGCGTGAAAAAAGCCACCCGGCCTCTTCGCGTAAACTTAAACTTACCTTAACCACTCGCTCATCTTTTCTTCATCCATCCCTTCGAGTTAGCTTTTATGATGACGCCGGCTGGAAAGGTCTCTTTTGGCAAGGTCTTCCTTTTGAATATCACCATGGGTGGAAGTTTCTGGCCATTAGCATGGCAAGCTAGAACCACAGTGAAGGATGACTTCTCATTCCCTGTGGTGCGAATATTCACCGTACGTGCTCCCGTTGTATCCACAGTGCGGTTCACAGGAATATCAGTTGCTGTGAAATAGTAATCCGTGTGCGGATGGAGAGATTGCGTCTTTTCATGAACCGGATCCCTGTCGCTTAGTAGGAGCCATTTTGTGGTCTTTACAGATGTAAACACACAAAGGAAATGAAACGTACGGTAATATCCGCGCGCTTTTTCTTCTTCTACGCGGGCGGGTGGTTGCTTACAGTAGAAGAAGAAGCGCTTCCTGTTCTATGGGGGCGGGTGCTTACCTTGGCGGTTGCTTGCGTAGAAAAAGAAGCGCTTCCTGTTCTACCGGGAAAAAAGATGGCGGCTGTTTACCGTAGTTACGAGACCGAAACTTTATGAAAATGAATCTTAATATTAATCCATATATAAAGCGCACCGGGTTATAAGGCGCACTGTCAGCTTTTGAGAAAATTTGTGGTTTTTAGGTGCGCCTTATAGTGCGGAAAATACGGTATATATATATATATATATATATATATATATATATATGCATAAGGAGAATCCCCGATCATAAATGTAATTGTATTTTCAAAGGATTCTATTTTTCAGGCCCTTTACTTGTTGTTTTGTCTTCTTAAACCATTGTCTTTACTCCAATCAGCATTAAACACAGTAAGACAAGAGTTTACAGTCCAACAATGTAAATGCTTAAAACAAAAATAAATCGTACTGGGGTACTGCCTGTGTATTCGTTTCGAAAAACCTTCCATATTGAAATGTAATTACATTTAGATTTGTTCTTAATCCAGATTGTCTGCATTTAAGCCGCACCTACTAATTTTTAGAAGACAAAATAATAGTTTTCCATATATTAGCCGCACCAGACTATAAGCCGCAGATATATACATTGTGAAATGAGTTATTTACACAGAAAGATTGTGCAAATGTTTATTTACATACCATAATTGTTTCCAAATGGTGTCTGTAACAGGGCAGTAAAACGGTGGATCAAACAAAACAGAATTCATCGTCATGGACCAGCTAGCTGTGGAAGCTAGCTCTCCAATCAGCTAAACAGACTCAATAACTACACAGTGACGTTTTGGTGAATTTACTGAGGAATTTATGAAACTGGAACAATACAAATAGAATGTCATTGTAAATTGATAATACTAACCCAGACACTTGTAAATGTGTTAGCGTATTAGTGAATGCTCACTAGCTTGATTACATTTTGATAGAACGTACAATTGAAGACATGAACATGAAAACACTATCAAATATGTGACGGTTTAGTAATTATGAATTATTTTAGTCATATTGTAAAACTTACAAACGTTGCTTGGCGTTATAGAATGAAGAAACCATGCGAGTAGAAACGCTATGGACGACCAGTAGACGGAATAGTGCTTGTACTTCCGGTTCAAGGCACTAAACAGAAGGAAATAGTGTAGCTGTTCAACCCGCATCACCTGTCAACCCACCGTCAACTCGTCCAAAAGATGGCGCAATAGCCTAAACAATAACATACTTGTTTGTGTGTCTGTCAGTGTTTTATGAAAAAAATGTGTTGAATACAAAACATGGTCGTTCGCGAAAGAAAATCCATAAATTAGCGTTTAAAAAGCCTCCGTTTTCAAAGCGTTGGAAAAAAGTAGCGGCTTATAGTCCGGAAAATACGGTACCTCATTGATATTTAAATGTACTTTGAAAGTGTTGTGCCATAAGAGTTAAAAGGAATATTTATAATATTCTTTTGTAAAAACTAATGTCAGCGTTTACCGTATTTTTCGGAGTATAAGTCGCAGAGGCTGAAAATGCATAATAAAGAAGGAAAAAAATACATATTTAAGTTGCATTGGAGTATAAGTTGCATTTTTGGGGGAAATGTATTTGATAAAAGCCAACACCAAGAATAGACATTTGAAAGGCAATTTAAAATAAATAAAGAATAGTGAACAACTGGCTGAATAAGTGTACGTTATATGAGGCATAAATAACCAACTGGTATGTTAACGTAACATATTATGGTAAGAGTCATTCAAATAACTATAAAATATAGAACATGCTATACGTTTACCAAACAATCTGTCACTCTTAATTGCTAAATCCCATGAAATCTTATACGTCTAGTCCAGGGGTGCTCACACTTTTTCTGCAGGCGAGCTACTTTTCAATTGATCAAGTCGTGGGGATCTACCTCATTCATATATATAATTTATATTTACTTATTTATGAAATATATGTTTTTGTTAATAAGTTAAAGGTGTTTAATGATAATGCAAGCATGTTTAACACATAGTTAATATTGTTAATAAATTAAAGGTGTTTAATGATAATACAATAATGTTTAATACATATAGTTAATTTTGTTAATAAATTAAAGGTGTTTAATGATAATACAAGTATGTTTAATACATATAGTTAATATTGTTAACAAGTTAAAGGTGTTTAAAGATAATGCAAGCATGTTTAATACATATAGTTAATATTGTTAACAAGTTAAAGGTGTTTAATGATAATACAAGCATGTTTAATACATATAGTTAATATTATTAATAAGTTAAAGGTGTTTAAAGGTAATATAAGCATGTTTAACACATATAGTTAATATTGTTAACAAGTTAAAGGTGTTTAATGATAATACAAGCATGTTTAACACATATAGTTAATATTGTTAACAAGTCAAAGTTGTTTAATGATAATACAAGCATGTTTAACACATATAGTTAATATTGTTAATAAGTTAAAGGTGTTTAAAGATAATGCAAGCATGTTTAACACATATAGTTAATATTATTAACAAGTTAAAGGTGTTTAATGATAATACAAGCATGTTTAACACATATAGTTAATATTGTTAACAAGTTAAAGGTGTTTAAAGACAATACAAGCATGTTTAACACATATAGTTAATATTGTTAACAAGTTAAGGTGTTTAAAGATAATACAAGCATGTTTAACACATATAGATTCCTTTCTTTAATGAAGACAAGAATATAAGTTGGTGTATTACCTGATTCGGATGACTTGCATTGATTGGAATCAGACAGTGGTGCTAAAAACGTCCGCATTTTCGAATGGAGGAGAAAAAAAGTCCTCCTTTCTGTCCAATACCACATGAAAGTGGTTGGTTTTTGGCATCTTATTTGTCCAGCTTCCGTACTCCTTTGTATACACTTTACAAGAAATACATTGTCATCAAACTCCGTAGCTTGCTAGCTTGTGCACGCCAGCTTTCTGAGACTCTTGTTTTGGTAGCGCAACTGTGCAACTGTGCAGTCGGTCTTTGGAGTTTTGACGACAGGTACGGCGCCAGAGTCTGTTGAAATAAAGTGTTTCTCGCCTTCCGGTCGGTAATTTTAATGAGCTGGCACCAGCCAGCGTCATCTCAGAAGACCCTCGGGTGCCGTGAATGTCAATCAAGTGACGAAAGTGACGTCATAGTGAAGATTTATGATCGCTCATTTTTAGGACTATTTTTTTAATGCCTGGCTGGTGATTGACTGACACACCCTCCGAGATCGACCGGTAGCTCGCGATCGACGTAATGAGCACCCCTGGTCTAGTCTCTTACGTGAATGAGCTAAATAATATTATTTGATATTTTACGCTAATGTGTTAATAATTTCACACATAAGTCGCTCCTGAGTGAGTATAAGTCGCACCCCCGGCCAAACTATGAAAAAAAAACTGCGACTTATAGTCCGAAAAATACGGTATTATATTTATAATATTTTTCCAAAAAACGTCTGTCCTATATTTGTGTAGATACACTTATTTCTCTTTCAATAAACCAAGAAAAATACGGTAGTTTTCTTTGTAAGACTGTGCAGTGATGGGAAAACATTCAGGTAATAATCAAGACATTTTAATTATTGCTGGTGTCATTTTTCTGTTATTTTCAGTTAAGCAACCTATTTTTTTTTTTTTGCAGAGCGACCTCAGACCAATCGGGGGGAAAATCCTTCCACCCGATATCAATAGTGGACGGGTTGAGAAGGTAAGTTGCACGGCATTTCAATGCTGTACCTAATATGACGACAGATTACAGGCGCGAGAATTCCAGGGGACCTATAATGATTCTAATCTACATTTAACACGCTTCCCTGTGGTCTAATATGCGTTTCTTAACCCATTGTTGGGTCACGAGCGCCCTCTAGATCAGTGGTTCTTAACCTGGGTTTGATCGAACCGTAGCACACTGGTCCCAAACCTGACTAAATAACAAGTTAAATGTTTTATTATTATAATCTAATGACAGCAGTCATTTCCATGAGATTATTTTCTAATATAAATATTTTGGCCCAATTACAATGACAATAACAAAAAATATTGTTTTTCATGAGCTGTGTACTAGTATTGTATGTCTGGGTGGGGTGCCTGCTTTGGAAATACATACCTGCCAACTACTCCGGTTTTCCCGTAATTAGTACGGTTTTCATCAACCTATTCCGGGTTACGGTTGCAGTGATAAAAAATACGGTTTTTCATTAATTAAAAAAATTTTTTTTTTTTTAAGTTTTATTCACGAAATCGCGTAACAACAACTGACAATCGACACTGCTTCCCGTAACTTCCTATCGAGCCATTCCGAATGCCATGTGCGAGGCTATTTATAGCACCGCTGCCAAGCACGAGGCACCTGTTGCCCATTGTTTCCAAACGAGCGAACGATCATGGAATCAGCCGGAGAAAAATCGCAAACGAGTCTTAAACCGAAAAGAAAACTGCAGTCATTCCGTGAAGAATATTCAAAAGCCTATCCGGGAATAATTATCCGTTCCAAAAAGGGTGAAAACTACGTGAATTGCACCTTGTGCAGACAAGATTTTTCGATCGGACACGGAGGAATTAGCGATGTAAAAGACCACGTTGGGACACAAAAACACAAGTCTAATGCCGTTGCTAGCGATACAAGTGGAAAACTTTCAACGTCTTTCGGATTTTAGCCACAAAAAGGTAATGACACCAATGTTATCTATTGGAATTGTTTAGTACTGTTATACTGTTAAAAGTGTTTATACTATTTATGCTTTCAAGTCCAAGTTGAAGAAATCTTGTTAAATGTTGACAGCATAACTACCAAAATACAGAAGTATGTCCTTAATATTTTTGCAGTGCTATTTCTGTTGAAAAGTTCAAATGATTACATTAGAGATGTGATGTGCCACTTTTCAAGTGTCTGATGGCTTAAATTAATTTTCATTAATTTTTCATATTTTGAATTCTTTTGAAAGGCTTACAAAAAAACTACATTTGAATTGTAATTCCATGCTATTGACAGGACTATTAATTTGAATGAAGTTAGCTTACCATGTTTACAGTATGATAATTGTGATAGAAATGTGAATTTTAGGCACAGAATTTTTTTTACAATTGAACAAGGCAGTACAATTGTACAAGCTTGGACAGAAAGTTAATAATGACACCAATTTTTTTTTTAATGGAATTGTTTAGTACTGTTTTACCATTTGTTTACTGTGAAAAGTGTTTATACTGTTTATACTTTCAATTAACAAATTGAAGTCTTGTGAAAGGTTGACAGGATAACTGGCATTAACTGTCAAAATAATTTCAAACTATTGAAGTTAGCTTACAGAATAAACATGTCAATCAACCCATATGATTTTTGCTGTAATATTTTTGTTTTGAAAAGTCACTGTGACTGATAGAAAAGTGATGGTTTTAGCAACTTTTTAACCTGTCTGAATGCAATCAATCATTTTGCATCGGGGGGCCTGAACCCCTCACCAGGACTTTGTCCTGGACCCTGGCTACTAGGTTTTTCTGATTTCAAAAGTTGGCAGGTATGTTAATGCCAAAATGCATTTTGTGCAATATTTATAGCGATATAGATTTTAGGCCATACCGCCCATCCCTGGCATCCAACGGAAAAAAGGAAAGTCATCATAGGCCCTCTTTTAAAATTCACTGCTTTGCACAGCCATGAGTTGTAGTGAAACGCAGCTGTCATACATGTCACTAGGTGGCGCTAAAGCACTTTCAAACCAAACACCTCCGTCTTTTTTTTTTAAAGAACAAGAGAATGCAAATCTAGCTTGAAAATGTTTCTAGTTTCCCCTCCACTTTTCTCTCCTATCATTTAGTTTTGCATGAATTCATTTGCATGAATTGCTTCATGCAGTGTTTGTTTGATAAAAGTTTGTTTATTTTGTATCTGGAGAGCGAATTGACTGGAATGTTAAATACAATCTCATTTTCTTATGGGGGGGAAAGTATTTAAACCCTGTTTGTGTTAAAGTCGCTGCAATTGTTTCTGGATGTGGCCAGTTGGAGGGTCCGTGTGTTCTCCAGCTGCAGAAGACGAGGAACATCTCAGCGCCAAAAGACAGCGAGTCCCAGGGAGGACCACGAATGCTGCGCCTGCAAATGACAGATGGCCACACCACCTGCGTCGGATTGGAGTTTAAACAGCTGACAAAAATCAGGTGCTCGAGTCGCAGCTTGTTGCATTTTGAGATGCGCTACGTTTAATTGCACAATATAGTTTTCCAGGGAGACGTTTGTCGTCTTATAAAAGACATATTTTATACGTCTGCCACACAAGCTGCATGTCAATGAGTTGGTTCATTGTACATTCTGTCCACAGTCCTTCACCTCCTTGTCAACACTTTCACCCCACCACATGCTTCACTTTTCTCTTTATCTGCAATTTCCACATGGTGGCTGCTGATCTAACAATTCCCTGCCTTAATTATATCTCTGGCCGGGCGACTGTGGCCTTGGTGACTGCTGTCATGGTGACTAGCCAGTTGGTGTACAGGTGGAGTGGGTCTTGACTTCCCGACAGAACAAAGAACTAGTTCCTTCTTCAATATTGACACCTTATTAAGTATCTGGGCCAAGGTTTTAAGGCAGGGGTGTCCAAAGTGGGGTCCCCGCAGCTCTTTTTTTTTTTAACAACCCCCGCCACATTCTAAAAATAGTGTTACAAAAAAAAAACCTAAAGAAAAGTGTAATAAAGGAGCATACAGGTGAAATATAAATACATTTCTATGTTAACTCTAATACCAAAATTGTTGGTTTTTCTTCAAAACTGTCTTTGCTCAAAAAATAATAATGAATCAAAATTAGAGATGTCCGATAATATCGATAAATGCTTTAAAATGTAATATCGGAAATTATCGGTATCAGTTTCAAAAAGTAAAATTTATGACTTTTTAAAACGCCGCTGTACGGACGTAGGGAGAAGTACAGAGCGCCAATAAACCTTAAATGCACTGCCTTTGCGTGCCGGCCCAATCACATAATATCTACGGCTTTTCACACACACAAGTGAATGCAAAGCATTCTTGGTCAACAGCCATACAGGTCACACTGAGGGTGGCCGTATGAACAACTTTAACACTGTTACAAATATGCGCCACACTTAGTGATGGGTTGATGAGGCGTCATGAAGCGTTTCGACACATTGCAAAACTGTATTGATACTGTGTCGATACTGTGTCACTAAATACTGACATCTGCTGGACATTAAAAATCCCTACAGGCAACCTATGGACCGACTCAACTGACTGATTTTTTGCCCTAGTACAGGGGTCACCAACCTTTTTGAAACCAAAAACTACTTCTTGGGTACTGATTAATGCGAAAGGCTACCAGTTTGATACACTATTAAATAAATAAATATATTGTCATTTGTAAGTTACACGTAAGTGTGATTTGAACAAGAATAGCTAAATAAATAAATGTATATATATATATATATAAAAAAATGGGTATTTGTCTGTCATTCCGTCGTACATTTTTTTTCCTTTTACGGAAGGTTTTTTGTAGAGAATAAATGATGAAAAAAACACTTAATTGAACGGTTTAAAAGAGGAGAAAACACGAAAAAAAATTAAAATAACATTTTGAAACATAGTTTATTTTCAATTTCGACTTTTTAAAATTCAAAATTCAACCGACAAAAAGAAGAGAAAAACTAGCTAATTTGAATCTTTTTGAAAAAATTAAAAAAAGAATTTATGGAACATCATTAGTCATTTTTCCTGATTAAGATACATTTTAGAATTTTGATGACATGTTTTAAATTGGTTAAAATCCAATCTGCACTTTGTTAGAATATTTAACAAATTAAACCAAGCTATATTTCTAACAAAGACAAATCAGTATTTCTTCTAGATTTTCCAGAACAAAAATTTCAAAAGAAATTCAAAATACTTTGACATAAGATTTAAATTTGATTCTACAGATTTTCTAGATTTGGCAGAATATTTTTTTTTTAAATTTTAATCATAGTAAGTTTGAAGAAATATTTCACAAATATTCTTCGTCGAAAAAACAGAAGCTAAAATATTTATTCTTTACAATAAAAAATAAAAAAAAATACTTGAACATTGATTTAAATTGTCAGGAAAGAAGAGGAAGAAATTTAAAAGGTAAAAAGGTATATTTGTTTAAAAATCCTAAAATCATTTTTAATGTTTTATTTTTTCTCTAAAATTGTATTTCTAAAAGTAATAAGAAGCAAAGTAAAAAATAAATGAATTTATTTAAACAAGTGAAGACCCATCCATCCATCCATCTTCTACCGCTTATTCCAAGTGAAGACCAAGTCTTTAAAATATTTTCTTGGATTTTCAAATTCTATTTGAGTTTTGTCTCTTTTAGAATTAAAAATGTCGAGCAAAGCGAGACCAGCTTGCTAGTAAATAAATACAATTTAAAAAATAGAGGCAGCTCACTGGTAAGTGCTGCTATTTGAGCTATTTTTAGAACAGGCAAGCGGGCAACTCATCTGGTCCTTACGGGCTACCTGGTGCCCGCGGGCACCGCGTTGGTGACCCCTGCCCTAGTATATACAATAATATAAACCAAGTCATCGTATTTCATTTAGGATTATTTCATATCTTCATTTAAATAAAAATATATTTTTATCTTTTTTAGATACAGTCAATAAATAATGTGAACATGTATCATAACATGGAAATCTAAGAGAACGTGTTGTGGATGATTGTGGACTGGGAATTTTTTTAATTTTATTTTTTTGCACATTTTTATTAAAAAAAATAAAATAAAAGTTTTTCCGACGTATTACATTTTAGACTATTTCTCTTCTTAGTTATTATTTCTCCGGCTGTAGAAAAGAGCCGCTCACAGGGCACAGAGGAGGCGTCAGTGCGACACAGTTCGCGTATCGGTCACGTGACCAAAACAGCTCATGATCGGTCACGTGACTTTCTAAAAGCGGTACGCGCACCGACACAGGGTTTTGCTCTATGAGCTCGACGCATGCGCCGATGCATCGGTGTTGCCGGACCCATCACTAATCCACACCGTAACACAACATAAACACAACAGAACAAATACCCAGAACCCCTTGCAGCACTAACTCTTCCGGGACGCTACAATATACACCCCCCCGCTACCCCAAGCCCGCCTCCCCCCAACTGTAACCCCGCCCACCTCAACCTCCTCATGCTCTCTCAAGGAGAGCATGTCCCAAATTCCAAGCTGCTGTTTTGAGGCATGTTACAAAAAATAATGCACTTTGTGACGTCAATAATAAATATGGCAGTGCCATGTTGGCATTTTTTTACATTACTTGAGTTGATTTATTTTGGAAAACCTTGTTACATTGTTTAATGCATCCAGCGGGGCATCACAACAAAATTAGGCCTAATAATGTGTTAATTCCACGACTGTATATATCGGTATCGGTTGATATCGGAATCGGTAATTAAGAGTTGGACAATATCGTAATATCGCAAAAAAGCCATTATCGGACATCTCTAATCAAAATCAATGTTATGAATAATTAACCTATTGAAGGCTCCAATTACTTCACGTCAAATATCACACTTTCAAATGTTTTTGCTATTAAAAAAAAAATTATCTGACAAAAAGGGCATAAAAGAAAAACACCACAAAAGTAATAAACACTTACAATCGACCGATTGATCTAAAATTGAGAGAGAAATTTAAAGGTGAAAAGTAAAACAATAAGCCATTATTTTTAACACTTTTATGAGTGTGGACTTTAATTTTTTTTAAGTATCATTGCTCAAAAAATAATTACGAATTAAAATCAATCTATCAAATTCACCTATTTAAGGCTCCAATTACTTTACCATGAATTGATTAACGTGGACCCCGACCTAAACAAGTTGAAAAATGTATTCGTTTAGTGGTCAATTGTACGGAATATGTACTGTACTGTGCAATCTACTAATAAAAGTTTCAATCAATCACATCAAATGTTTTGGGGGAAATATTGCATATTTTGTGTTTTTGCCATAAAATGGGATTTTCTTTAACAAAAAGGGCATAAAACATGTTTTTCAAATAGCTCGAGAGATCTGAAGTTGTTCTAGACCGGGGGTGCTCATTACGTCGATCGCGAGCTACCGGTCGATCTCGGAGAGTGTGTCAGTCGATCACCAGCCAGGCATTAAAAAAATAGTCCTAAAAATGAGCGATCATAAATCTTCACTATGACGTCACTTTCGTCACTTGATTGACATTCACGGCACCCGAGGGTCTTCTGAGATGACGCTGGCTGCTGCCAGCTCATTAAAATGACCGACAGGAAGGCGAGAAACACTTTATTTCAACAGATTCTGGCGCCGTACCTGTCGTCAAAACTCCAAAGACCGACTGCACAGTTGCACAATAAAAGCTCTGCTTCATCCTGCTTGCGCTACCAAAATAAGAGTCTCAGAAAGCTGGCGTGCACAAGCTAGCAAGCTACGGAGTTTGCCGACAATGTATTTCTTGTAAAGTGTATACAAAGGAGTACGAAAGCTGGACAAACAAGATGCCAAAAACCAACCACTTTCATGTGGTATTGGACAGAAAGGAGGACTTTTTTTTCCTCCATTCGAAAATGCGGACGTTTTAGCACCACTGTCTGATTCCTATCAATGCAAGTCATCAGAATCAGGTAATACACCAACTTATATTCTTGTCTTCATGAAAGAAAGGAATCTATATGTGTTAAACATGCTTGTATTATCATTAAACACCTTAAATTTATTAACAACATTAACTATATGTGTTAAACATGCTTGTATTATCTTTAAACACCTTTAACTTCTTAACAATATTAACTATGTGTTAAACATGCTTGTATTATCATTAAACACCTTAAATTTATTAACAACATTAACTATATGTGTTAAACATGCTTGTATTATCTTTAAACACCTTTAACTTCTTAACAATATTAACTATATGTGTTAAACATGCTTGTATTATCTTTAAACACCTTTAACTTCTTAACAATATTAACTATATGTGTTAAACATGCTTGTATTATCATTAAACACCTTTAATTTATTAACAATATTAACTATGTGTGTTAAACATGCTTGTATTATCTTTAAACACCTTTAACTTCTTAACAATATTAACTATATGTGTTAAACATGCTTGTATTATCTTTAAACACCTTTAACTTCTTAACAATATTAACTATATGTGTTAAACATGCTTGTATTATCATTAAACACCTTTAATTTATTAACAATATTAACTATGTGTGTTAAAAATGCTTGTATTATCATTAAACACCTTTAACTTGTTAACAATATTAACTATATGTGTTAAACATGCTTGCATTATCTTTAAACACCTTTAACTTATTAACAATATTAACTATATGTTTTAAACATGCTTGTATTATCATTAAACACCTTTAACTTGTTAACAAAAACATGTTTCGTAAATAAGTAAATATAAATTATATATATGAATGAGGTAGATCCCCACGACTTGATCAATTGAAAAGTAGCTCGCCTGCAGAAAAAGTGTGAGCACCCCTGTTCTAGACTTATTTTTTTACCATTTTTATGACCAAGACCCTTCTGGGTCTCCAGGACCAAACTTGAATGGAGCCCTACAGGTTAAAAAAATACCTATATTTTGTATTGGTTTTGAAAATGAAAACTATCCAAAACGGCACTCCACATGCCTCGATTTTTCAGTGTGCGGCCCTCAGTGGACATTGGACACTTCTGTTTTAGGACATAAATCAGATGCAAACAAACGTGGATTGGATTACGGAGTTAAACTAACCTTTTGGAATTGCCCAAAGATCAGCACATATGGAATGGAAATGTAATTATATTATCAGTACTTTTAGAGTAGGCTTCACTTTCCATGCAGACCACAACATTGCCCATGGTTTGTAGTGAAATCCCCAATTGTTATGTTTGCATCCAGCATCAGGAGTACAAAATCCCTGTAAGTCCCTCCCCTAATGACAGCGACAGAGGCCTCATCGGGCCTGATGAGATAGAAGGGATTTTAATTTATCCCAAGGAGCAGCTGGGGTTATTTATAGTCTCCCCTGCTCTACCATGCGTCCACTGGTGTCATGTACAGTAGAAAGTCATCTGTGGCATTGGATGTTGGACTTTACATCCTCATTGTTGGTTTTGTGCGGTGCAAATACAAGAGGTTTCCCCAGGCCACAATTCAGCGTCATTTTAGAAGAGCTCAAAGTATTCCGGCAAGTCCGCCATCTGTCTAGACGGCCATTCAACTAAATTGTTCTAAGGGCCGGACTTCTGCGCATCCCTCGTCTATACAACCAGGAGCGCTCTCATGTTTTAGGAATTTTCTGCAAAAATGCTGAAGTCGTGACCTGAATTCGAGGCGCCGGTTGAATAGCCCAGGTCTAGACCATCAAAGTGCTGCTTTCAAACGTTATCAGCAGTTGATAGGTTGTTCTTTGGATCATAGACCCGCTGAATATTGAGCCAGGTCTGAGGTCAAGTTTTCATCCAAGATGTCTGTACTAGGGATGTCCCGATCCGATATTTGGATCGGATCGGCCGCCGATATTTGCAAAAAAATGCGTATCGGCAAGGCATGGGAAAATGCCGATCCAGATCCAGTTTAAAAAAAAAACTCCGGTCCGTGTTTTCCAACGCACCGATTTAAATAATACATTCCACTTTTCTGCTGCTCCCTAATTTCCGTTCCGCATTTTCAAGCACACCTTCAACACATCCACAGGTCTGTGGATTCTCACGCAGTTGCTTTTAGCTGCTGGCATTACACGACAGGCTCTTCTCACTCTTTCCTGTGTCTCCCTCTCACAGACAGCAAGCGCACCTTCTTACACACGTCACATACTGTCACGTCATACGTCACATACGTATACGTCCTCTCCCAGCAGAGAGCGAGGTAGCAGCATGGCTAACGTTAGCTGTGATGCTAGCGCAGCCGCTAAGGTGCGCGCCTGCTCAAGCGTCCTCTGCGCACGGCAAATCTATGCCACGCACAAAATCAAATAAAAAAATAAGCGCATAACAATTTTCGACACACGGACACGACAGAGAAAACAGTTTTCGTCATCATTGTTCAAATATTGTGACGTCTGTCGAGACGCTTATCTCCATTCGGTGCCACACGTCCACACCATCAAAATGCCCAGGCAAAAATTTCCACATCAACACCGTATGAAAAAAATAGTGATTTTTTTTAGTTGGGATTTCCCTTTCTGCATGAAAGTTTAAAAGTAGCATATATTAATGCAGTATGAAGAAGAATGTTTTAATGTAGACATGCAAGCCTTGAAAGAACATTTTAAAAATCAAGACTACATTTCCTGCAAATGGGTGCATTTCTACCCTATATTTTAACTTTAGATTTATTCTCATATCAAACTCTTTTAGTTGTCTTTTTGACACTTACACCCGGCGCCCCCCTCCACACCCCGGATTATAAATAATGTAAATAATTCAATGTGATTATCTTGTGTGATGACTGTATTATGATGATAGTATATATCTGATAGTATATATCTGTATCATGAATCAATTTAAGTGGACTCCGACTTAAACAAGTTGAAAAACTTATTGGGGTGTTACCATTTAGTGGTCAATTGTACGGAATATGTACTTCACTGTGCAACCTACTAATAAAAGTCTCAATCAATCAATCAAAACACATAGAATCATCATACTGCTGTGATTATATGCATCAAGTGTTCATTCAAGGCTAAGGCAAAATATCGAGATATATATTGTGTATCGCAATATGGCCTTAAAATATCGCAATATTAAAAAAAGGCCATATCGCCCAGCCCTAGTTCAATGATGCCATTTCTGTTTGTCATGTATAATTTTGTCTATTTTGTGTTTATCCTTGAATAAACAGGTCAGTTTCTTGTTACCAACCATTGTGTATTATTCAAACTCCCCTAATTCAGCTGGCTAGTTGTTATCAAGAGTACTAAAACCCTTTTCAACATGATTCTGACAACTAAGTAGGGTAAATAACTTTAAACTTTTTAATACATGCTCGGATAGGCCAGTATCTGTCGGTATCGGTCAGTATCGGATCGGAAGTGCAAAAACCTGGATCGGGACATCCCTAGTCTGTACATTGTTGCATTTACCTTTCAAGTCTCCAAATTCCTGCTTCTGAATAATATTCCACCGTTTGATTTTGCAACCAACATTTGTCCAGGTTATAAATGATGCCTGATTTCTGGCACTCGCACCAAAGAGTTCATGCTTTGTCTCATCAGACCAGAGAATTGTGTTTCTCATGGTCTTGAGAGGCTTTCAGGTCCCGTTTGGACATTTCCAGGCAGGCTGCTAGGTGTCTTTTCATCTCTACCTGATTGCTAGCTTGCTGCAGAGATGGTTGTTCTTCTGGATGGTTCTCTTCTGTTAACGGAGGAATGTCAGAGTAACAATCAGGTCAACCCCCCAACTATGGCCCTTTTCCCTATCCCTCAGTTATGACGGCTAATCCAGTTCTGGGAAGCTTCCGGGTGGTTTCGAACATAGATCGATAGATAGTACTTTATTGATTCCTTCAGGAGAGTTCCCTCAGGAAAATTAAAAAGTTCCCTCCTTCCACTTACGGATGATAGAGGCCACCGTTTCCATTTGGACCTAAAATCCTTCTGTACCAATCACCCAGAAATCATTTTTTTCTCTGAGGTGTACAGACGTCTCCTTTGACTTCATGCTTGGTTTGTGCTCTGACATGCTTTGTCAACTGTGGTACCCCTTAGAGACAGGTGCATGTATTTCTAAATCATGTCGAGTCAGTGGAATGTACAACGAGTTGACTCAATTTAAGCTGTAGAAAAAATTCTGTAGTCCCACGAGTGGAGCCAGAATCTGTCTGAGCTCAGTTTTCAACTTAATGAGAAAATGTGTGAATGCTTACCAGTGTTTTGCCACTTACTGGCAATCAATTTGTGGCGGGTTGGCCAGAGTGGCCTCTAAATGAGATTACCATATAATTCGCATAATTGGCAAGACAAGACGATTTAAAATTGTTATCTTTAAACGGCTGAGAAAATGTTTTACATATATTTAAAGACAAGTCTGAGTTATTAGTAACATGTCGTTTTGCTCTGCTTTTCAATTGTTGCTGCTTATTTTATTACTGCAATGTAACGGAGACTGCACTTGGTTTGTTTACATATATTATCCTGACCTCCCTGAACGTTGCAATTTAGTTTGGCAGATACAGTGGGGCAAAAAAGTATTTAGTCAGCCACCGATTGTGCAAGTTCTCCCACTTAAAATGATGACAGAGGTCTGTAATTTTCATCATAGATACACTTCAACTGTGAGAGACAGAATGTGAAAAAAAAATCCAGGAATTCACATTGTAGGAATTTTAAATAATTTATTTGTAAATTATGGTGGAAAATAAGTATCAAACAAGGAAGATCTCTGGCTCTCACAGACCTGAAACTTCTTCTTTAAGAAGCTCTTCCGTCCTCCACTCGTTACCTGTATTAATGGCACCTGTTTGAACTCGTTATCTGTATAAAAGACACCTGTCCACAGCGTCAAACAGTCAGACTCCAAACTCCACTATGGCCAAGACCAAAGAGCTGTCGAAGGACACCAGGAAAAGAATCGTAGACCTGCACCAGACTGTGAAGAGTGAATCTACAATAGGCAAGAAGCTTGGTGTGAAAAAAATCAACTGTGGGAGCAATTATCAGAAAATGGAAGACATGCAAGACCACTGATAATCTCCCTCGATCTGGGGCTCCACGCAAGATCTCATCCCGTGGGGTCAAAATGATCATGAGAACGGTGAGCAAAAATCCCAGAACCACACGGGGAGACCTGGTGAATGACCTGCAGAGAGCTGGGACCAAAGTAACAAAGGTTACCATCAGTAACACACTACGTCGACAGGGAATCAAATCCTGCAGTGCCAGACGTGTCCCCCTGCTTAAGCCAGTGCATGTCCAGGCCCGTCTGAAGTTTGCCAGAGAGCACATGGATGATACAGCAGAGGATTGGGAGATTGTCATGTGGTCAGATGAAACCAAAATAGAACTTTTTGGTATAAACTCAACTCGTCGTGTTTGGAGGAAGAAGAATACTGAGTTGCATCCCAAGAACACCATATCGACTGTGAAGCATGGGGGTGGAAACATCTTGCTTTGGGGCTGTTTTTCTGCTAAGGGGACAGGCCGACTGATCCGTGTTAAGGATAGAATGAATGGGGCCATGTATCGTGAAATTCTGAGCCAAAACCTCCTTCCATCAGTGAGAGCTTTGAAGATGAAACGTGGCTGGGTCTTCCAGCATGACAATGATCCCAAACACACCGCCCGGGCAACGAAGGAGTGGCTCCGTAAGAAGCATTGGAAAGTCCTGGAGTCTCCAGACCTCAACCCCATAGAAAATCTGTGGAGGGAGTTGAAAGTCCGTGTTGCTCGGCGACAGCCCCAAAACATCACTGCTCTCGAGAAGATCTGCATGGAGGAATGGGCCAAAATACCAGCTACTGTGTGTGCAAACCTGGTAAAGACCTATAGTAATCGTTTGACCTCTGTTATTGCCAACAAAGGTTATATTACAAAGCATTGAGTTGAATTTTTGTTATTGACCAAATACTTATTTTCCACCATAATTTACAAATAAATTCTTTAAAATTCCTACAATGTGAATTCCAGGATTTTTTTTTCACATTCTGTCTCTCACAGTTGAAGTGTACCTATGATGAAAATTACAGACCTCTGTCATCATTTTAAGTGGGAGAACTTGCACAATTGGTGGCTGACTAAATACTTTTTTGCCCCACTGTATGTAAACAGTCTTTAAATTAAAGATGAAAAAAAACGTTCAACATGAGGTTGTTTATTGATTGTTTCTACAATGAAGTTACTGTAAAACTAAGCACACAAATAAAGTACATTAATATACACAAAGTGCACAAACATATAGGAATCATGTTAAATCAACAATACGGTTTGGTATAAAAGAAGAAAACGTACAGGATAAAGGTCGGGTCTTATGCTACTGGCTTAATGCTAACATGCAATGGACAGCTCCATTGACAGGCTAGGAAAAATAGCATTGCAATTGTTTTAAACTTGTAAAAATGTGATTTTGGCGGAACAAAGTAGACATTAAATAGAAAATAAATTTCTACTTACAGACATATATTCACCATACCCTGTGAAACTAATATCGACGCTAACTGTGTACTCTTTGGCCAGTCTGCTGTGCTACCTGTTTCTCAAACCTCGCAATCTAATTTCCAGGCATGTGATTTTTCCGTCTAAAGTCGGAATTCCGTCTTTTTTAATGTCGGGGAAAAAAAAATTATCTCCCGTTTTTTTTTCCGACCCTAAATCAAGATTCGAGACGTAGTTTATATTACGCCGTAGCTGATTGGTCGATATGTTCCTTGTGACCAATCAGGACATCTGTTATGAATGATGACGTTAATAACGTCATCATTCATAATGGTTATTACCGCCATTTTCCGTATGTAAACGATGTCGGTTCTCGAGAGAAAAGACGCTTTACGAGTAAAAGAAATTGATAAACATGTCAAAAATAAGTTTCGATGGGACTGGATGGAAAGGGAAATCACTGATACTGTTGGGAAGAAGGAAGTTACGACTTTGTTCGGTGATTTTATTCGGAAAATCGATCGTCCCGGAAAGGTTTTGTGCACGTGGTGTCATGATAATATTGACTATGGATCACTAGGTTTCAAGGCTTTGGAAGTACATGCGAAACGCCAAAAACATATGAAACAACTTGAAGCAAGGTATGTTCTATTAATGATGTTTTCATGTCTTTAAACACTAAAATATTTTCTTCAAATGGTGCTGTCTTTGTTAATTTTAGCATGTTAAATTGGTGAAAAACCAGGAGCTTCGGGGGGCGTCGCCCCCCTTTTCCCCCCACCAGGGCACCGCCCTGGACCTGGCTGGGGGCCTTCGTCCCCCAGACCCTCGGAAATGTTTTCAGTCTTTTATATATATCACCTAGAAGGCAAAGCATTTCCTGTATTGCAAAATAAAGAATACAAAGTGGGGTTTTGTCAGGTTCAAACACTGATGACATCTATTAACCAGACAAGAAGCAAGGAATCATGCAGAGACAGCGTTCAATTTAGCTCATGAGGAGAACGCATGGAGCTGCACACTTAGTCACAATCTCGTCCTACGCCAGGGGTCGGCAACCCGCGACTCCGGAGCCGCATGCGGCTCTTTGATCACTCTGATGCGGCTCAGCAGCTTACTTGCTGAACCCCCCAATTTTCCCGTGAGACTTCCGGATTTCAGTGCCTCTCGCAGAAAACTCCCGGAATTAATATTCACCGATGTTCACCCTTATGCGTAATAAGGGCGTGCCATGATGGTACAACATTTGGCGCCCTCTACAATCTGTATTAACAGCGTGCCAGCCCAACACTTGTTATACAATATACATCTTCTGCTTGCACACGTACGTGACAGCAAGGCATACTTGGTCAACAGCCACACAGGTTACACTGACGGTGGTCATATAAAACAACTTTAACACTCTTATTAATAATGCGCCACACTTTGAACCAAAACCAAACAAGAATGACAAACACATTTCGGGAGAACATCTGCACCTTAACACAACATAAACACAACAGAACAAACACCCAGAATCCCATGCAGCCCTGACTCTTCCGGGCTACATTATACACCCCTGCTACCACCAAACCCCGCCCCCACCCCAACCCTGCTCCCTCACACATCAACCCCCCCCCTCCCCCCCCCCCCCCCCCCCCCCCTCTCTCTGTGCGTCGCTTGAGGTGGGCGGGGTTTGGTGGGGGTGGGGGGTGTATAATGTATCCCGGAAGAGTTAGGGCTGCATGGGATTCTGGGTATTTGTCCTGTTGTGTTTATGTTGTGTTACGGTGCAGATGTTCTCCCGAAAAAAAAAATCGTATGCAGTGTTATTTCATTTAAAATTTCAAAAAAGATTTGCGGCTCCCATTGTTTTCTATAATTTGTGAAACTGGTCAAAATGGCTCTTTGACTGGTAAAGGTTGCCGACCCCTGTCCTACGCTTTTTCTATTTATTCAGGAGTTCCACAGTCAACATCACTGAGGCCGCCTCTAAAAGGAGTGGTCACATATATCATGCAAAGCAGGTCCAGTACGCACAATACGTGACGGAATGTGCTGGGGCCTTGAGATTTCGCCTTGTCTCCGCTTCGTCTGCGTGCTGTCGTCTTATCTTCGTTGAGGTCCTTGAAGTCCTTGGCTGTTAGCGGGCTAAAAAAAAAAGATAACATCTGCGGCTGAGGCCACCCCTCAGACAAGAAGTTTTGTCCTTGCACAGATAGGAAAAATACAGCTTGCGCACAATAGCTTTAAGCATACCAAAGTTGGGTGATAATATATATACATGATTATTCTAACAGATTTTTTAAAACTTGTAACATCCCTAAATTTACTTGTGGAAGATTTACCTTACTGAATCACAAAATCTTTAAAATATGTTTTAAAATGTTAATTGTTTACACCAATTTTAATTTTTAGTGTTGTGTGGCTCTTCTAAATATACTTGTGGCAGGCCACAATGGGAACTGTGTATCATACTGTATGTATATGTGGTTTCTTTTTTTTAAATTGAAAAATTATCATATTGTCGTTATGTGTTGCTGGTAAAAACCTGATGAGAAAAACAAATGTCATGTTGGAATACTGTATGACTGTAACATAAAATGTGGAAAATGTGAAGCGTTACTTTGCACTGTCAAATGTAACGTGTAGCACTACTTGTGTGTTAACTTCTCATCATTTTTGCGTTTCAGCCTCAATACTCCCCCGGGAACAAAAATCAAACTGCTTGGAACAATCACGGCCAAAAATGGGTTCTTGCTTCTTGACGACTCCAAAATGGATGTTCTTGGTGGAGAGGTTGAACATATGGTGGAGAAATGGGAACTGCAAAGAGTAAGAGCGGATTTCTTCTTAAACTTTTAGATATTTTAGCCTTTTTCACGGCTTGTTTGAATATTTGTTTCCTTAGATTGACATGTTAATGCAGCTCTCTCATTCTTCCTGCAGAGTCTGGCCAAACACAGTAGAAATAACATTGTGGCAGAAGGTGGGCCGCCTCCTTTTGTGCCATTTGGCCAGGTGAGCTTAACCCTTATTAATCTTCTCAAAGCCACATGTTCAGATTCAGCTACAGCAGGGGTGCTCACACTTTTTCTGCAGGCGAGCTACTTTTCAATTGATCAAGTCGTGGGGATCTACCTCATTCATATATATCATTTATATTTACTTATTTATGAAATATATGTTTTTGTTAACAAGTTAAAGGTGTTTAATGATAATGCAAGCATGGGGTCACCACTTTGTCAACAAATGCGTGAGCAAATTGTCCAACAGTTTAAGAACAACATTTCTCTACCAGCTATTGCAAGGAATTTAGGGATTTCACCATCTACGGTCCGTAATATCATCAAAAGGTTCAGAGAATCTGGAAAAATCACTGCACTTAACATTGAATTCCCGTGACTTTCGATCCCTCAGGCGGTACTGCATCAAAAAACGACAATAGTGTGTAAAGGATATCACCACGTGGGCTCAGGAACACTTCAGAAAACCACTGTCAGTAACTACAGTTGGTCGTTACATCTGTAAGCGCAAGTTAAAACTCTCCTATGCAAAACCAAAGCCGTTTATCAACAACACCCAGAAACGCCGCCGGCTTCGCTGGGCCCGAGCTAAACTAAGATGGACTGCTGCAAAGTGGAAAAGTGTTCCGTAATACTTGTAACACATATAGTTAATATTGTTAAAAAATTAAAGGTGTTTTATGATAATACAAGTATGTTTAATACATATAGTTAATATTGTTAACAAGTAAAAGGTGTTTAAAGATAATGAAAGCATGTTTAACACATATAGTTAATATTGTTAAAAAATTAAAGGTGTTTAATGATAATACAAGCATGTTTAATACATATAGTTAATATTGTTAACAAGTTAAAGGTGTTTAATGATAATACAAGCATGTTTAACACATAGTTAATATTGTTAAAAAAATTAAAGGTGTTTAATGATAATACAAGAATGTTTAATACATATAGTTAAAATTGTTAACAACTTAAAGGTGTTTAAAGATAATACAAGCATGTTTAACACATATAGTTAATATTGTTAACAACTTAAAGGTGTTTAATGATAATACAAGCATGTTTAACACATATAGTTAATATTGTTAATAAGTTAAAGGTGTTTAAAGATAATACAAGCATGTTTAACACATATAGTTAATATTGTTAATAAGTTAAAGGTGTTTAAAGATAATACAAGCATGTTTAACACATATAGTTCAATCAATCAATCAATCAATCTTTATTTATATAGCCCTAAATCACAAGTGTCTCAAAGGGCTGCACAAGCCACAACGACATCCTCGGTACAAAGCCCACATACGGGCAAGGAAAAACTCACCCCAGTGGGACGTCGATGTGAATGACTATGAGAAACCTTGGAGAGGACCGCATATGTGGGTAACCCCCCCCCTCTAGGGGAGACCGAAAGCAATGGATGTCGAGTGGGTCTGACATAATATTGTGAGAGTCCAGTCCATAGTGGATCCAACATAATAGTAGTAAGAGTCCAGTCCATAGTGGGGCCAGCAGGACACCATCCCGAGCGGAGACGGGTCAGCAGCGCAGAGATGTTCCCAGCCGATGCACAGGCGAGCGGTCCACCCCGGGTCCCGACTCTGGACAGCCAGCACTTCATCCATGGCCACCGGACCTGTGCCCCCCCCCCTCAAGGAAAAGGGGAGCAGAGGAGAAAAGAAAAGAAACGGCAGATCAACTGGTCCAACAGGGGGGCTACTTAAAGGCTAGAGTATACAAATGAGCTTTAAGATGGGACTTAAATGCTTCTACTGAGGTAGCATCTCTAATTGTTACCGGGAGGGCATTCCATAGTACTGGAGCCCGAATAGAAAACGCTCTATAGCCCGCAGACTTTTTTTGGGCTCTGGGAATCACTAATAAGCCGGAGTTCTTTGAACGCAGATTTCTTGCCGGGACATATGGTACAATGCAATCGACAAGATAGGACGGAGCTAGACCGTGTAGTATTTTATACGTAAGTAGTAAAACCTTAAAGTCACTTCTTAAGTGCACAGGAAGCCAGTGCAGGTGAGCCAGTATAGGCGTAATATGATCAAACTTTCTTGTTCTTGTCAAAAGTCTAGCAGCCGCATTTTGTACCAACTGTAATTTTTTAATGCTAGACATAGGGAGACCCGAAAATAATACGTTACAGTAGTCGAGACGAGACGTAACGAACGCATGAATAATGATCTCAGCGTCGCTAGTGGATAAAATAGAACGAATTTTAGCGATATTACGGAGATGAAAGAAGGCCGTTTTAGTAACACTCTTAATGTGTGATTCAAACGAGAGAGTTGGGTCGAAGATAATACCCAGATTCTTTACTGATTCGCCTTGTGTAATTGTTTGGTTGTCAAATGTTAAGGTGGTATTATTAAATAAATGTCGGTGTTTAGCAGGACCGATAATCAGCATTTCCGTTTTCTTGGCGTTGAGTTGCAAGAAGTTAGCGGACATCCATTGTTTAATTTCATTAAGACACGCCTCCAGCTGACTACAATCCGGCGTGTTGGTCAGCTTTAGGGGCATGTAGAGTTGGGTGTCATCAGCATAACAATGAAAGCTAACACCGTATTTGCGTATGATGTCGCCTAGCGGCAGCATGTAAATACTAAAGAGTGCAGGGCCAAGAACCGAACCCTGAGGAACTCCGCACGTTACCTTAACATAGTCCGAGGTCACATTATTATGGGAGACGCATTGCATCCTGTCAGTAAGATAAGAGTTAAACCACGACAAAGCTAAGTCTGACATACCAATACGTGTTTTGATACGCTCTAATAAAATATTATGATCGACGGTATCGAAAGCAGCGCTAAGATCAAGAAGCAGCAACATAGATGACGCATCAGAATCCATCGTTAGCAGTAGATCATTAGTCATTTTTGCGAGGGCTGTCTCCGTAGAGTGATTTGCCCTGAAACCGGATTGAAAAGGTTCACAGAGATTGTTAGACACTAAGTGTTCATTTAGCTGCTGTGCGACAATTTTTTCGAGGATTTTCGAAATAAAGGGAAGGTGGGACACCGGTCGGTAGTTTACCATGAGGTCAGGATCAAGGTTAGGTCTTTTGAGCAGAGGATGAATAACCGCTTTCTTGAATGCTAGGGGAACAGTGCCAGAGGAAAGTGATAAGTTTATAATATTTAGCACTGATGGACCTAATAATACAAAAAGCTCCTTGATAAGTTTCCCAGGAAGTGGGTCAAGTAAACATGTTGTTTGTTTTATCCCACTTACACGCTGTAATAGTTCCTCTAATGTTATTTCATCAAAAAGAGAGAGACTATTTTGTATTGCAGTATCCGTCGTAGATACAGTTGTATCTGTGTTCATAGAACCCAGTTGTAGCTGGGATGCGTTGTTTTTAATCTCCTTTCTAATGAGTTCAATTTTCTTATTAAAGAAATTCATAAAGTCATCTGCCGAGTGGGTGGAGCTATTGGGAGGAGTCCCTTGTTGGGTTAGCGATGCTACTGTACTAAACAAAAATTTAGGGTCGTTTTTGTTGAGGCGGATGAGATTTGAGTAATATTTAGCTTTAGCTAAGGTAAGCATGCGTTTATACGATATTAAACTATCACTCCATGCTTGATGGAAAACCTCAAGCTTGGTCGCGCGCCATTTGCGTTCCAACTTTCTACATGATAATTTATGAGCTCTGGTTTCCTCTGTAAACCATGGGGTGCGCCTTTTAGGGGCCCTTTTTTGTTTTAGCGGTGCTATACTATCAATGGTTTTGCGCAGGGCATTGTCAAAGTTGTTAGTGAGGTTATCAATAGAGCCGACATAATTTGGGAATGGTGCCATTACCGAAGGCAGTAGGTCAGCAAGAGTCATCGTTGTGGCGGCATTAATGTTGCGGCTGCTATAGCAGTTATTATTATTATTAGTTTGTTGACAATGAGTCAGAACTTCGAATTTTATAAGGTAATGATCGGACATTACTTTAGTATACGGGAGTACCATAACTTTGGAGGTGGTGACACCCCTGATGTTAATAAGTTAAAGGTGTTTAAAGATAATACAAGCATGTTTAACACATATAGATTCCTTTCTTTCACGAAGACAAGAATATAAGTTGGTGTATTACCTGATTCTGATGACTTGCATTGATTGGACAGTGGTTCTGATAATGTCCGCATTTTCGAATGGAGGAGAAAAAAAGTCCTCCTTTCTGTCCAATACCGCATGAAAGTGGTTGGTTTTTGGCATCTGATTTGTCCAGCTTCCGTACTCTTTTGTATACACTTTACAAGAAATACATTGTCGGCAAATTCCGTAGCTTGCTAGCTTGTGCACGCCAGCTTTCTGAGACTCTTATTTTGGTAGCGCAACTGTGCAACTGTGCAGTCGGTCTTTGGAGTTTTGACGACAGGTACGGCGCCAGAGTCTGTTGAAATAAAGTGTTTCTCGCCTTCCAGTCGGTCATTTTAATGAGCTGGCAGCAGCCAGCGTCATCTCAGAAGACCCTCGGGTGCCGTGAATGTCAATCAAGGGACGTCATAGTGAAGATTTATGATCGCTCATTTTTAGGACTATTTTTTTAATGCCTGGCTGGTGATCGACTGACACACCCACCGAGATCGACCGGTAGCTCGCGATCGACGTAATGAGCACCCCTGAGCTACAGTATAACGTCATTAAACATCTGCAGGGTTTCGCCTAGATTGGGGGCGTGGTCAATATGACATCATACATATGACATGATCATTTTGTTTCGCATTGAAGCATATATTTTCTTTAAAAAGGCAAACGAATGTTTTATGTATATATAAAAAACAATATTAGTGTTATTACCGTATTTTCCGGACCATAAGGCGCACCGGATTATAAGGCGCACTGCCGATGAATGGTCTATTTTTTATCTTTTTTCATATATTAATAAGGCGCATTAAAGGAGTCATATTATATTTTTTTCTAAATGTAAAAGACTTCCTTGTGGTCTACATAACATGTAATGGTGGTTCTTTGGTCAAAATGTTGCATGGATGATGTTTTACACATCATCTTCAAGTCGCTTTCTGACAGTCTTTTCAGGATGCGCCGTTTTGTGGGCAGGTCTTATTCACGTGACTCACCTTCGACAGCGTCTTCTCCCCGTCATCTTTGTTGTAGCGGTGTAGCGTGCAAGGACGGGAGTGGAAAAAGTGTCAAAAGATGGAGCTAACTGTTTTAATGACATTCAGTATTTACTTCCATCAATAACGGACAGAAATGTGTCCCGTGAAAGACCGTCCGACCGGAACTCTAATAACTAAAGTTCCTTGGGTGAATAATGTAAACTCACTACACCGGTATGTTTTAGCGCTTACATGGCGAGTTTACTGACAGATATAAGTAAGAACTTTACACTACTTTATATTAGAAATGGCAACAGCGGAGTATGAATGTCACATAACAAGAAGATAGAGAAAAAGAAGAAGCTTATCAACTACAAAGGCGGACGCGCGCACATTTTCTGGATTTATGCAGATCCCAAATACAGATCAGCAGGTACCAGAAGGTAAGAAAAGTTGCTTTTGCATAATATTGCGGAAAAAAAACGCCAGATAATAAGTTTTACCTTATTCACACCATAATAATACTCCTATGTTGAAGCACAGTACAAACCATCAAGCGGTGCGGCTTCATAGCTTACCAAAGTCGTACTAAAACATTTTGATAGATTTTGGAGTGCTGTGTTTAATGTTCTATATTTTCAATGGAACATGTGAAGGTGGGTCATGGGAACAGGCTTTTCAAAGTAAAAGTCCTGTGAATAAAGTACAAAGGCGGCAGCCACTGACAATTTCACACTGACTGACGTTAGGGATGTGTTACAAGTAGAGTTGTCCCGATACCATAATTTTGGTACCGTTACCAACCCATGTTCCCTCTAAGGTGCGCGCCTGTGCAATTGCGCACTGCTCAAGCGTCCTCTGCGCTCGGCAAATCTATGCCAAGCACAAAATCGAATAAAAAAAAAATAAGTGCATAACAATTTTCGACACGGACACGACATAGAAAACAGTTTTCGTCATCATTGTTCAAATATTGTAACGTCTGTCGAGACGCTTTGAGGACATGAATTCCATCCATCACTTTACTGAGCAAAACTTTTTGTCGGCCATAAACACATCACCAAAACATTAGTAAAAAAAAAAATTATATCTAGCAAAACTAGTCATTTTCTGCAGTACAAACCAGACCAAAACCAACTTTGTTATATCAACAGCAGCCGCTCGCTCTTTCTCACTTGCGCCAACACATGCACATATGGCACTTAGCCAGTGATGCGTTTACAGCCACACAAAAAGTCGGACAACTCCAACACCACACATAAAGTGTAATTCCAGGTCGTTACACTATGATTTATCAATCAAATGTGTGCTTATTCTAGTGTCATTTATTAGGAATCTTAATGTATGAATATTAATCATGAAATGCTGTTAGTATATTAAATAAATACTAATAAAAATATATTTTTTACAAACAGGAAGTTGCAGGAATGTACACATGATCCCCTGCTTACATCTCATTGTGCAACATGTGAATGTTTTAATGGGAACTAAATGCAATGTCTGAAAGGGGTACAAATTATTTCTAAAGCAGGACCTCCACCCAGACAAACAATACAAGTACACAGTTCATGAAAAACAATATTTTTTGTTATTGTCATTGTAAGTGGGCCTACCTAAACACTTATATTACAAAATAACCTAATGGAAATGACTGCTGTCATTTGATTATAATAATAAGAGAATGTTGTCTATCTATCTGTGTTGGCGACTTGTCCAGGGTGTACCCCACCTTCCGCCCGAATGCAGCTGAGATAAGCTCCAGCACCCCCCGCGACCCCGAAAGGGACAAGCGGTAGAAAATGGATGGATGGATGGCATATAAAATGTTGGTGTTGTTTACTTGAGTCATATTGCCATCATATTGTCTACGCGTATCTCTTATGTTTGACTGCCATCTACTGGTCACACTTATCTTTACACCATGTACCAAATAAAATAGCTTCGAGGTCGGTAAGCAAAACCAGAATGATTCCGTACATTAGGCGCACCGGGTTATAAGGCGCACTGTCAAGTTTTGAGGGTAAAAAAAGGATTATAAGTGTGCCTTATAGTCCGGAAAATACGGTAATTATTAATATTACCATTAATATTGTTAATATTATAAAATGGATGATCGCTATCAGCAACATTAAACCCTGAACTTCCCTTGTCGACGCAACATGGTCATGGTTTTTGGATGATTTTTAGAGGGTTTTATAGGGGAAATGGTAGAATCCTCATTCCCTGCATTGTTAGTCGCCTCATGCGAGCAGTTTTTCATTATCTACAAGACACATAAAAGGCAAAGATGTGTGTTCTTGTCCCACATAATGATTGTGGGAAAAGTGCATTTTCCCTTAACCCATCCATCCATCCATCCATCCATCTTCTTCCGCTTATCCGAGGTCGGGTCGCGGGGGCAGCAGCTTAAGCAGGGAAGCCCAGACTTTCCTCTCCCCAGCCACTTCGTCCAGCTCCTCCCGGGGGATCCCGAGGCGTTCCCAGGCCAGCCGGGAGAGATAGTCTTCCCAGCGTGTCCTGGGTCTTCCCCGTGGCCTCCTACCGGTCGGACGTGCCCGAAACACCTTCCTAGGGATGCGTTCGGGTGGCATCCTGACCAGATGCCCGAACCACCTCATCTGGCTCCTCTCGATGTGGAGGAGCAGCGGCTTTACTTTGAGCTCCTCCCGGATGACAGAGCTTCTCACCCTATCGCTAAGGGAGAGCCCCGCCACCCAGCGGAGGAAACTCATTTCGGCCGCTTGTACCCGTGATCTTGTCCTTTCGGTCATAACCCAAAGCTCATGACCATAGGTGAGGATGGGAACGTAGATCGACCGGTAAATTGAGAGCTTTGCCTTCCGGCTCAGCTCCTTCTTCACCACAACGGATCGATACAGCGTCCACATTACTGAAGACGCTGCACCGATCCGTCTGTCGATCTCACGATCCACTCTTCCCCCACTCGTGAACAAGACTCCGAGGTACTTGAACTCCTCCACTTGGGGCAAGATCTCCTCCCCAACCCGGAGATGGCACTCCACCCTTTTCCGGGAGAAAACCATGGACTCGGACTTGGAGGTGCTGATTCTCATCCCAGTCGCTTCACACTCGGCTGCGAACTGATCCAGTGAGAGCTGAAGATCTTGGCCGGAGGAAGCCATCAGGACCACATCATCTGCAAATAGCAGAGACCTAATCCTGCAGCCACCAAACCAGATCCCCTCAACGCCCTGACTGCGCCTAGAAATTCTGTCCATAAATGTTATGAACAGAATCGGTGACAAAGGGCAGCCTTGGCGGAGTCCAACCCTCACTGGAAACGTGTCCGACTTACTGCCGGCAATGCGGACCAAGCTCTGACACTGATTATACAGGGAGCGAACTGCCACAATAAGACAGTCCGTTACCCCGTACTCTCTGAGCACTCCCCACAGGACTCCCCACGGTCGAATGCCTTCTCCAAGTCCACAAAGCACATGTAGACTGGTTGGGCAAACTCCCATGCACCCTCAAGGACCCTGCCGAGAGTATAGAGCTGGTCCACAGTCCACAGTTTTCCCTTAACCAATAACGGCAAACTGGGGTTTGATTTGGATAAAACAATTGAGTGCAAGTTTCAGTACAGTACGTTGGTTCTGTCAGAATTACAGCGCAATTACTCAATAATGTCAAATTGAGGAGCAGATTGTAATGTTTGAGGGAACGTAAAAGTAAAATTGTTCTTGCGTGGTTTTGCAGAAGTGTGCGAGGAAGGATGAAACGGACAGCGAAGAGCTCGACCAGAGGAAAACTCTTAAGAGCGTCGTCAAAATCACGGATGAGAACGACGACTTTTCAAAGCAGCGATCAGCAGCGATTGCTGAAGTGGCTAAAACCAAAGAGGTCTGTAGATGGTTGACTCTACCCTGACTTTTCATCAGGTGGCTGCTTGCAGATGAAAACAATGTGTACTGTATTTTAAAATGTGTTTGCTGCAACCACAACAATCATTCATTCATTTTGAAATGTTATTGTTGCAAAACATCTCGAGACTTACCGCATAATCATGTTTATTTACATTTGTTTCCTTGTTAGGGTCCCCGAACATTTGGCGGAGGAGAAAACGCAGGGAGTAATTTGTCCAATTCTTACCGGGGCCGTGACCAGCATAGAAGGCGAGAAGATCGGGTTGAAAGATACGAAAGCAGACAAGATGCAAACTATCGAGACCTGGTGAGATGACTTGTTTTTGGTCACACTGCAAAAAGTCAAAAACAAGAAAAAATAATACAAAAATTAGGGGTATTTTACTTGAACTAAGCCAGGGTTCGGCAACCTTTACCAGTCAAAGAGCCATTTTGACCAGTTTCACAAATTATAGAAAACAATGGGAGCCGCAAACATTTTTTGAAATTTTAAATAGAATAACACTGCATACAAGGTATTTTTTTTGCTTTGTGCTATGTATAAACCAGGGGTCTCAGACACGCTGCCCACACCTTTATATGGAATTCGAAAGCTGGTGCGGCACGCGGGTTTGAAATGAATGGCGAAAGTCAGCGTCATGCGTGTCGTTATGGTAAAGCATATAGCACCCATTTCAACCAGCGTGCCTGATCAGCCTCACGTTGTACGGGGCTTGCACTTGCTCACGTATGTGACAGCAAGGCATACTTGCTCAACAACCACACAGGTTACACTGACGGTGGCGGTATAAAAAAAAAACAAACTTTAACACTCTTACTAATAATGCGCCACACTGTGAACCCACACCAAACAAGAATGACAAACACATTTCGGGAGAACATCTGCACCTTAACACAACATAAACACAACAGGACAAATACCCAGAATCCCATGCAGCCCTAACTCTTCCGGGATACATTATACACCCCCGCTACCAAACCCCGCCCACCTCAACCAACGCACAGAGAGAGGGGGGGGGGTTGATGTGTGAGGGAGCAGGGTTGGGGTGGGGGCGGGGTTTGGTGGTAGCGGGGGTGTATAATGTAGCCCGGAAGAGTTAGGGCTGCATGGGATTCTGGGTATTTGTTCTGTTGTGTTAAGGTGCAGATGTTCTCCCGAAATGTGTTTGTCATTCTTGTTTGGTTTTGGTTCAAAGTGTGGCGCATTATTAGTAAGAGTGTTAAAGTTGTTTTATATGGCCACCGTCAGTGTAACCTGTGTGGCTGTTGACCAAGTATGCCTTGCTGGCACCTACGTGTGCAAGCAGAAGATGTATATTTTATAACAAGTGTTGAACTGGCACGCTGTTAATACAGATTGTAGAGGACACCAAATGTTGTACTATCATGGCACGCTCTTATTATAGCTGTAAGGGTGAAAATCGGTGAATATTAATCCCGGGAGTTTTCTGCGAGAGGCACTGAAATCCGGAAGTCTCACGGGAAAATTGGGGGATTCAGCAAGCAAGCTGCTGAGCCGCATCAGAGTGATCAAAGAGCCGCATGCGGCTCCGGAGCCGCGGGTTGCCGACCCCTGAACTAAGCAAAATTATCTGCCAATAGAACAAGAAAATTTGGCTGGTCAAGACTTTCCAAAACAAGTCAAATTAGCTAACCTCAATGAACCCAAAAATACCTTAAAATAAGTATATTCTCACTAATAACAAGTGCACTTTTCTTGGTAGAAAAAAAAAAAAGAAACCTTTTTGCTCTATGTTGGAAAATATTCTTCTACAAAGTTTTGTTGTACTTGTGCAATGGCAATAAATACCTATCTATCTATCTATCTATCTATCTATTAGAGATGCGTGGATAGGCAATTATTTCATCCGCAACCGCATCACAAAAGTCGTCAACCATCCGCCTCACCCGAACCAACATTTTATCAAAACCACACCCGCCCGCACCCGCCCGTTGTTATATATCTAATATAGACGATGCAAGGCATTAGTGAGGTTATAAAGCTTTTGCCTGTTAAAGAAAGGAGACTGATCCAATGCAGCACAGACATTCAATGCGTGCCACGCATCTCTTGGCCACGCATTCGTGGCTAAGAGATATTAATGCGTGATAATATTATTTATCATTATTATAATATTATTGTCATTTCCATTAAGAAAGTGTTGACTATTGTTGCCAATGCCCTCAGATAGTGCGTTCCTCACACTTTGTGTGCGCAGTTGCAGCAAGCAGAACGAGGCTTTTAAGAAGTTAAAAAAATGTTTTAGAAAGACTAGGCCTATATTTTCGTCAGGTAAAAAAAATGTTCTGAATTTATTTCAATGAATATTAACTTGTTAACGTTATAATGCTCAAATAGGGACGAGGGCGGGGTGCACAGTGAAGCAGTGAACAATTTTGCGACAAAGATGAACCTTTATTGATTGATCTGCAGCCATGACAAAATATCAGACAATCTCCATTGTCAACGACAGGCAGGAAAATAAAGATAAACACATAGCCTATGTTGTAGGCATAGGCTCATACGTTTTTAAGTTGAAATTTAAAAAAAAAAAAAAAATGTGCCTCATAAGCCTTAGGCTGTCAATCACGCGCACAAACTATATGTCTATGTCATCTCTATTTAAACAAAAATAAATTAAATAAATAATAATAATAAATTACCTGCAACTTATTGGCCAAGGCAAATAGCTGAAGGGGGGAAATCAAACCCATCAGACTGCACTTTATCATCAAACTTGAATTATAATGAAAATAGACGGTCGCGACAAACAAAGCAGGCTAAATATCCTTACATTGTCGCCAATCGGAGATGCGCTTCACTTGAAAGCGAGGCCAAATAATTATTCACACATAGTAGTATATCTCCAATAGAAAAAAAACACAATAAACAACGCAATTGCCTTAATTCCTTTGCATTGTAGTGCGCCCAAACAACACGTAACCATCAAAATTATTTAGCTGACCGAACTCAATATAGGTTAGACATGGACTTATTTGGTATAGCCTATAGGTAACGTAGACTAATTCGTTTAACATATCCAACCGTATGTCTACTTACTTTTTTTTTTGTTAGCACTATGCAGGAATAAAATGGCATCTACAGTGCCAGGATTCATGCGAGAGCGCCTGGCCTCTAAAATGCGCCCGGCTGCGCTGAAGGAGCGCTCACTTGCGCCACTTGTTGCTGGGACGCGGTGCCTGATGAACAATTGACTGTTTCAAAGAGTGCTGCTCGTTTTTCGTATGTGGGTAACAACATTTAACTATGTATATATATTTACGAATTGGTTCAACCGCCAACCGCCCGCATCTATTTAAAATCTATTTTTACCCGCCCGACCCGCGGTTTATCCGCGGACTCCGCAGTTGTGTCCGCAAACCGCGCATCTCTACTATCTATCTATCTATCTAGCTATCTATCTTTAAATGAAGTAAATGCTAGTGCCATTATCTTGACATAATGATATGCGCTCGGCATCATGATTTTTTTTTTCATGCTCGAAGTAAGAAATTATTACTTTATAAAAGTAGTTTTATACTTGTGAGTGTTGATGACACAGCTTTGCAACAGTTGATATTCTAGTTTCAAGCATGTTTTACTCAATATTGGTCATCAAATCTCAGCTACAAGCTGTAATATCTTACTGAGATCATTAAGGACCAAAACCTTAAAACAAGTAAAACACTCTTAACATAAAATCTGCTTAGTGAGAAGAATTATCTTATCAGACAGAAAATAAGCAAATATCACCCTTATTTGACATATTTAATCTTACTTAGATTTCAGTTTTTGCAGTGCAGCATATGAAAATTAAGACCAGGACTTACGCTGATGAAGTAATTGTTGAGTGCTTTCAATGCTGTCATTTTGTGGTTGAGAAAAAAAGCTAAAATCATGGGCGATATGGCAGAAAACTTTGTATCGGTCTACATCAATAATTATTGATATTTTTTATGATCCATCAAAATTAAGGAGCAGGAGAAAAGTATCCTAAATGTAAACATTTTAGTTTTTAATGTAACCTTCCTCTGATTATAATCCATTCTGCTATCAAGGAAGAAAGGAAATGTCAACGCAAGCATCAAAACAAAATAGTAAAATCACATTGAACACTTAACAATAAGCTCTTAAAATGAAGGTGCAAAAATAAGGAATACGTAAGAAATGCTTAATAAAGTTTAAAAAAACAGACAAACCTGAGAACAACTATTTTCTGCTAGTTTAGTGCCAGCAGAGGTGTCAAAGTCGTTTTCACTGAGGGCCACATTGCAGTTATGTTTGGCCCCCAGAGGGCCGCTTCTAACAGCATACTTGCCAACCCTCCTGGATTTTCCGGGAAACTCCCGAAATTCAGCGCCTCTCCCGAAAACATCCCGGGACAAATTTTCTCCCGAAAATCTCCTGAAATTCAGGCGGACTCAGGTCCATGCGGACCTGAGTCGCTAACCCACAATATAAACAGCGTACCTGCCCAATCACGTTATAGCTGTAGAATGATGGAGGGCGAGTTCTTGGTTTCTTATGTGGGTTTATTGTTAGGCAGTTTCATTAACGTCCTCCCAGCGCGGCAACAACACACAACAACAGCAGTCATGTTTTTGTCTACCGTAAAGCAGTTCGTCTGCCGTAAACAGCAATGTTGTGACACTCTTAAACAGGACAATACTGCCATCTAGTGCATTTGATGAAAGCACTTTAGTGCGTGCCACACAGCAATGCATCATCAGAGAGGGTGTTCAGCATGGTTAGAAAAATAGTGACAGAGAATAGAACAAGGATGGACAATTCAACCCTTAACTCAACAATGAGTAGATGAGTGTTATGTGTGTATATGTGTAAATAAATGAACACTGAATTTCAAGTATTTATTTTATATATGTGTATATGTGTGTATATATATATATATATATATATATATATATATATATATATATATGTATATATATATATATATATATATATAATAAATACTTGAATTTCAGTGTATACGTATATATATATATATATATATATATATATATATATATATATATATATACATATATACGTATATATAAATATATATAATAAAATAAATATACATTTATAGCTAGAATTCACTGTAAGTCAAGTATTTCTTATATATATATATATATATATATATATATATATAAAATACTTGACTTAGTATTTCGTCAAGTATTTCTTATATATATATATATATAATAAAATAAATATATATTTATAGCTAGAATTCACTGAAAGTCAAGTATTTCTTATATATATATATATATATATATATATATATATATATATATATATATATATATATATATATATATATATATATATATATATATATATGAAATACTTGACTTAGTATTTTGTCAAGTATTTCTTATATATATATATATATATATATATATATATATATATATATATATATATGATATACTTGACTTAGTATTTCGTCAAGTATTTCTTATATATATATATATATATATATATATATGTATATATATATATATATATATGAAATACTTGACTTGGTGAATTCTAGCTGTAAATATACTCCTCCCCTCTTAACCACGCCCCCCCCCCACCCCCCCGAAATCGGAGGTCTCAAGGTTGGCAAGTATGTCTAACAGTGAATACTATTATTACACAATTTTTAAATGCATTTTATTAGATTTTTTTAAACTAAAATGTAAAAAAAATATGGTAATTTGCAATAATTTCACCTCAAAATGTATCAGAATCAGAATAGTTTTTATTGCCATTGTTTGAGAACGGGTTCACAAACTAGGAATTTTTTTATGGTGCAATGGTGCAACATAAAACACATATAACACAGAATAGGTAATAAAAAGAGCTGTAACTGAGCTATCAGATCTTGTTATTGTTCATGTGCCTGATGGCCGAGGGGAAAAAACTGTTCAAGTGTGGGTCTGGATGGACCGTAGTCTCCTGCCTGAGGGGAGAGGGGAGAATAGTTTGTGTGCAGGGTGGGAAGAGTCAGCTGTGATCCGACCCACACGCCTCCTGGTCCTGGAGGGATGGGAGCTTCTTACAGCCAATCAAGTGTTTATTACTGTAAATGGAAGAACAGTACTGCTGTTTTTATGGTAAAAAAAAAAAAAAAGGCAGCTCAGTTGCCAGAATTTTACTGTAAAATTTGAATTTGTTTATTTTACTGTAAATTAAAAAAAATGACATTTTACAGTACAATTTGGGCACCTGAGCTGCCAGTTTGTTGTTTTTTTTACCGCAAATCAACAACTGTAGATTTTTCCGTGTATTACTGTAAATGCCAAAACGGCACTACAGTTTATTACAGTAAAACAAGTATTTTTTTTTTTTTTAGAGAAAAATGCTGTAAAAACCACAGTAAATTTCACAATTTCACCATGAAATCTTTTGCTACTTTTATATTGCACAATTTGATGGATAACTTGCTTTCAAATCATTATTATTAGTATTTATTTCTATTTAAAAAATGATTTGAAACATTGGCGTTGTTAGGCCTATTTTAGGGGGGCTCAAGCCCCCCTAAAATATTCTTAAGCCCCTCTAAATAATTTGGTGTTTTTTTGTTGTTTTTTTACAAATAAATGCCGACATATTCATTATAAAGTGGCCCAAATATTAGTTTAAATAAATAATCATATAACCTGTTATTATTCACTCAGTTTCCCCTCACTTCGTAGTGTAAGGTAGAGAGCCCCTTTCGTGCGTTGGTATCCAATCCATTCCACTTGTTCATATAGAAAATGCCCACATCACTCAAATTCCAGCCCGCATTTTCTCTGCGACCTTGCTTGCGGTCCTGCAGGTGTACGAAGCACATTATCTTCCTTTACAATGAGTGAAGCTGCACAAAACCTTGTGTGTGCAATTGTAAATCATTTATTTTTTAAGTTTTGTGTTTCTTGTAGAATCTATATAAAGTAATATACATAAGCCTATTGTTATAATAATGAAAAAAACATTATTAAATATATTTGTTTTATTGTATTGTTACATTAATAGCTGTTTTATTATTATAGGATGGCTTGTTAAACATTTAATAGGATTTTCAGAGGGAGGAAAAACCAAGACATTTAATATAAAATGTAAAATGAATAAATACATAAAAAGAAAAAGAAAATATATGGTTAAAAGCCATCGTCCCGGGGAGCATTTCATTTCGTCCCGTGCATTTAAAAAAAATTATGATAATAACAATGAATAATTTCTAAGTCTTTGTTAGCTGTTTGTGAAGTTTTGTGCTCGTGCGTAACATTCGCTCGCATCCTGTGCATCTCCTGGGGGCAAAGCCCCCCTGTCCTTAAAAGCTAGTGACGCCCCTGATTTGAAAGTTTATATATATTTTTACATAATTAGACGGTATTTAAGTTAACATAATTTGCGATTACATGGAGTACATTTATTTTTTTTGGCCCAAAATAGAAAGAAAGAATACATTTAGTAAGAAAAGTTACAGTACTTTATTGATACATATTATTTCCAGGCTTTCGAGGGCCACGTCTGGCCCCTGGGCCTTGAGTTTGCCATCTGTGCTCTAAAGGGTGAGCACGGCTAAGGTGGTCCACATTGGTCTGACTACGGTCCATCCATCCATCCATCCATCCATTTTCTACCGCTTATTCCCTTTTGGGGTCGCGGGGGGCGCTGGAGCCTATCTCAGCTACAATCGGGCGGAAGGCGGGGTACACCCTGGACAAGTCGCCACCTCATCGCAGGGCCAACACAGATAGACAGACAACATTCACACTCACATCCACACACTAGGGCCAATTTAGTGTTGCCAATCAACCTATCCCCAGGTGCATGTCTTTGGAGGTGGGAGGAAGCCGGAGTACCCGGAGGGAACCCACGCAGTCAAGGGGAGAACATGCAAACTCCACACAGAAAGATCCCGAGCCCGGGATTGAACCCAAGACTACTCAGGACCTTCGTATTGTGAGGCAGATGCACTAACCCCTCTTGCACCGTGACGCCCTTCAAGTATTTATTTTATTTATATATACATATATATATATATAATTTAAAAAAAAAAAAAAAAAAAAAAATAATAAAAAAAAAATATATATATATATATATATATATATATATATATATATAATTCACTGAAAGTCAAGTATTTCCTAGATATATACATATACACATATATATATATATATATATATATATATATATATATATATATATATATATATATATATATATATATATATATATATGAGAAATACTTGACTTGGCGAATTCTAGCTGTAAATATACTCCTCCCCTCTTAACCACGCCCCCGCCCCACCCCCGACCACGCCCACCCCCTCCCCCCACCTCCCGAAATCGTAGGTCTCAAGGTTGGCAAGTATGGTCAAAAGTGCTAAAGGAATGGCTAAATCAGGCGAGAATTAAGGTGTTCCTCAAGGCACCCCTTCAAGTCCTCTCCTTTTTGACAATTACGCATTTTTTTCGTAACATGATTTATGTAACTAATATGTTGTTGTAGCTTGTTTACGTCAGATGCAGTCAGTAGTCATTTGTTCAACCAGTGGTGTTCCGCAAGGTTCCATCTTAGGTCCTTTCTTTTTCATCATTCGGGCTATTCAATTGATGGCCCACAAGTTTGTTTTATTTTATGAATTTATTTTTTTAGGCGCTTTTAGGCCAACAATGTGTTTATAAGTTGTACGTCAGCAGCCAAGAGGTGCTTTTTAACCTGTAACCTGCTCCAAAACATTCACACACCATTTTTTTTAAATCCCAAAATACTGCCATTCTGTCGCGGTGACTTTTCCTGTTTTATCGACAATTTCTTCGTTCTCTGCAGCACTCATGTTGACCTTCTCTTCTCACTCTACCGCCTGGCAACAAAATGGCGCAACCTGACTTGATAGGTTGGCTGTTAGCGTGTCCTCCCACTGATCAGTGATCACTTACTGCTTTGTTCATGCAACAAACCTTGCTTTGTAACTTCCAGTTTCTTCCAACATAAGAGAAAAAAAATGTTATGTTTTATCGGGCGCTTTTTTTGAATTGATATCGCATTATATATTGATATAATTTTATCGCCCAGTTTAAATGCATTGTAAATTTGTGAAGAACGATGGTGTGAAGTTTACACCGCCTTATTTCCTTCTGTTAAAAGAAGGAAATAATACCTCGTCATCGCGCATCTAATTATCACCACAGTTGAGGATTCTCAGTGTGAAAGAGGCTTTGTACTGTTGCGTTTTGGACCAGTTGTTCCTCCCAGGGAATTCAAGTCACAAGTCGCTCCCAAGCTCTTTACGACACTTAAAGCTGAGTTGAAAAACCACCAGAGACAGAATAGGTATTTTGTAATATATTTGCAAAGCTTTGCATATATACATTGAGACCAGTCCCGCATAGAACATTCAATCGCGCGGCTAAACTGGTCTGCCCTCCCGACAAAACCCTCTCCCCTCTTAAGTCTCTCTAGTCAAAACACATGCACATTATCTTTATTTCTTACATTACAAAGCTTCAAGGTTAACACACACAGTTTACTTGCAGACAAACAGAAAGAGAACAAATGGAAAAACACGAGCTGTTTTCAAATATGACTATGAAATAAAAGAAGTAACACTTAAATCCGGATATATGTAAATATCTGCCTCCGACAGTACTCATCATTTATAAATGAACATTGTGTACCTTACTCTGACCAGATCGACGCTCCTTCTCTCGCCAGGTGGACGAGCGCGCCCTGAGAACCATCATGGAGATGGGCTTCAACAGGGACGCGGCCCGGCATGCCTTGATGGACAACAACAACAATCTTGAGGTTGCACTCAACAGCCTTCTGACGGGAACCTGCGACAGCAGAGCTCACCCTGTGGTCACAGACAAGCCTCAGCCCCGAGGTTTGTGATGGACAAACAGGATCTGAAATGCAATAAATGGTCATTAAGGAAGAATAGTGGTATATACAGTCGTGGTCAAACGTTTACATACACTTGTAAAGAACATCATGTCATGGCTGTCTTGAGTTTCCAATCATTTCTCTTATTTTAGTGATTGGAGCACATACTTGTTGGTCACAAAAAACATTCATGAAGTTTGGTTATTTTATGAATTTATTATGGGTCTACTGAAAATGTGAGCAAATGTGCTGGGTCAAAAGTATACATACAGCAATGTTAATATTTGCTTACATGTCCCTTGGCAAGTTTCACTGCAATAAGGTGCTTTTGGTAGCCATCCACAAGCTTCTGGCAAGCTTCTGCATGAATTTTTGACCACTCTTGACAAAATTGGCGAAGTTCAGCTAAATTTATTGGTTTTAAAGTTAAATAAAACAAACAAATAATAAAAATTAAATACGCTGTCATAGAGCATAATTTAGCACTTTGATAAAAGCAATAAAATAGGTTCAAATATAGCATACTTGCCAACCCTCCCGGATTTTCCGGGAGACTCCCGAAATTCAGCGCCTCTCCCGAAAACCTCCCAGGACAAATTTTCTCCCGAAAATCTCCCGGAATTCAGGCGGACTCAGGTCCTCCACAATATAAAAAAGCCTACCTGCCCAATCACGTTATAACTATAGAATGATGGGGGGCGAGTTCTTGGTTTCTTATGTGGGTTTATTGTTAGGCAGTTTCATTAACGTCCTCCCAGCGTGGCAACAACACACAACAACAGCAGTCACTTTTTTGTATACCGTAAAGCAGTTCGTCTGCCGTAAACAGCAATGTTGTGACACTCTTAAACAGGACAATACTGCCATCTAGTGCATTTGATGAAAGCACTTTTGTGCGTGCCACACAGCAATGCATCATCAGAGAGGGTGTTCAGCATGGTTCGAAAAATAGTGACAGAGAATAGAACAAGGATGGACAATTCAACCCTTAACTCAACAATGAGTAGATGAGTGTTATGTGTGTGTATATGTGTAAATAAATGAACACTGAAATTCAAGTATTTATTTTATATATATATATATATATATATATATATATATATATACATATATATATATAATCTAATATATATATATAATAAAATAAATATATATATATATATATATATATATATGTCTTAATAAGATTATCCAAAAAATAGTGCTCGATACCGTGGTAGAGCGCAATATATATGTATGTGTGGGAAAAAATCACAAGACTACTTCATCTCTACAGGTCTGTTTCATGAGGGGTTCCCTCAATCATCAGGAGAAAATCTCCTGATGATTGAGGGAACCCCTCATGAAACAGACCTGTAGAGATGAAGTAGTCTTGTGATTTTTTCCCACACATACATATATATATATATATATATATATATATATATATATATATATATATATACATATATATATATATATATATATATATATATATATATATATGAAATACTTGACTTGGTGAATTCTAGCTGTAAATATACTCCTCCCCTTTTAGCCACGCCCCCAACCCCACCCCCCTCCCCCCACCTCCCGAAATCGGAGGTCTCAAGGTTGGCAAGTATGAAATATAGAAAGACAAAACAATAAATAAAATGGCTCAAATTAATATTGACAGGCAAAATTGCACTTCATATAGAATATAAAGGGTGAAGTAGAGTCTAAATTATAATTATAATGATAAATAACTATTACATCAAAAGGGACAAGCGGTAGAAAATGGATGGATAGATGGATGTACATCACTGAGTCACATTACTGCCACAAGTGGTGGAAATGTGTATTACAACACTCATACAGATCACAGCTGAGAAACGGATATTTTGGGGGGCTGTGGTTAAGGAATACGGCTCTAAAGTATATCCACATTTCATTTCTGATGTTTTCACTTGAAAAGATGTACTGTAATATAAAAATGTGTCACTTTTGAGATTGAATTTAAGGTTCATACTGTGTTGTCACACCATGCATTCAACATTTCTACCTTTACCTTTTCTATTTCTGAAATACTTTCTGTAGCCCAGCATAAAGGTTTCGAATAGCATTTAATCAAATATATTCTCATGATTTTGTATCCGTGTTGATGTGAGAACAACTTAAATGTGTTTGATTGATTCTTGAGAAAAGACTGTTTTTAGGTATGTACCTTGCACTGCTCAGAAATATATAGATATGTCACTCATTATTATGATGTCTACAGGCAGAGGTAAGGGAAGAGGTCGGTCCAGGAATGATGGCGAGGAGGAGTGTCCTGGAGGAAGGCCCTCTGCGCCAAGCACTCTTTTTGACTTCCTTGAATCCAAGATGGGGGTTTTTTCCATTGCTGGTGAGTAAAAAGGTCCCAGCCTCAAATGTCTTAAGTCAGCAACAAGTTACGACTTTTATGTTTTTCCACAATGATACCTCTTGTGCCTCGCCTTATTATCTTCTGGGAGATGCCTGGTGTCATTTCTAATAACAATAATAATCGATTTTATTTATAAAAAGCACTGTGCATTGAGTAAACAACCTCAAAGTGCTACAGTGTATTAAAAAAATAAAAAATAAATAAAAACTAGAACAGCCAAATAGCTAAAACTAGTATGCATATTAGGGATGTTCCGATCCGATATTTGGATCGGATCGGCTGCCGATATTTGCCAAAAATTGCGTATCGGCAAGGCATGGGAAAATGCCGATCCAGATCCAGTTTTAAAAAAAACTCCGGTCCGTGTTTTCCAACGCACCTATTTAAATAATACATTCCACTTTTCTGCTGCTCCGTAATTTCCGTTCCGCATTTTCCAGCACACCTTCAACACATCCACAATTCTCACACAGTTGCTTTTAGCTGCTGGCATTACACGACAGGCTCTTCTCACTCTTTCCTGTGTCTCCTTCTCACAGACAGCGAGCGCACCTTCTTACACACGTCACATACTGTCACGTCATACGTCACATACTGTCACGTCATACGTCACATACGTATACGTCCTCTCCCAGCAGAGAGCGAGGTAGCGGCATGGCTAACGTTAGCTGTGATGCTAGCGCAGCCGCTAAGGTGCGCGCCTGCTCAAGCGTCCTCTGCGCACGGCAAATCTATGCCACGCACAAAATCAAATAAAAAAATAAGCGCATAACAATTTTCGACACACGGACACGACAGAGACAACAGTTTTCGTCATCATTGTTCAAATATTGTGACGTCTGTCGAGACGCTTATCTCCATTCGGTGCCACACGTCCACACCGTCAAAATGCAGAGGCAAAAATTTCCACATCAACACCGTATGAAAAAATGTGTGATTTTTTTAGTTGTGATTTCCTTCTCTGCATGAAAGTTTAAAAGTAGCATATATTAATGCAGTATGAAGAAGAATGTTTTAATGTAGACATGCAAGCCTTGAAAGAACATGTTGAAAATCAAGACTACATTTCCTGCAAATGGGTGTATTTCTACCCTATATTTTAACTTTAGATTTATTCTCATATCAAACTCTTTTGGCTGTCTTTTTGACACTTACATCCGGCGCCCCCCTCCACACCCTGGATTATTAATAATGTAAATAATTTAATGTGATTATCTTGTGTGATGACTGTATTATGATGATAGTATATATCTGATAGTATATATCTGTATCATGAATCAATTTAAGTGGACCCCGACTTAAACAAGTTGAAAAACTTATTCGGGTGTTACCATTTAGTGGTCAATTGTACGGAATATGTACTTCACTGTGCAACCTACTAATAAAAGTCTCAATCAATCAATCAAAACACATAGAATCATCATACTGATGTGATTATATGCATCAAGTGTTCATTCAAGGCTAAGGCAAAATATCGAGATATATATCGTGTATCGCAATATGGCCTTAAAATATCGCAATATTAAAAAAAGGCCATATCGCCCAGCCCTAGTTCAATGATGCCATTTCTGTTTGTCATGTATAATTTTGTCTATTTTGTGTTTATCCTTGAATAAACAGGTCAGTTTCTTGTTACCAACCATTGTGTATTATTCAAACTCCCCTAATTCAGCTGGCTAGTTGTTATCAAGAGTACTAAAACCCTTTTCAACATGATTCTGACAACTACGTAGGCTAAATAACTTTAAACTTTAATACATGCTCGGATAGGCCAGTATCGGTCAGTATCGGTATCGGATCGGAAATGCAAAAACAATATCGGTATCGGATCGTAAGTGCAAAAACCTGGATCGGGACATCCCTAATGCATACATCTAAAAAAAAAAAGGCTTTTTTAAAAAGCAGGGTTTTTAAGCCTTTTTTAAAAGCATCCACAGTCTGTGGTGCCCTCAGGTGGTCAGGGAGAGCGTTCCACAGACTGGGAGCGGCGGAGCAGAAAGCCCGGTCTCCCATTATTCGTAGCTTTGTCCTCGGAGGTTGGAGGAGGTTAGCCTGTCCGGAGCGGAGATGTCGTGTGGAGGATTTGTGGTTGAGTAGTTCTTTGAGGTAGAGGGGGGCATCTCAATGGAGGCACTGGTCAAAAAACTTGCTGGTTGAATTAAAGTAACTTCAAGTTAAATTGTATAGGAGTGTGAATAACTTTGAGCTTGATAGTACAGGTGAAACTCAAAAAATTTGATTATCGTGCAAAGGGTTGTTTGGTCCGTCATTTAGATTTACAAGGTGAAATTAATATATGACTGTGAAAGTTTCCCTCTGGTGTTGGTTCTCCTGGCCGACAGATCTTCGGGAGACCGGTAGATCTTTTGAATCAAGTCTTTTTATTTTTTCATGCTTTCCAGCAATTTATATGTTTTCCTTCTCAGTCTCGCGTGTCTCGCCCTCGCTCCAACTCCAACCGCCGTGTCTCGTCCCGGCTGCTGCTAATAAAGGCGACAGGTGATTAGATAACAAGGCCCACCTGGGCCATCTACTCACCTGTCGCTGTCTTCGAGGCCGGTCCTTGCACACCCCTCAGGCCACGCCCCCCTCCACAGTGACATGGGCTTTGGGAATTACCCTTTAGAAAGCTGACACCTACCCCAAACGGCAACTTATGGTTGACGAAAAGTGATTCAAAGTAATGTTTTGATATTGACACGTCTAAGGGTGTTTGTGTAAATTATGAACAGGTGAGATGTGCCAATATCAAAATATTACTTTGATATTATTAAATACATCCAAACACTTCATTTATTATTTATTTTGTTTGGGAACAAAGAACAGTGTAGCTTTTAAACAAGGAGGAGGTTTTAGCATATCAATATCAGTCCTTTACAGTCACATTAATACCATAGAAATAGCCAACACCTTCATTTTTTGGACACGATAAAGGCTTGAATAATAAAAAATCCTTACAATAACCTTGAATACAAGAGTTTATCTGACATGTAGTAATTAGTTGTTGACAGAATAAGCCCTAGTAGTGCAGTTTTAACAAGCATGTGTGCTCAAGTGGCGGAAATCAATTTTTGGCAGGGACACCTCTGGGGAAAAAAACTTTAATGCCCCGCAGCTTATGAAAACCTTGAATTTCAAACCTCAGAAAATGTGGGGGTTTCAAAAACTGTAAACCATGATCATCAAAATTATTACAATCTGGAATTGGCAATTCCGGAAGCTGCCGAATCACCAATATACATGAGTGGAACTGAAATGTTTAAATGTCCAGGGTGAGTGAAGTGTGTGGATGTTGGAACAGTTCGAATCTATTGAGAAATGTGGGATATGGAGAGGTTTGTATATTGCCTCTTCAATTTTCATGGAGGGTAAATTCCTGGTAATTCCAGGTAATCAGGGATTTTTCCACCCCTGCTCTAACCACTAGGCCACTGAGTAGGTCATGTAATGAGTTTATATCACATATTAGTTTCATATTTAAAATTGAATTGCTGACATTAATGGACTTTGACACAATATTCTATTTTTTTTTGTCTGACCTGTGTAATGGTAATGACTCCGGTGAAAATCTAGTTGGAAGAAAACATGCAACCTGAGTGATTCGGGGATGATAAGCGGGCCCAGACACAGGTCTTCCCCAGACAATGAGCCTTCTCACAATAATAGCATGTGATATTTCATGTAGATTCCGTATTTATTGACCAATTCTCAAAGAATTACCACAAAGAAAACCCTGATCCGAGCTACAGACGCGTTTCGAACAGTACCAGAACCAACCGTTCATCCCTAATACACATACCGTATTTTCCGCACCATAAGGCGCCCTGGGTTATAAGCCGCGCCTTCAATGAACGGCATATTTCAAAACTTTGTCCACCTATAAGCCGCCCCGTGTTGTAAGCCGCATCTAACTGCGCTAAAGGAATGTCAAAAAAACAGTCAGATAGGTCAGTCAAACTTTAATAATATATTAAAAACCAGCGTGATGTGGGCGCGCATGGAGTCGTATATCAACATGGACGGAGCTGCGTGAAAAAAGCCACCAGGCCTCTTCGCGTAAACTTACCTTAACCACTCGCTCATCTTTTCTTCATCCATCCATCCCTTCGAGTTAGCTTTTATGATGACGCCGGCTGGAAAGGTCTCTTTTGGCAAGGTCTTCCTTTTGAATATCACCATGGGTGGAAGTTTCTGGCCATTAGCATGGCAAGCTAGAACCACAGTGAAGGATGACTTCTCATTCCCTGTGGTGCGAATATTCACCGTACGTGCTCCCGTTGTATCCACAGTGCGGTTCACAGGAATATCAAAAGTCAGTGGAACCTCGTCCATGTTGATAATGTTCTCTGGCCGGATCTTTTTTTCAGCTATCTTGTTTTTACAATATGCACGGAAAGTAGCCAGCTTTTCTTGAAAGTCTTTAGGCAGTTGCTGTGAAATAGTAGTCCGTGTGCGGATGGAGAGATTGCGTCTTTTCATGAACCGGAAACCTGTCGCTTAGTAGGAGCCATTTTGTGGTCTTTACAGATGTAAACACACAAAGGAAATGAAACGTAATATCCGCGCGCTTCTTCTTCTTCTATGGGGGCGGGTGGTTGCTTACAGTAGAAGAAGAAGCGCTTCCTGTTCTATGGGGCCGGGTGCTTACCTTGGCGGTTGCTTGCGTAGAAGAAGAAGCACTTCCTCTTCTACGGGGAAAAAAGATGGCGGCTGTTTACCGTAGTTGCGAGACCGAAACTTTATGAAAATGAATCTTAATATTAATCCATATATAAAGCGCACCGGGTTATAAGCCGCACTGTCAGCTTTTGAGTAAATTTGTGGTTTTTAGGTGCGGCTTATAGTGCGGAAAATACAGTATATGTCATCGCAACATATTCTGACTGAGCGTGCTTCATGTGTTTCAGAGCCAAAGACACAGGCTTCTCAGCGACATGATGATAGAGCAAATGTCCATGGCTCGGACTACTACTCCAAAGATGCATCTAACGCCAGGTTCTCGTCAAACAACGATCCTCGTCAAAGAAAGAACGACAGGCCACCGCGCTTCCACAGGGACATAGACTTTCCCAAACCAGGCCAGGAGACCTTCTCGAACTGTACGACCTCCCAAACCTCATCAGGCCAGCACTGGAAGGGACAAGATCGGTCGTCGCGGGGAACATTCGACAGGCGGAATGACAGGAGAGACATGGACGACGAGCATGGTTTCGCCTCGGCCTTCACACGCTCCAAGGAACCTCAACAGCAGAGTGAATCAGCCGGGTCTTTTACCCAGCGATCAAGAAACTGCGATGGTGCGAACATGGCTGGAGCATCCGTCAGGAGGGGGACAAAGGACAACGCACCCTCATCTAAACCGACCAATCCTTCTGAAAATGACCCCCACCCTAACCCCAACCCCAACCCAAACAGCTTCAGAAGAAAAGTAAAGGCTGAGCGACCAAGCTACTTTGACCATCAAAGGGACAGCGCAGTGCCAAACTTCAAGGGAGCAAGCTTCGGAATATCCTGTGAAGTGGAAATGTCACAGGATTCTCAGTTCTTGACAGGGGGTCCGTCTAATTACCAAAATGGAGATGTGGTACCCAAAAGAACTGGGCCAATCAAGCCAACAAATACATCTGGTCCTGCCCACAGGGAGCAACCTCCAAAGAGGAACACTCTTAATAATCCAGCACCCAAAGCGAAGTCTTGGCAAGGTAAAGGCCAAGGTCCGAGAGAAGGTCCGAGGTCAGAGAAAAGCAATAATATTGATCAGGCTTGGAAGTCTGGAGATCAGTGCCTCGCTTTATACTGGGAGGACAGAAAGGTATGTATCACGTATGTATGTCTTACTTATATCTCATACTTACCTGAATTGAGAATGTCTCCCAAATTACAATTAAGTTTCATGAATTGCAAGCATGAAACAACATTGCAACTCGAATTAAAGGGGAACTGCACTGTTTTTGGGGGGGGAATTTTGCCTATCCTTAAGTAAGACCAGATTTTTTTTTCTGCGCATTCTAAGTTGTTAAATTTGGCAAGTACGAGGTGGCTAACAATACAGCTAATGAGAGTACACTACTGCACCCATAAAGCCCTCTAGAAAAACATCCCAAAACCACCAACAATACTCCATTTACATGTCGTGACCTAAATATTAGTAATCAAGTATTAGTGATATTGTTAGTATAAGCGCTAACGCCGACAAACTGAAACATGTTGGGAACACCATCGGCAGCGTCTCCATATTTTCATGGATAAATGTCCACAGTTTTGGATGTTTGGCATCCCTGGGTAGCACATAGTCTGGCTTATGCTTTGGTGCGATGCAAACTTTCAATGGTTAGTTTCTCTGATTGGGTGGGTGTCGTCTGCTTCTTGTTCTCGGTCTCGGGACGCTCCTTCGCACTAGCTTTCTTCGTCTTGTTTTTGGACTCAAATTGATGCTTGCAACTTAAAGCATAACAAAAAGCAGAGAAAAAGCTTGTATCTCAAAAATAATCGTAAATTGAGGTACCAAAGTTGTATGCATCAAATCAAGGGTACCCAAACTTTTTTCACTGATGGCAATGACTGAAAGATCAAAGGATGTGTAGGCCATTACAAACCAGTACAATATATAGATTTTTTTCAAAGAACTAAAAAAAAAATTCAATTTCTTTATAAATTTCGTGTGAATGCCAAAAAAGCCAAAGCCCCTCTGAAATGCTAACAGTTAGCACGCTGACCAGATAGCATCAAGTAACAAAAAATATGAGCAAAATGAGCTAAAAAATAACTACCGTATTTTCCGCACCATAAGGCGCCCTGGGTTATAAGCCGCGCCTTCAATGAACGGCATATTTCAAAACTTTGTCCACCTATAAGCCGCCCCGTGTTGTAAGCCGCATCTAACTGCGCTAAAGGAATGTCAAAAAAACAGTCAAATAGGTCAGTCAAACTTTAATAATATATTAAAACCAGCGTGATGTGGGCGCGCATGGAATCGTATATCAACATGGACGGAGCTGCGTGAAAAAAGCCACCCGGCCTCTTCGCGTAAACTTAAACTTACCTTAACCACTCGCTCATCTTTTCTTCATCCATCCCTTCGAGTTAGCTTTTATGATGACGCCGGCTGGAAAGGTCTCTTTTGGCAAGGTCTTCCTTTTGAATATCACCATGGGTGGAAGTTTCTGGCCATTAGCATGGCAAGCTAGAACCACAGTGAAGGATGACTTCTCATTCCCTGTGGTGCGAATATTCACTGTACGTGCTCCCGTTGTATCCACAGTGCGGTTCACAGGAATATCAAAAGTCAGTGGAACCTCGTCCATGTTGATAATGTTCTCTGGCCGGATCTTTTTTTCAGCTATCTTGTTTTTACAATATGCACCGAAAGTAGCCAGCTTTTCTTGAAAGTCTTTAGGCAGTTGCTGTGAAATAGTAATCCGTGTGCGGATGGAGAGATTGCGTCTTTTCATGAACCGGATCCCTGTCGCTTAGTAGGAGCCATTTTGTGGTCTTTACAGATGTAAACACACAAAGGAAATGAAACGTACGGTAATATCCGCGCGCTTCTTCTTCTTCTACGCGGGCGGGTGGTTGCTTACAGTAGAAGAAGAAGCGCTTCCTGTTCTATGGGGGCGGGTGCTTACCTTGGCGGTTGCTTGCGTAGAAGAAGAAGCACTTCCTCTTCTACGGGGAAAAAAGATGGCGGCTGTTTACCGTAGTTGCGAGACCGAAACTTTATGAAAATGAATCTTAATATTAATCCATATATAAAGCGCACCGGGTTAAAAGCCGCACTGTCAGCTTTTGAGTAAATTTGTGGTTTTTAGGTGCGGCTAATAGTGCGGAAAATACGGTAATATAATAACAGTGCTATGCTACAATGCTAATAATAGCATGCTTACAATTTGCATTAGTGAAATACCAAAATATGTGACACTGAGGTGTATACCTGCTAAAAATATCCAGCATATTAATTTTAGCATGCTAAAATTGTAGCTGTAATGTGCGTTAGGTACCAAAATGTATTACATAGAGGTGTGAACCTGAAAAATGTATTTAAAATGCTAGCCTGCTTATGTTACCATGCATCAAGTACCAAAATTCAGTGGTTAGAGTGTCCACCCTGAGATCGGTAGGTTGTGAGTTCAAACCCCGGCCGAGTCATACCAAAGACTATAAAAATGGGACCCATTACCTCTCTGCTTGGCACTCAGCATCAAGGGTTGGAATTGGGGGTTAAATCACCAAAAAATTATTCCCGGGCGCGGCCACCGCTGCTGCCCACTGCTCCCCTCACCTCCCAGGGGGTGATCAAGGGTGATGGGTCAAATGCAGAGAATAATTTCACCACACCTAGTGTGTGTGTGACAATCATTGGTACTTTAACTTAACTTACCGTATTTTCCGCACCATAAGCCGCCCTGGGTTATAAGCCGCGCCTTCAATGAACGGCATATTTCAAAACTTTGTCCACCTATAAGCCGCCCCGTGTTATAAGCCGCATCTAACTGCGCTAAAGGAATGTCAAAAAAACAGTCAGATAGGTCAGTCAAACTTTAATAATATATTAAAAACCAGCGTGATGTGGGCGCGCATGGAGTCGTATATCAACATGGACGAAGCTGCGTGAAAAAAGCCACCCGGCCTCTTCGCGTAAACTTACCTTAACCACTCGCTCATCTTTTCTTCATCCATCCATCCTTTCGAGTTGGCTTTTATGATGACGCCGGCTGGAAAGGTCTCTTTTGGCAAGGTCTTCCTTTTGAATATCACCATGGGTGGAAGTTTCTGGCCATTATTATGGCAAGCTAGAACCACAGTGAAGGATGACTTCTCATTCCCTGTGGTGCGAATATTCACCGTACGTGCTCCCGTTGTATCCACAGTGCGGTTCACAGGAATATCAAAAGTCAGTGGAACCTCGTCCATGTTGATAATGTTCTCTGGCCGGATCTTTTTTTCAGCTATCTTGTTTTTACAATATGCACGGAAAGTAGCCAGCTTTTCTTGAAAGTCTTTAGGCAGTTGCTGTGAAATAGTAGTCCGTGTGCGGATGGAGAGATTGCGTCTTTTCATGAACCGGAAACCTGTCGCTTAGTAGGAGCCATTTTGTGGTCTTTACAGATGTAAACACACAAAGGAAATGAAACGTAATATCCGCGCCCTTCTTCTTCTTCTACGCGGGCGGGTGGTTGCTTACAGTAGAAGAAGAAGCGCTTCCTGTTCTATGGGGGCGGGTGCTTACCTTGGCGGTTGTTTGCGTAGAAGAAGAAGCACTTCCTCTTCTACGGGGAAAAAAGATGGCGGCTGTTTACCGTAGTTGCGAGACCGAAACTTTATGAAAATGAATCTTAATATTAATCCATATATAAAGCGCACCGGGTTATAAGCCGCACTGTCAGCTTTTGAGTAAATTTGTGGTTTTTAGGTGCGGCTAATAGTGCGGAAAATACGGTAACTTAAAATGTGACCCAAAAAATGTGTTTAAAAATGCTAGCTAATATATTAGAATGCTCACGATTGTGCCCCGAGCCACTAAAAAGAAGAAAACTACGAGCCACAACATGTCGGGCACACCATCGGCAGTGTCTCCATATTTTCTTGGATAAATGTCCACGGTTTGGACGTTTGGCATCCCTGGCTAGCACGGTGTCTGGCTCGTGCTTTGGTGCGATGCGGCCTTTCAATGGTTAATTTCTCAGATTGGGTGGGTGTCGGTGTTCTCAGGACGCTCCTTCGCTAAAAAAAAGCTAGCATGTTAATTAGAGATGTCCGATAATATCGGACTGGCGATATTATCGGCCGATAAATGCTTTAAAATGTAATATCGGAAATTATCGGTATCGGTTTCAAAAAGTCAATTTGATGACTTTTTAAAACGCCGCTGTACGGAGTGGTACACGGATGTAGGGAGAAGTACAGTCATACTTGCCAACCCTCCCGATTTTCCCAGGAGACTCCCGAATTTCAGTGGCCCTCCCGAAAATCTCCCGGGGCAACCATTCTCCCGAATTTCTCCCGACTTCCACCCAGACAACAACATTGGGGGCGTGCCTTAAAGGCACTGCATTTGCGTGCCGGCCCAATCACATAATATCTACGGCTTTTCGCAGTAAAACAGCCATACAGGTCACACCGAGGGTGGCCGTATAAACAACCGTAACACTGTTACAAATATGCGCCACACTGTGAACCCACACCAAACAAGAATGACAAACACATTTCGGGAGAACATCCGCACCGTAACACGACATAAACACAACAGAACAAATACCCAGAACCCCTTACAGCGCTAACTCTCACGGGACGCTACAATATACACCCCCCCACACCTCAACCCTGCTGTTTTGAGGCATGTTACAAAAAATAATGCACTTTGTGACTTCAATAATAAATATGGCAGTGCCATGTTGGCATTTTTTTCCATAACTTGAGTTGATTTATTTTGGAAAACCTTGTTACATTGTTTAATGCATCCAGCGGGGCCACCACAACAAAATTAGGCATAATAATGTGTTAATTCCACGACTGTATATATCAGTATCGGTTGATATAGGAATCGGTAATTAAGAGTCGGACAATATCGGGATATCGGCAAAAAAGCCATTATCGGACATCTCTAACTGTAATGTGCGTTAGGTACCAAAATATGAACCTGAAAAATGGATTTTAAAATGCTAGCCTGCTTACTTTAGCATGCATCAAGTACCTAAATGCGACCCAAAAAATGTGTTTAAAAAAGCTAGCATGCTAATATATTAGAATGCTAACGACTGTGCCCAGAGCTACTAAAAAAAAAAAAAAAAAAAAAGCTACGAGCCACAAATGTCCCCCGGGCCGCACTTTAGACACCCCGCTAGATGCCAGTGTCAGTGTTGATCGTGTTTTATCTCATCTACGAACAATGGGAGACCGGGCTTTCTGCTCCGCCGCTCCCAGTCTGTGGAACGCTCTCCCTGACCACCTGAGGGCACTACAGACTGTGGATCCTTTTAAAAAAGGCTTAAAAACCCTTCTTTTTTTTAAAAAAAGCCTTTTTTTAGATATCTGCATACTAGTTGTAACTATTTGGCTGTTCTAGTTTTTATTTTTTTATAATACACTGTAGCACTTTGAGGTTGTTTACTCAATGTAAAGTGCTTTTTACAAATAAAATCTATTATTATTAGGGCCCGCATGGCCCATTGCATAAGGACTCCCACAGGGAGTCCTTATGCAATGGGACATAAGGACCTATTGAATTTGTAAGGTTTTATTCTTTCTTATTATTATTATTATTATTATTCTTCCGCAACTTTGCGCTGTAATTTGACCCCCTTAACATACTTCAAAACTCACCATCAGTAATATACGGCAAAACTTTTTATCAAAAAACCAAACCTCAAAACTCAAAATTGCGCTCCAGCGCCCCCTACGAAGAAAAACAACTAGACTGCCTGTAACTCCCACTAGGAAGGTCGGAGATACCTGATACAAAAACCTTTATGTAGGTGTGACTTAGACCTAGATTTCATAATAGTATATTCTCGGGCAAAAATCAACAGGAAGTTGGCAATTCCCCCTTCAAGACAAAAAAGTACTAAAAACAGTCACTTTTGCCTCTTTGAGCTGTAATTTGACCCCCTTAACATGCTTCAAAACTCACCAAACTGAACACACACATCAGGACTGGCTAAAATTGTGATTTAATGAAAAAAACCTAACCCCAAATCTCAAAATTGTGCTCTACCGCAATTTTTTAATAAAACGCAGAAAAAACTGCTCCTCGGAAGAAAAAAATGCCAAAACTGCCTGTAACTCCCACTGGGAAAGTCAGAGAGACATGAAACAAAAACCTCTATGTAGGTCTCACTTAGACCTACTTTTCATAGATTGACAACCCTCAGCAAAAATCAACAGGAAGTTTGCAATTTTCCCCGTCATCGTTTCGGCTTCAAACTCACACAGGAGAGAGATGAGATTGAACCCTTCCAAATAAAAGTTATCGAAATAATTTTTATAACTGCTCCGGTTTTGATTTTATGAGCCTTCAAAGAACCGCTGCGCTGATGCTGCTGCGCTGCTGTTTTCTCAAGATGGCTGCTTAAAAGCAGGAAGCACCAGCGTGCCCACACAATGCAGACAAGGTAGGTACACTAGACAAAAGTATTGGGACACTTCGGACTAAAAGTAGACAAAAGTATTGGGACACTTATGACTTCCACTGGACAAAAGTATTGGGACATTTAGGCCGAAAACTGGACAAAAGTATTGGGATACTTGGGACTAAAACTTGACAAAAGTATTGGGACACTTGGGACTAAGACTTGACAAAAGTATTGGGACACTTAGGACTAGCACCTGCCAAATACGCGGGCCCGACCAATGCTGCTTGCAGCTTTAATTATTATTATTATTATTTTGCATTTGTCGCGATGAAATTGTCTCCATCCTAACGTGTGCACATGTCTTCCCCTGCACTCGTGAAGTTCTACCATGCCAGAATAGATGCTGTGCATCCGTCAGGCTCTACAGCTGTGGTCGTATTTAGTGATTATGGCAACTGTGAAGAGGTCCTCCTCCATAACATCAGGCCTGTGACTGCTGACGTCTCGGTAAGGAGAAAAGAAATCATGAATGAAGGTGGGAATTGAATTCATCAGCAAAATCATGTCTGCTACTTAGTGATGTAAAAAAAAAAAAAAAAAATGCATTAATGGTCAAATGGACGAGGAGTCGATTCAGAAATAACGTTTAACGTCCCCGACTTTACAACAGGAAGAAGATGATGCTTACTACGACAGTTCGCTTGAGTTTCGCCGTGGAGGAGACGGCCAGCCGAGGCGCACGAGACCGACGCAACAATATTACCAACCTCCCAGAGCGCGGGATTGACGTCAACATTTTACGGCATGGTAAATGAATATGACGTCTCTCCTCTCTGTAAATGTTGCTGTTTATAAATGTATGATCTTTGTTTTGAATGAGATAAACACTTTTCAGAATTACCTTTTTATCCAGTCAATAATTGATAACATCATTTCTGCACTCTTGAAATACGAAACCTTCGTATAGCGTATTAAAATAGAGATGCTTCTCTAATAGGCAGTGTTGCGTCTGACCAGTCTACCTCTCAGGGAATTAAATTCACTGGTCAATCCCAAGTTCTTTCAGATGACATACTGTATATGCAGAGTAAGAAGGACCATCAAGACAGAATAACAATATTATCATGTTTTACTGAAGCTTCAGGAGACCAGCCCACATCAATACAGTCATACCGTCATCTCGGGATTGTCTAACATTCAAACAGGAAGAGACAACTTCTTGAATACGCAAACAGCCCCCACCCTCTCCAGAAAGGAACACAGGCTCATTGTTCTACTACAGATAAGATATAAGGTAGTACTCCAACCCCTACATTGCAAGCCTTCAAGGTAACACACACAACAATGTTTACTTGCGGACATATTCCTAAAAAAACATAGGAAGAGTACAAATGGAAAAACACTAGCTGATTTAAACATGACTATGAATAAAGAAAGAACTCTTCAACAATTATGCATTCTCCATAACAGTTATGGTAACAGATACACTGGTTAATGTATATTTCCAAGGTTTCTCATAGTCATTCACATCGACGTCCCACTGGGGTGAGTTTTTCCTTGCCCTTATGTGGGCTCTGTACCGAGGATGTTGTTGTGGCTTGTGATTTAGGGCTATATAAATAAACATTGATTGATGATTGATTGATATTTCTTACGTTACAACACCGTTACTTACGGTAAAATACTGTTTGGTACTTTTATGGTAACTATTAGCTAACTTGGTGTAGTCTCTGGCTTCTTTCTATGATGGATATGCTCATTCGCCAGGCAAGCAGCTAGTACTGAGCTTGTCAATTAACAGGAGTGAGAGTCACTACCAGGGATGTAGCGATAAACAATATCAATGATAACCGCGGTAAAACTCGAGAGGGTTAGTATTACCGTCTTATATTAAAATGATCTAAAGTCGTACTAAAACGACTTTGTAATGTTCTATATTTTCAATGGAACATATAATATTTTGGTGTTGTTTACTTGAGTCATATTGCAGTCCACACATATCTGTTGTGTGTGACTGTCATCATATTGCAGCCTACACGTATCTCTTATGTGTGACTGCCATCTACTGTTCACACTTATCATTACACCATGTACCAAATAAAATAGCTTTGAGGTCAGTAAGCAAAACCAGAATTATTCCGTACATTAGGCGCACCGGATTATAAGGTGCACTGTAAAAAAAAAAAAAGGATTTTGAGTGCACCTTATGATCTACATTTAATCATATTATTTTAATATAATGGATATATCAATAATAATTAATATAATTGGATTTTAAGAGTATGTGAAAGTTCGACTCCTACCTTGTTTACATCCGTGGCGACCTCCTTAAAGTTTTGCAATCAAACAGAAATATCAAGCAGCTAAAATGCGCCATACATGGATAAGTGTGGAGAGTGTATTGCACTTTTCCCATCATGCTTTGTAATGTATTTATAAGGGTCTATTTAAAAATGTTTCATGGTGCGCAGACATTTTTTTAATAATTTCCACAAAGTTCAGTGAGCAGGTTGTTTTGTGTGACCATGTGTGCTGACTTTTTGTGGTGGTTATATATAAACATTATTTTTGCACCATGACTAGGGAAGGTTGTTTGCATTGGGTCATTTAAATGGAATTAAAATTTCCATGGGCCAGATTCCTTATTAAAACTCATGACGTCTCACGGGCCAAATTAAAGACGTCGGCGGGCCGCAGTTTGGACATCCCTGGTCTAGCGCTAACTCATTAGCTTGCTTAAATGCTAACATGACAACGGCGCAGAGGTGTCCGAACTTTTTGCCCTGGGTGCCGCATAGAGCTAAAAGAAATGGTAAAGGAACGACTACATGTAAAGTAACTATATTTATGTGTGTGTACAATTTATCATATTATATTAATATAATGGATATATCATTAATAATTGATGTCTTTGGATATTAAGAGTATGTACAAGTTAAGACTCTTACCTTGTAACCAAACAGAAATATCAAGCAGCTAAAATGCGCCAAACATGGATAAGTGTGGAGAGTGTATTCCACTTTTCCCATCCTGCTTTGTAATGGATTTATAAGGGTCTATTTAAACATTTTTCATGGTGCGCAGACATTTTTTTAATAATTTCCACAAAGTTCAGTGAGCAGGTTGTGCTATGTGTGACCATGTGTGCTGACTTTTTGTGGTGGTTATATATAAACATTATTTTTGCACCATGACTAGGGAAGGTTGTTTGCATTGAGTCATTTAAATGGAATTTAAATTTCCACGGGCCAGATTCCTTATTAAAACTCATGACGTCTCGCGGGCCAAATTAAGGACGTCGGCGGGCCGCAGTTTGGACATCCCTGGTCTAGCGCTAACTCATTAGCTTGCTTAAATGCTAACATGAAAACGGCGCAGAGGTATCCGAACTTTTTGCCCTGGGTGCCGCATTGAGCTGAAAGAAATGGTAAAGGAACGACTACATGTAAAGTAACTATATTTATGTGTGTGTGTGCAATTTATCATATTATATTAATATAATGGATATATCATTAATAATTAAAAGAGTATGTACAAGTTAAGACTCTTACCTTGTAATCAAACAGAAATATCAAGCAGCTAAAATGCGCCAAACATGGATAAGTGTGGAGAGTGTATTCCACTTTTCCCATCCTGCTTTGTAATGGATTTATAAGGGTCTAATTAAACATTTTTCATGGTGCGCAGACATTTTTTAATAATATCCACAAAGTTCAGTGAGCAGGTTGTGCTCTGTGTGACCATGTGTGATTTATAAATTATTTTTTCACCATGACTAGGGAAGGTTGCACAAACAAACGCGGCCTGGGTCGCTTTGTAATGGATTTATAAGGGTCTAATTAAACATTTTTCATGGTGCACAGACTTTTTTTAAAATAATATCCACAAAGTTCAGTGAGCAGGTTGTGCTATGTGTGACCATGTGTGATATATAAATTATTTTTGCACCATGACTAGGGAAGGTTGCACAAACAAACGCGGCCTGGGTCGCTTTGTAATGGATTTATAAGGGTCTAATTAAACATTTCTCATGGTGCGCAGACATTTTTTTAATAATTTCCACAAAGTTCAGTGACCAGGTTGTGCTATGTGTGACCATGTGTGATTTATAAATTATTTTTGCACCATGACTAGGGAAGGTTGCACAAACAAACGCGAAATTTGCAAAAATCTGGACTTCCACTTTCACAAAGAATCCGACACAGGTCACATTTTGGCAACCAAAAAACAAACCTGGAACTGTACCTGCAGTGTGAACAACAGTACATTCCCCAACACTTCTAATAGAAGCCGATAGAAAGCAACGTCTTCAACAAATCTTTCTCGACTCATCTGTTTTTTTTTCAGCTTTTGTTTCCCAAATCTTGTGTGCTTCCCTAAAAACCCAGAATGTCCTCACTTCTGTGCCATCCAGAACTCTTAAAGGGCTTGACCACATGCAGAAAGAAAAACAAAAAAAACTGACCCTGAGCACTGATTTTGATAAGCTGTAGATGTGAAGGAAGCATTGAATAAATATTTTACGTGGCACATTTGTCGAATTTTTTAATCATCAAACAAAAAATGAAACCAGGCCAGAAGAACCGACCACGTTGTCCTTTTTGCTCATCTGTGGCCGCCAACTCATTTGTCTTGTTCTTTGAAGCAAATCCCACATGTAAGGCAATCTCTGGCCCCTGTAATGGAGACGCTCGCACTGCCGAGATATCATTTTGCACGTTACAAAAGGGAATGTTCCGGAAGCGTCACTCCCGGCCCCGGACGGGCGCTGTGTTGCGGGGACAGGTTTTACACAGGGACGCGGTCTGCCCGTGGGTCCCAGTGACACTTACACTATTCTGTGTCACTGCTCCAATGGATTTGCTTTGTTTTCCAACCCGGGCGCCCGAGTCAACATATATGAATAATGAATGTCTGGTAATATGGAAACCTATCTGAGGGGAACTGAAAGGGAAGCTCTTGAAAGCATGTGGGCGACTGATTATGGCGTAGATATTCATCAAGTACAGATTTTCAATCAGACCAACAATATGTGGCTAAAGATCGGAAGTCAGGTGTTTTTTTTTGTCCCATTTTTGTCCCAAGATGATCAATCTGGCCATCTTGTGTGTAAACTTTAGGGACTTTTTAACCATCGATTTTCGATTCAAGACGATTCTCAATTCAAAATCAATACTTTTTTAATAACATTTGGTGCCAGTGCAGTAACAACATTCCTCCATTAAATAGATAAACAGCTCTGATAAATGTCTACATTACTTAAGAGAAAACTGGTTTTGGTGAATAAAATTCTGCCCAAATATTTACTAAAGTGGCTGGAGAGGAGAGATTTTGTTGGGGGATGGGGGAAAAATTATATATATATATATATATATCCATTTTCTACCGCTTGTCCCTTTTGGGGTCGCGGGGGGTGCTGGAGCCTATCTCAGCTGCATTCGGGCGGAAGGTGGGTTACACCCTGGACAAGTCGCCAACTCATCGCAGGACCTATATATATATATATATATATATATATATATATAAGCAAATCCCACATGTATATATATGTATGTATGTATGTATATATAGATATGTATGTATATATGTAAATATATATATATGTAGATACATATAGATATGTAGATATATATGCATATGTATGTATATATATATATGTATATGTATGTATATATGTATGTGTATATGTATATATGGATGTGTATATATATATTTATGTATATATTTATGTATATGTGTGTGTGTATATATATATGTATATGTATATATGGATGTTTATATATGTATATATATGTATAAATATATATGTATGTATATATACTGTATATGTATATATGTGTATGTATATATGTATATGTATGTATGTATATATACATGTATGTATATATATATGTATGTATGTATATATAAGTATGTATATATACATGTATGTATATATGTATGTAAAAATATATGTATGTATATATATATATGTATGTATATATATATGTATGTATATGTATATATATGTGTAGAAAATATATTTTTGATTTTTTTTTTGTATCAATTAAGAGTCGTCACACATAAGAATTGCGATTCATTTGAAAATAGATTTTTTTTTGACACCCCATATATATATATATATATAGGCAAATCCCACATGTATATATATGTATGTATGTATGTATATATAGATATGTATGTATATATATATATATATATATAGATATATATGCATATGTATGTATATATATGTATATGTATGTGTATATGTATATATGGATGTGTATATATATATTTATGTATATATATATATATATGTATGTGTGTTTGTGTGTATGTGTGTTTGTGTGGGGGGATTGTGTATATATATATATATACATATATATATATATATATTTATGTACCGTATATATTTATGTATATATATATATGTATGTGTGTTTGTGTGGGGGGATTGTATATATATACATATATATATGTATATATATATATATATATATATATATGTGTATATATATATATATGTATATATATATATATATATGTAGAAAATAAAATTTTTATTTTTTTTTTATTTTTTATTTTTTATCAATTAAGAGTCGTCACACATAAGAATTGCGATTAATTTGAAAATCCATCCATCCATCCATTTTCTACCGCTTATTCCCTTTTGGGGTCGCGGGGGGCGCTGGAGCCTATCTATAGATTTTTTTTTTGACACCCCCATCATTAATATCTCCAGACAGTGCATGTCAAGGACAACATGCTGATATGGCTGCAGACTATTCATCATTCATATAAAAACTTTTGAAAATAGTGAGAAAAAAAAAGTTTTATAGTTAACAACGTTGCAACCCGATAACTCTCAGAGCTCCAACGGAATGCTTTTTATGCTCCCTTTCCCCTCATGGACATCCTTCTGCTCTGCTTGCTGGTTTCCCACCCGCCTGCCTCTCGTATGCCCATTCATAGCAGATCTTCATTATCCTCCGCTAGGCACCTTTTGTGGCTGTGATACCTGAACCTTGTGATCCCGCTGCATGTGTCTTTTCTTACATCACTTCTACATCAGCCCCGACAACACAAACCCTCTCTCTCTCCTCTCCAGAACCAAAAAAAAAACTAAACCAGAAAGGAGCCGGCCATCAAAGTGGCGAGTAGCGTTTTTAGAAGTGCAGAAAGCACTGCGGATTCATTTGACTTTAAAATCTGAATATGATTTTCAACTCCACCGGTCAGATTTCCATAGTATCATTTCACACGTCTTCATGTAAGTGAAACACATCTATTGCATGCGACCGACATGCAAACAAGCGACTTCACCTCAACGCCATGTTGGCATCTCTTGAATAGACTGCAAAGACAAGATATTTAACGT